>NC_064619.1:4972500-5281538 GCF_023898315.1 Schistocerca nitens | reverse complement strand
GCTCCGGTTCGGAAAGGCACGACAGTGAGCGCCGGCCTGGGTGGCGGTCGATAGGCGGGCATGCGCGGTGCGGCGGCGTGGCGCGGTCAGCTGGCGGCGGCGTCGGCGTCGGCGGCGGCGTCGCGGCGGCAGTCGGGCCAGTGCAGAGGAGGGGGCGGCGCGGCCGTGCGACGCTGCGCTCCGCCACGCCACCCACAGCGCCGCCGCCCGCCCGCCGCCACGACGCCGGCCCCCGGCCCGGCGGTGGCGCGCGCCGCCCCCGGGCTCCCGTCCTGACGCCGCCGGCGCCGGCGCCGCCGCCGCTGCCGCCGCCGGCACATGGTGCAGCGCCGCCCCGCCACGGCGCCGACATGTCGTAACATGATAGGCTACGGCCAGTGCAACCAGGGGTACAACAAGCTCTTCACTCAGGTACTCCGCCCCCGCTGCCGCCGCCGCCGCCGCCTCCGCCTCCACTCTAGCTGCCTACAGCCTACCTGCCTGTCTGCTCGCACGCCTCCTCTCTCTCTCTGTCTCTCTCCCGCACGCACACACACACACCCTCTACCCTCCTGGACTGCGTACACAGTACTAGGCATCTCCACCCCATGAACGTCAAGCCACCACGTCATCCGATCACGACCGTAAACACGGCCACGTGATCCACGTTACTATGTGTCACGTGCCGTTCAGTCACCTTTCTCCCGCTACCCGTTGCAACCTACATCCCAACCACCTATTAGAACCATTACGTCAGTTACTCTAAGTGAGAACACTAAGTCTGCATAATCCGCGAGATTTTTATTTACGCACTACGCGTTTCTCCGGTTGCACCTTCGTCGCCAGCATCCCGTAAGTTATTTATCCTCGCTTCTATTCTTAAAATGACGGACTCGCTAATTCGGGCAACGGTGTGTGAGGTGGACAGCAAATTACTTTCCAGCTTGGACTGATGATAATAAACCAGCCTACCCACAACAACGGACAAGGCGACACAAATAATACTTGCATAAAATACTTATACAATGTCAATCAGACAGGTGCAAACCTGCTTTCTAACCCGCTATTTCATCCACTATTGCCTGTGTTGAGAGGACTGCAGCATTTAGCCCCCATGAAAATTTCGCAGTTTCTACGGCTGCACCATCATAGACCGAGAGGTGTTTTTATTATTTTTCCTCACTCTTCCTACCAGGAAGCGCTGGGAGTTTTTTTTTTTTTCAACAGCGTGTTAGGTGGCCAAAATATCACATTACATCGTCCACTACTAAAAATAAACTGTCATTGCTGTGATGGTTTCGGGTGACCTACGTCTAGGTTACAAGCGCTCGCAAATATTTTAGTTGGACGAGTGCATTTAAAAGTACAATAACAGAATCTTTCGTTAAAATAAGACTAGTAGACATAAGATTAAATGATTTTCAAGTAAAGATCCTATAATAAGAAAAAAGCCTTAAAAGTGAGGCTGGTTGAACACTAAGAAAGAAGCAAAGGAACCGGCCTTCGTGACGAAAAACCTCAGAGTCTGTATTAACCACAAGGTAGAAATAGTTAAAAAATAAGTAGAGAAATGGAACTTGGTTAAATTTTTCCTCTAATGCCTATGGCTGGCTAGCCGTTGCTATAAAAACAGGAAAGAGTCTCTCTCTTCTATTGCAGTAAAAGACGTATGCCCTAGTATTTTAGGGAATATTCCCGTAACCCCACAGAATTTTAAAATCCTTGTCACGCTCGTCCAAGCGTCGTCTAAGACAGAGGAGAAGCTATTAGGCACTTGTAGGGCTTGTCTTATGTCAGCAGATAAAGTACAGTTAACTAAAACTTGTCGCACTGTGTGTGCGACATTGCAAGCACTGCACATTGGCAACCCCTCTCGCTGGAGGAGAACCCACGAGTCAGGGGAGTGTCTCATACGGAGGCATGTTAGTAACATTAACCACGACACCAACGAATGTGACGCAAAGAATACTTCTACACTAGAAGTAATTACTGTGCAAGAACTACTAGGTCTGTTCTGACGCTTTCTCGCTACACACTAACTAATATTCGAAAATCCTCATCAGATTGCAGAACTTTTCCTGTATTTCCAGTACATATAAGACGCAGCATAATTTACTAGCAGCTGCTAGAAGTCGCCAATGCCTGCCATTAAGAGCTCTCGTTTAAAAACTGCTTTCCATCTGACGATGACAGGGTAACCGTGACTGCCGCATATATTGCAATATTTTCAACCTACATTCTACTGATAGTAGGCAGTATATGATATCCCTTTACCTCTTTTTTACTATAACACGTCTAACTGCTTTATTACAACCCCTCATCACGTTCTAGCTACTCTTTAGTTGTTGCTCAAAGTTTACTTTCCGCTTTCTGCCGACTGTATTCTTGTGCAAGAACTCTGTCCTCCAATGGCTGACACACAAAGTATCACATTCTTCTTCTCCGAACGTTATGCGGCCGTCTTTGAGGCGTAATGAAAACATGATTGAATAAATAAACGTAAATAAACGATAAAATCTACTTGCAAGTCATGGAAGCATCATCCAATTGAAAACAACCCTGTTTATTTGGAGTCCAAATAAAATCACAACCGCCATTTTATGTCTTGGCGTTTGACGTATTTCAGGAGTTTATTTTCATTTTTAGCTGCAGTAGGATCTATAAGTGCATGAATTTGATCTTTGCGTGCACCATTGTTCTGGATTTGTGTGCGGTCGTCCTTTATATCCTTCCTAGTACCGGCGAAAACAGCAAACTTCTTTATTTGGATGGTAACCTAGTTTGTGGCCGAAATCGTACTTTTATACTGTGGGGTTTCTCTCTTCCATACTATTAACTGAAAAATTTTCTCTCTCTCTCTCTCTCTCTCTTTCTCTTTCTCTTTCTTTCTTTCTCCCCCTCCCCCTCCCTCTCCCTCCGTCCACGATATTTTGACCTCAACTGGAAAAAGTAGTACAAAGACATTACACTGTTGCCGAAGTAACACGTACGCTTCCATTAATGCGACTTACATAATTTGCATTGCTTCTATATATAATATTCACTATAAGAAAAACGTTTGAAAAAAAATTATGTTCACTTTATTCCCCTTGAAAACGGCTGAACTAAATTGCAGGACAACAGACACACATACATCAAATGTTTATCGATATAGAAGTTTATTGCAAATAACTTAACCAATGTAAAGATTTTCTTATTTTGAATCTACTATTTAAGACGTTCAACATATTTTATTATGCATAAAATTAAATACGTTTGTTTACAAAAATGCTTTAAAATCTTAAGCAGCAGACACCGGGCAGCTAGAACCTAACTAAAACATTCTTACATAACTGATGGAGCTAGAAGCGGTAGGAGCAGCCGTCCACTCTTTTACGACTTGGCTAGCATCTGCATGCTGAAGCCGAGTCTGGATTTCGCTGTAAATTAGTCTGCACCGAGTATCTGCTGTGTATCTTTGTCGTTGTGTAACATGCCCGCACACGGTTTACACACCAATCGTAACTGTTCCTTTATTCTTAACTACCTATTAATTTGTATACAGTAGTTTTAACTCGCATTATTTGGACTTGTTCTGTAACAGACATCAGGCGTCATATTAACTAGCAGAGACTTAGAGAAAAGTACCATATATCTCACGACCACGTAATCAAATGGCCGGTTTCACCCTTTGAATGCCGGCCGCGGTGGTCTCGCGGTTCTAGGCGCGCAGTCCGGAACCATGCGACTGCTACGGTCGCAGGTTCGAATCCTGCCTTGGGCAGGGATGTGTGTGATGTCCTTAGGTTAGTTAGGTTTAACTAGTTCTAAGTTCTAGGGGACTGATGACCACAGCAGTTGAGTCCCATAGTGCTCAGAGCCATTTGAACCATTTTTTCACCCTTTGAATGCTGTTATCAGAACCTATCATTACTATTGTTACATACGTAACTCGTCATTAAAACACCTGAAATTAATTCCGGACAGTTGTTTAGAAGTTCTACCGTTCAGAAACCAATACACAGCTCGCTACAAATGACGCAAATCGTAAGCGACTGGATGACGATTCATGCAGATACGATTACGAAGACCTCTGAAGATCCAAGACGAACATAAGCCTGATTACTGTGTGTGTAAGCGATATTATACAACTCATCACGCTGAGTCGTCCTAAACAGCCTCTTACGTTATTACTGAACTACGCTTTATCTGATCCGCTACCATTTCAGTCCATTCGTATTGTCCGTTTCTTCTGTCGTAATGCAACACAATGTAAACTGGCAGCCAATTATAGAAACCTGTGAATTATGTCTCGAAAATGCTTACAATACTGCATGTAAAATGGATCTTGGACTTGTTTATGTACTGTACATTCATAAATCAACATTGTTGCGTCAACTTGTCACAAGAAACTATTCACAAGGGGTCGGCTACTGCGCCGCCCCTCTATCCTTATGCCGTCAGCTGTCAGCTCACTGACGTTCACGTTCTGTCGGCGCTTGGCCTCTACATCCAATGCTACGACGGCTTACACGCAGCAGTAAACATTGCCACGTGACCAGCGACTCTGAGAGCCGCTCGCCTGTACGTCAGTTACCCGGCAACCCTGGAGCGCGATCTACCTTCCATGAGTTACACGGTATACAGCACAGCACAGCACTTAGCATTTAACAACTACTCCGTTTGGTTTGTGTAACGTATCTACGTACATTGTGTACTCTTACAAACCTCACGGATTTCAGTTTATCTGGTCTGCTGATGAAGCAGGAGACATGGACAGTGAGTAACCTTAATATTCGGACACTAGGAGAGTATTTTGTAGCATCGTACCTTCAGTATTAACAAAACAAACAGAAAAGCTTAACCAAATATTGTATTAAGTTATATGTCTTGAAACAACAGCATAAACTTTACCAACAAAACTTACAAAAATTCTTCAATAATGCGATTTTTGAACTCTGTCCTATTTTCCCATTACTTTAATATTCGGACACTTTCCAGAACTAAATATTTCAAGCAATTTTTTGTGAAGAGTATGTTTCAATATCTTATCTGGTATCCATTCTGATTTTTCAAAATAGTCTGTACATAGACTGTCCGTTCCTTCTTTCAATCGATGCTTCGAAGTTTCTTTGGAAGATATTGGTCTTTATCTAATACATCACTCTAATTCTCCCCACACAGTCTCCATACGGTTGAAGCCTTGTGATTGTGGTGGTTAGAAGATTTTTGGGCAATACACCAACAAATAATCATCACCAATGCAAGCGTCATGTTTGTGGTGACTGTACTCTTAATACTTAGACGTGTTTGATAACCCCATTTTTCTCAGCGCTTTTGCGTTATTTGTTAAACATGCTCAGATACACGTTTGTCCAGAGTATTGTCGATGAGCACCAGTTCGTCCGGTTCCAATGTGCATATACAGTTGGAGACGAGAACGCTGCCACCTCCTTGCTGTACAGTCGCCTTAACATTTGTTGCTTTAAATTCTTCATTCTTCCGCCACACCAACCTTCGTTCATCCGAGCGAAAAATGTTAAATTTACTTTCGTCGGTAAAAATGTGGTTCCACAATGCTTCTTCCTTCGTAACAAACTCGTCCGCAAAGTCCAATCTTCACTTTCGATTCTGTTCATTGAAATACGGATTTTTCGTAACCTTTCTTCCATTGTAGCAACCATCTTCCAATGCTCTGCGAATCGTTTCAAGATGTACTTTCTTTCCAGTCTCGTTTAGAATCTCACTTGTTACTTTGGGTGCTTTGAGTGTAGGATGCTTATTTATTTTTCGAATTAGATCCATCTTGTCACGTGCATGCAACTTCTTTGGTTGGCCCTTTTGTGGTACAGAGTCTTTACGGTCCTCGTTTTGGAATCGTCTGATATCTGCTGCTGTACTCTTACTCATGTTCACCATGACAGCAATTTGTCCATTTCATTTACATTTCACATTATGAAAAATCACAAGTTGTCGTACATCAAACCTAGTATCAGTTTTGCGTGGCTTTGTACTGTCTCGATAGTCGATCGCGCTTATACATAAATGCTGTCTTCTATCTCCAAGTATACAACTTGCCCAGAACGATAACACTACTGCTTCACTGCCAACTGTCCGAATATTAAAGTAACGTGAAAACCGAAAAGCGTTTCCTTTAAATCATATTATTTAACAATTGTTGTAAGTTGAGTAACAACATTCATACTATTCTTTACTGGACTCTACCTTAATATAATACTTTGGTTTTTTATTTTTGTTTAATACACTTGATGCTACAAAGCACAAAAAAATCTCGTAGGGTCTCAATATTACTGTTACTATCTGTAGCTTAAGATGATATTAATACGTTATATTGGGAGTTGATACGGTGCACTATATGCTGTTTTTATACTACATCCTTACACCGTTATGGCAGACGTAACATAGAAAGTATCTGCATTTAGGCGTACATTACTGATTCACGTGAACCACTTTCTTACGCTTTTATAACCCTTTAGTTAAATCTTTGCTTTCATTCTGACAGTTTTTGTGCTGAAGTTTGCGATTTAATGTCGTAAAGCAAATTCTATAATCATTCTTTTTCCCTTACATTATTACCACCTTTATCCGCCCATGCAGGGACCGCTTAAGACCCTATTATTTTCATGTGTATGTAATAAATTCTGAAAAATATGAATAGCCATACACTTGAAGAAAAGCGTCTCATATTGTGGAATTTCAAGACTACCTTTACCGCGGGTATTCAACGAATTTTCTTAAATCCCTTGCGTATTTTCCCTGTTTAAACATAAAATATGATGAGTCCTACTTTACAGACTAAATGCATGTTAGTATTGTTCTAAGTGCAGAAGTGTACCCTTGCTACACACTGGCATTTTAGAAATGTTTTTGGGGTTATATGGCTTTCTTGTACTAAACTGGATTGAAAATGAATGCAACCATTATCACAGTAATTATGAAACAGGCTTTAGAAATACTGTAACACTGCTGGTTTTTTGTGAATTCGTATCTTGGCATAACGCGTTTCCGGATTATCCCATCATCTGATGACCGTAGTGTGAAACTGTACAACACGACTTTGACATACCAGTCGTGTATAGTCAATTGAAGCATAGGTCATCATCAGATGATGGAATAACCCCGTCGTGACAAGAAACAAATTCACAAAAAAAGTGCATAGTTTTGAACAATTTTACAGCGTTTTTAAAGTCTCTTTCATAATTCATCATACTGATACACCCGCCTGAATTTTTAACCGCCAAATAAGCAGCTCACTGTTGCAGATAACTAATACGGGTGTTCTGATAGTTCCTTTTCCTCCACAGAGGAGCGACAAATTAGAGGCTGTTTTTTTTTCTGCGTATCACATTTACGTCTTAGGTGTGCGACAAGTAAGTTTTCCCCTTGCAACATATCTTTCACTCCCCCCTCCCCCGTGCCACGTGCTCGGGTGGCTGGCCGCAGTGCCTCCGCAGTGTGCGTCTGGCGCCGCCAGGGCTGTGTTGTGGCTCGCCCCTGTTTACTGCCACTGTGCCCTGTGCCACGTCACGTCACCGCGTCGTCATGGCGATCCGTCGCCACGGCGGCACGCGCCAACGACGGGCCGCGAGTGTAACCGCCTCACGGACTGTCAGGTCTCGCTGCGTGTTAAACCGGAACGCCGCCTCTGGTACCAGCGTCCGGTCGAAAAACATTGGTATATTTTATGTTTAACTAACAACTAGTCGCATTTTAATTTTTTTTATTAGACTACATGTGAAGAATATAATAATTCCAATCCCAAAGAAAGCAGGTGTTGACAGATGTGAAAATTACCGAACTATCAGTTTAATAAATCACTGCTGCAAAATACTAACGCGAATTCTTCACAGACGAATGGAAAAACTGGTAGAAGCCGACCTCGGGGAAGATCAGTTTGGATTCCGTAGAAACACTGGAACACGTGAGGCAATACTGACCGTACGACTTATCTTAGAAAATAGATTAAGGAAAGGCAAACTTACGTTTCTAGCATTTGTAGACTTAGAGAAAGCTTTTGACAATGTTGGCTGCAATACTCTTTCGAATTCTAAAGGTGGCAGGGGTAAAATACAGGGAGCGAAAGGCTATTTACAATTTGTACAGAAACCGGATGGCAGTTACAAGAATCGAGAGGCATGAAAGGGAAGCAGTGGTTGGGAAGGGAGTGAGACAGGGTTGTAGCCTCTCACCAATGCTATTCAATCTGTATATTGAGCAAGCAGTAAAGGAAACAAAAGAAAAGTTCGGAGTAGGTATTAAAATCCAGGGAGAAGAAATAAAAACTTTGAGGTTCGCCGATGACATTGTAATTCTGTCAGAGACAGCAAAGGACTTGGAAGAGCAGTTGAACGGAATGGACAGTATCTTGAAAGGAGGATATAAGATGAACATCAACAAAAGCAAAACGAGGATAATGGAATGTAGTCGAGTTAAGTCGGGTGACGCTGAGGGAATTAGATTAGGAAATGAGACACTTAAAGTAGTAAAGGAGTTTTGCTACTTGGGGAGCAAAATAACTGATGATGGTCGAAGTAGAGAGGATATAAAATGTGGACTGGCAATGGCAAGGAAAGCGTTTCTGAAGAAGAGAAATTTAACATAGAGTATTGATTTAAGTGTTAGGAAGTAGTATCTGAAAGTATTTGTATGGAGTTTAGCCATGTATGGAAGTGAAATATGGACGGAGAAGAGGAGTTTGTGGCACAACTTGAAAAGGAGGAGGGACCGGTTGGTAGGACATGTTCTGAGGCATCAGGGGATCACAAATTTAGCATTGGAGGGCAGCGTGGAGGGTAAAAATCGTAGAGGGAGACCAAGATATGAACACACTAAGCAGATTCAGAAGGACGTAGGTTGCAGTAGGTACTGGGAGATGCAGAAGCTTGCACAGGATAGAGTAGCATGGAGAGCTGCATCAAACCAGTCTCAGGACTGAAGATCACAACAACAACAACAACGACAACAACAGACTATGTTTTGGGAAAGGTGACGAATACAGGGATTAGCGACCACAAGGCATTTGCTGCTAGGCTGAATACCGTAAGGCCTACAACCATCAAAAAGAAACGCAAAGTATGTCTATTTTAAAAGAAGCTGACAAAAATGCTCTTAACGCCTTTTTAAGAGACAGTCTTCACTCCTTCCGATCTGATCATGTAAGTGTAGAAAAGTTGTGGAATGTTTTCAAAGATATAGTATCTACAGCAATTGAGACTTATACACCACATCAGTGAGTGATGGTACTGATCCCCCATGGTACTCAAAACCGGTCAGATCGTTGTTGCAGAAGCAACGAAAAAAGCATGCCAAATTTAAAAGAACGCAAAATCCCAAAGATTGACAAAGTTTTACAGAAGTTGGAAATATGGCGCGTACTTCAATGCGAGATGCTTTTAATAATTTCCACAACGAAATTGTCTCGAAATCTGGCAGAAAACCCAAAGAGATTCTGGTCATACATAAAGCACACCAGTGGCAAGACAATACCTTCACTGCGCGATAACAACGGTGAAGTTACTGATGACAGTGCCACTAAAGCAGAGTTATTAAACACTGTTTTGCGAAACTCCTTCACCAAAAAAGACGAAGTAAATATTCCTGAATTCCAATCAGGAACAAATGCCAAGATGTGAAACATAGAAGTAGATATCCTCGGTGTAACGAAGCAGCTTAAATCACGTAATAAAGGCAAGGTCTCCGGTCCAGATTGTATACCAGTCACGTTCCTCTCAGATTATGCTGATAAAATAGCTCCATATTAAGCAATTATATACAACCACACGCTCACAGAAAGATACGTACCTAAAGACTGGAAAATTGCTCAAGTAACACCAATACCCAAAAAGGGAAGTAGGAGTAATCCGCTGAATTACAGGCCTATATCACTAACGTCGATTTTCAGTAAGGTTTTAGAACATATACTGTATTCGAACATTATGAAGTGCCTCGAAGAAAACGATTCATTGACATATAGTCAGCACGGATTCAGAAAATATCGTTCTCGTGAAACACAACTAGCTCTTTATACTCATGAAGTAATAAGTGCTATCGACAGGGGATGTCAAATTGATTCCATATCTTTAGATTTCCAGAAGGCTTTCGACACCGTTCCTCACAAGCGTCTTCTAATCAAACTGCGTGCCTACGGAGTATCGCCTCAGTTGTGCGACTGGATTCGTCATTTCCTGTCAGAAAGGTCACAGTTCGTAGGAATAGACGGAAAGTCATCGAGTGAAACAGAAGTAATATCCGGCGTTCCCCAAGGAAGTGTTATAGCACTCTATTGTTCCTGATGTATTATTAACGACATAGGAGACAATCTGAGTAGCCGTCTTAGATGCTGTCATTTACCGTCTTGTAAAGTCGTCAGACGATCAAAACGACTTGCAAAATGATTTAGATAAGATATCTGTATGGTGCGAAAAGTGGCAATTGACCCTGAATAAAGAGAAGTGCGAAGTTATTCACATGAGTACTAAAAGAAATCAGCTAAATTTCGATTACGCGAAAAGTCACACATCTGAGGGCTGTAAATTCAGCTAAATACTTAGGGATTGCAATTGCAAATCACCTAAATTGGATCGATGGCATAGATAATATTGTGCGTAGAGCAAAGCAAAGACTGTGATTCATTGGCAGAACACTTAGAAGGTGCAACAGGTCTACCAAAGAGACTGCTTACACTATGCTTGTCCGCCCTATTCTGGAGTACTGCTGTGCGGTGTGGGATTCGCATCAGGTGGGACTGACGGATGACATCGAAAACGTACAAAGAAGGGCAGCTCGTTTTGTATTTTCACGAGATAGGTATAGTCACAGACACGATACGTGAACTGGAGTGGCAATCATTAAAACAAAAGCGTTTTCGTTGCGACGGGATCTTCTCATGAAATTTCAGTCACCAGTTTTCTCTTCCGATTGCGAAAACATTCTGTTAGCACCCACCTACATAGGGAGAAATGATCATCACCATAAAATAAGAGATATCAGGGTTCGCACGGAAAAATTTAAGTGCTCGTTTTTCCCGCGTGCCGTTCGAGAGTGGAATGGTAGAGAGAGAGAGAGAGAGAGAGAGAGAGAGAGAGAGAGAGAGAGAGAGAGAGAGAGCATGAGCATGAAGGTGGTTCATTGAACCCTCTGCCAGGCACTTTATTGTGAATAGCAGAGTAATCACGTAGATGTAGCTGTGTCCATTCTTCAGGCATTTACATGCGAGCATTCTAATTGACGTTGTGGCATGTAGTCGTCGTATATTTGTAGTCAGTCCTTGTTACGAAGATCATATTCACGTAATCGTTAAGTTGCCCTCACACGTTCAGTGCTATTGCAATATATTGACAGTGCGCTAATACACTGACCGTCTGAGTTTGAGCACTGACGTATTGTCAGCACCGGAAACATTGACAGAGCAGTATTGATGGGCTCAAAAATATTCTCCGGTTTGACAATATTTGCCGTTCAGTTGTTTACCGTGTTTCGCGAAACAGCTTCAGGGTGCTATCGTGTGTCACGGAACTATTGTTTACATTTGCCCTTCCTTACCTATCAGTCTTGAATCCAGATAGAAAGTTATGTAGAGAAATGAACACACACGTAATGTTGCAGATTACTGAATGCTGCAGGAGTAATTCTTATCTATGGAAACGAATGTCACCAAGTTAAATGGATAGGAAAAAAAAACCTTGATGGGCATCAGCAGTTATCAGATATTTATCGCTTGAAATATCCGGAAGCGAAAATAGATATGAAAAGGTAAATGAATAAATTGATAACAAATTTCCGCAAGGAGCAGAAAAAAGCGGATTACAGAAGCGCTCAGGTTCCAGAACGTCAGACATTTATCCACAGCAGTGGTGGATAAACAACCAGCTCGGTTTTCGATTTTTTTCCCATATCATCGCAGGTAATTTGTCGTATAGCTTCTATTAAATGATCTATTAAATTATCTTTCGGGTCAGTAGTTCGGATTTCCGTCAACAGATTCACACGTGGAACGCCATTCCTTTTTTTAATCACTCACGAACCAATTTCTTCTATTTCATTGTTTTCGGTTGTTTGTTTTTGCCAGCCAATGCTGATATTGTTAAGGCACATCTCCTGGTTCGACACGTAATCTTCACGAAACCATACCACCAACTGACAATGATTATTATTGACGGTGTGAAGGTCACTAAAATATATTGACCGTTTGACATTATATTGTTGACAGCATTAATGTGAGTAAATATTGAACGTGTGATGTAAAATTTGTGAGCTACACAAACAGATAACGTATACTCTCGATAATTCAGAGCACCTCAGAAAAAGTTTGGGTAATTGAGAGTTAGATCTAACAAAAGATCCATTGATCAAGATGGAATCACGAAATAAGGGCATCCGGTACAAAAAATGTTCAGTGGCCTCCAGCATTTTTGAGCAAGGCCATTTTCTATTGTGACCAAAGTCGAAAATACATCACCGTCTACTTTAGTCCCAATCATGTGTATGCACAATGTTTTTACTGACGATTTTATCTCTTATGGAGTCACCGACAGCATCGGCTCTTCTTCTTCGCCTCCTGCTCCCTAGATGGAGCACCTTGCCTGCCTTTCTTCCTCTGTCTCCCTTTCTTCTGTTTGTCCCTTAGATTTGTTGACCTTTGGAAGACGTTGGGGTTTTCTTCCCCAGGGTTCTGCACGGTCGGCTATCTCTGATCTACAGTCATATAGACCTGTCTGTTCGAGGAAAACGTGGCTGATGACCTATTAGCTGGGTCCTTTTAGTCATCCAGCCAAACAGCCTGCTTTCCACAGAATCGTCAAAATGTGCGAAGTCACCAAACGACGCATTACTAAACATCTAACTCAGGAAGCCCTGCTCTGTCCCAGTTGCAAGTATCCGATCCAACAGCTTCCAAGGGCAACAAAAATTTGATTTTCAATGTTTTACTTAATTGTTGATTGAATATAAATATTTGAAGTGCGGTCCTAACCTACTCATTAAGAGGTATAATGTTATATTACTTTGACATAGTAAGACAAGTATTACAGTTAGGAACTTTATATAACTGACGGCTCACCGGCCGGGGTGGCCGAGCGGTTCTAGGCGCTACAGTCTGGTACCGCGCGACCGCTACAGTCGCAGGTTCGAATCGTGCCTCGGGCATGGATGTGTGTGCTGTCGTTAGGTTAGTTAGGTTTAAATACTTCTAAGTTCTAGGGGACTGATGACCTTAGAAGTTAAGTCCCATAGTGCTCAGAGCCATTTTTGAATTGACGGCTCAACGGTCGATGGGCGAACCCATTTTGCATTTACGCATGCAATGTCTTCGCTACTGAACTGGTGGCCAACGGATGAGCCCTTAGCCGTTCTGGCTCCTACCCCAGCAAGATGTTTCTGATCTGCAGCGACTCCCTGAGCAACCTTCAGGCTGTAGACCAGATGACCCTCGTCATCCACTAGTCGCGATTATTCAGGATCTTCTTTGACTTCCATCGAGCTGGTTTTTTTTTTTTTTTTGGACCTGTGGACTTGTTGGGATCTTAGCGGATGAACATGCCGACCAGTTGGCGAAGTTGGCTACGAGGATGCCGGTTTTGGAAATGGCGGTCCCAGAACTGAGTCTTCACCCGACTGTACGCCATAAATTATTGGAGGTCTGGAACTCGGAGTGGTCCACCCTGAACACCCCAAACAAATTGAGGGCAATAAAGGAGACCACCAACACGTGGCAGTCTTCCAATCCACTGTCCGTCAGATACTCGTTGTGCACACTTGGCTGAGCCACAGCCACATTCTCCGGGGTGAGGACCCACCTTACTGTCGATGTGGTGCCCGCCTGATGGGTGGTCCACATCCTACTGGACAGCCAAATTTGGCTGCTTTGCGACGAATTCCTGACACGCTACCTCTGGTGCTAGCGGATGGAGCCAAAGTGGCTGACCTGGTTTTACGTTTCATTCGCGCAGGTGATTTCTACCCTTCCCTCTGAGATGAGACACTTCGACCTCACTGACTACCTCAGGGATTGGAGGGGCACCCCTTGTCTGCTCTGGCCCAGAGGACGAATAGCGGCCTTTGCTCGGATGTCTGGCCTGGCCCCTGCCTCTTTATGCTTAATTATGCTTGCAATTTTTAATGTTTTGTCTTAACTAAAATTTTATTACCTTGTCTGTGCTGCTCGTATTCTTGGGCTAACGGACGACGAGATAGTGCTGATCGGGTGAAGACGGTGCGTCTCCCATCGCATACCGAGCCCTGGGAACCACCAGTCGCATTGCGTGCAGAATGGCTCACCTACATTACCCTCTCTCAAAACTCTCCTACTTCTCCTTTGTTTTATAGCTGTCTCATTGTATCTTTGTTACAACTGGGCTTCCCAGAATTTGCCTTTTGCGGCCTTCTCTGAAGATTATTCCTGGCTCGATACAAGAGTGTTTGTTGGCGTTGTCATTACAATCGCTTCGACAGTTCGAGTATATGAAAATACACAAGGTTTCTTCAAATTGTCTATTCATTTACAGGTTCGTGATTCAACAAATATTTCTATTCAAGAATTCTGCTATGGTGTAAAAGCAGTTCTTCCTGCGCCAAAGTTAGATTCACTAGAGAGCAGTGTGGATTATTTTGCTCTTAGTATTGTATTCGTGAATGTCTCTATTACGCTCAAACTCCAGTGGATTGCTTAAAACAAATTTCATGAATGAATAAATGTACTGGGAGACTATGGTGAACATTCTCAATTACTTAAACCAGTGGTTCCCAACCTGGGAGGGGATATGAGATTTACAGAGGGGGTGGGGTCGCAGAAAGCAGAAACATGCAGACAAGTCAAAAATTTCGTATTATTACTACAGTTAACGAGTCCATTTTTTGTATAGTTGGCAACATCCGCTTTGCCTTGCGCGCCACGAAGTTATTGCTGATACAAGACATTCTTCAGTCTGCGCTTTGCATTCTTAGCTTGGTATTTACGCCTGTTGCGCTGCGTAGAAGTAAATAGCTTTTTTATTGGTTTGTACGTTGAGTGAAAAGTCTGCTAAAACAAGATTGTATGATGAAGAACATATTAAGGGTCACGTTTACAGAAAAAAGACAATGCCCATTTGCCACAGTGCGTTGTGTCTCATAATGTTCTAAGTAACGACTCATTGTGACCTGTGCCTCTGAAACGTCATCTGTCAACTGGCGTTAAAAAATAAACCTAAAGAGTTTTTCGTTGGAAAAAAACGCTTTAAACTGCATGAAGCAGAACTCAGCTGGGACCTTTTGACAAGAAAATGGGAAGTTACTGAGTCATAATATGAATTTTCCCTCTTAATAGCCAAAAACATGAAACATTATTTTTGAGGCGTTAATCAAATTGTCAAATAGTTTTCTAAATAAGAAGAGCAAACAAACAAAATAAAACTAAAATAAGAACTACGTGTTTGGACTCCACCTTGGTCCAAAAAGGGGTCCAATATTCAGGAACACAAATTTTTAATAGATTGCCAGCAACCATTAAACACTTGGTTTCAGATAAAGCACGGTTTAAACAGAGTTTGAAAGACTTTTTGATGGGCAACTCCTCCTACTCCATAGATGAATATTGTAACAGAGACTGTTACGTCAGCTTAAGTAAAAATATCTGTTAGATTTGAGTTTTGACAAGACTTGGTCACAACAGACAAGATTTGGTATTTTTCGTGTGATGAATTTATTAATAGTGCATAACAGTGTTTCATTAGACAGTGTGTTAATTCTGTAGATATTAGCTGCCTTGTATTCACTTATTTTCGACTATCTTCTGACAATCGATCAGGGTAGTAAGTATTATATTCAAATGGTTTATCTTTTTATGTCATACTTTCTGACATGTTCCACACCCACAAGAATCATCTCATTTTTTGGGTCTGTGGGACGAAAATTGAATCTAATCTAATCATAGAATTCGAATTATAATTACAGGCATAGCTCGCTGTAGCTAAAACTGTAAGTAACTGTTCAGTTGTCCAGCAGTTGTTTCGTTGGAAAGTAAGACACGGTATGAAAAGTGGCTAGATGAGGATTCAGACAGCTGCGATTACGAAGACTTTTGATAATAACCATGAAAGAGTGAAACAGATCCTAAACCTAAGTAGTATATGTTCAAGGGAAATTAAATAGCTTATGGCTTTTTCACAATGTCTGGCATCTTTAGTCGAAATACTACACCATGTAAACTGACACACTGAAATTTGACTCAACCTCAGATCTTAGGAAGTCAAGCACCCTAAATAATTAATTTCTTAATCTGCTCAATCATGTTGCTGAAAATTACAAATTCTGAACGGACTAAATACTTCCCCTAAGGTTTGTCGACAGATGTCCCTGAGCTGAGGAGTTGAAGTAAAGATGTCAGTCTCACTGTCCACAAGTAGCCTTCGATTATCGAAAAATAAAACTGTTTCGAACGCGAAAAGGTTACATATTGTTTTTGCAGTCTTTCATAGTTGTGTCAGTTTGGGTACTGAAAAGATTCCCACCCTCTGGTCTATGATTTTTTCTTCTGGGTCAACAGTTTTAATAAGGATACGTTATAGCTACAAGAAATAAACACAGATACGAAGCTTAATCAGCCATACTGAATTCTAGACAAGGAAAGTTCTCTAGGAAACTTTTGAATCCCTGGTCCCCAGATGAAGAGTTTGCGATTTAGGCGGCTTGGTACCCCCACATGCAGCATTAAAAAACTTCATAATCGAAATTCAAATGGGAATAATTGGCCGGATAAAACAGGTGTTTGATAACTTTATATATTTGTTCTGTTTCCTCATATTAATTTATTCTAAAACGTAAGAGTTGTAATATTCTAATGACGCAGGACGAGAATAAGCGCTCGTACTTTGTTTGAGATAAGAGTGGAATGTTTTAAGTATTGTGTTGAGTACATGTATAATATTTTAAATTATTTAAATACAATTATGAATTATAAACATATTTGGAAGCTAACGATCTCCAGAACTACTGCCTCACGTTAATAGGGAACTTTCTTTCGTCTGTGATTGTGAAGCAAGCGACGACATCTTCGGCTGAGTACAAGAAATAAGAAACTCGCGAGATGCCGGAGAGATACATGCTACACGCTTCTGACCAGAGTGAAAATTTCGCTTGATTTTGTGAGACATGTTTTTCTTAAAGAACTTTCTTCCTTGAAGGAGTTATTTCGTTGCTTCTTTGTAGAGCGATTTAGTGTTTAACACTGAAAAGATAAATCATTACCTTTCCAGCTTCTTTATTTCCTTATTGAGTTTAGATTTGAACTACATCATTAGATAATTTCTTAGACACTCACTGATTATAGACTTCTGTGTATGGCTTCATCTCTCAGTTGCCATTTCTGTCGTTCTTACATAGGAGGAAAACTACTGGGAATTAATTATTTAAAGCTTACTTCTCAATACTTTCAAACTTTCGACCAACAAACAAGAGCGCTGATTTCAAAATGCTTTGTCTTTTTCTGTTTCTCGAATTGTTCACTACGTTATTCCATTTGTCTCTACCGTGAGCCGAGCTTTTATTCTGGGAATATTTATCCCATACAAGATTGTTACGAAATTAGTTTACCTGTCCCCACATGTGCCGATCATAAAAACTAATGAAAAACTAAATTTCAATCTACTTCATGTGAGAAACTTAGTAATAGATGACTGTGATGTGATTTACAAAAGCCCGAGATCTGCAGACACCAGATGTACAGTTACAGTCAGTTTCTTCAAGGAACCTTCATAAGACAAGCAAAACTTAAATACTTGATTAGCTATAATAGCATGGTACAGAAATCTAAATTGCGTAAGGGATCGATGTATGTTTCCAGATGAATTGAGTTAGACATTTTTTTTAAAGAAAATCGAAGATGTACTACGTGTTGTTGCTTGTTTGTTATAGTAATACCCGTAGTTTCGACTCTCCTGTCCATTGTTGTTTTTCTGTGGGCTATGGTTTTCGCCTGAGTACGGAACGTGATCTGCTTAATACCCACTGCAGCAAGAAAAATGTCCTTCAGTGACGACCTACAGTCATTCATCATTTAACTTCCCAACAGATTCCAAGAAACTAAAACTGATTAACAAAATCTCATTCACTGGACAACAAAGGAAGAAATTGAATGCAAAGGTAGAGACTCATGAAATACAAACACCTGTAAGTTTTAAAAATATACATTATAATGCACAATTTAGCAAATCGTCAGTTATAAATGACAGCCAACATTTGGACACTGCTCACTGCGATAAAACGCATCGGCAGACACGCTACGGGTTAATTGTGACATACGCTCTACCCGCTCGCTGACTTCGATTAATTGACACGAGTCGGAAAGCGTGCAGTCCATAAGGGTAGCCGTCACTGCGGCTACATCGTGCTTAACAGGAAGTTCCCGCATCCCCATGCAAATGTTTCGTAGCGTGTTGTTACACTCTCCCACTACGCATAATCTCCCCCCACCCCTCCCCCGCTTGGCTTCGTCACCTCTCTCTCTCTCTCTCTCTCTCTGTGTGTGTGTGTGTGTGTGTGTGTGTGGGGGGGGGGGGGGGGGAGGCGTTACTTGCCTTGATATGCGTGGCAGTTGTTAGCATCCACCACAAAAGATAGCATGAGAAATATTCAGTAAGTTAGCCCATCCACCCAAGTCTCCAGCAAACCTACTCCTGAGGCCTGGTTTCGTTAAATTCTAGTTTATTTAGCGCTTCTGATTCTAGTTGCTCATTTAAGGGGCTGTGTCCACTGCCTTAAATGTTAAGGACGGCTACCATGAATGGCAGTGAGAACGACGACAGAAGTTCAGAAAGGGCCGATCTTCCACTGACATATCGGATTAGGAAGTATCTTAAATGATGTACTTGCCTCGTAGAATTTGTGTGCTAGCATCCTATACTCGTCGTTACTGAACTCTGTGATAAGTAAGTTCTTAATAGCATTTACAGTTGCATCATCAGACAGTTTCTCTACGCTGCATTTCTCATAATAAAAGAGCTTTCTTGTCAGTGCTTTAAAGTTATACCGGTCTAGGGCTTAGCTCTTCTCATCCCGCCCTGAAAACGGGTCTCATCGCATAAATCAACGGAGAGATATAGGGAGGAAATAAAATATGAAAACACAGCCCATTAGCGTGCCTGACACTGTGTAGGAAAACCGCAGGGATTCAAAACAGCTTCCAGTCGGAAAGGATAAATATAGATCCTGAATTTGAAGAGAATCTTATACAATTTTTCCTGCAAAATAGTGACAAATGTCGGCTACCGATGGAGGAGGACAGCGACCATGCACCCTTCCCTACAAAGCAGAACACAAAGGCTCAATAATATTGAGAGCTGGTGACCATAATGGTCAGTGGAGATGCGACAGTTCATCCTCGTGGTCAGAAACCAGTCCTGGACGATGTGAGTTGTGTAATCAGGGGTCTTGTCTTGAAACACAGCATAACCATTGGGGATAAAACAAGTCACATAATCCTTGGCAGTACAGCGATCTTGCACACGGTGTGGGCTGTCCAAATCATCACCGAAATCCCACTGTGTTTTACTCTTGAGTCACAGACTCGGCTAGAAGTTGAAAACATGTTAAACAACACTCACCTGACCAAATGACTTTCTTCCATTGGCCCATGGTCTAGGTTTTATGGATTACGCACCATGTTTACGTGCTACGGGTTTTTTTTATCACTGAAGAGTGATTTAGAATTTCCATCTCGCCCCGCATTCCCCTGCTGTTGGAGCACCCTTTGTGTTGTTTCGGTGCTGACAGGCTTCGGGAATGTGACATTCAACTCTGCAGTCACTTTTGCAGCTGTAATCCTCTTTTTTTGTCATATTCCTCTTCAATGAACGTCTGTCGAGATCACTTATCACACACTTTCGTCCGTGTTGTGACTTAGCGGATGATGATCAAAAATGTTCAAATGTGTGTGTGATCTTATGGGACTTAACTGCTAAGGTCATCAGTCCCTAAGCTTACACACTACTTAACTTAAATTATCCTAAGGACACACACACACACACACACACACACACACACACACACACACACACACACACACACACACACACACACACACGGGAGGACTCGAACCTCCGCCGGGATCAGCCACACAGTCCATGATTAGCGGATGATGTTTCTCCGCTTTTCATGTATTCCGCATAAACCTTCTATAATGGTCTTTTGAAACACCAAACATTTCGGCTACCTTGGTTTCTAAAGCAGTCACCATATGAGTATTAACAATTTGCCCACGTTCGACCTCACTTACCTCCGACATAATGCACTCAAAACCACGCAGAACACTTTCCTGTCCACGACTGATAGTTCGCAACATTCTGAGGATACTGCGCAGTTACCGTTCGGCTTGGTTAGCATCTGCATTTATGTTAAAGCGTGTATTCTCTCAGTTTCGTCCATATTTTTGTTCACCCTCGCTACCTTCCTAGATACACTCGCAAGGGAAGGCATTAGACTCCAATGACAGTCGTCAGTAGATGATATATCGAGTGGCCAAAGTACATGATCTCAAGCGCGGAATTTCGTCTTCCATCAGATCAAGCCTTATTAAAGTATTGCATGTCCTTGTAATGCTTTATCTATTCATGTGCCAAACACGCTCTAGCAATGAAATAATTCTATTAAAAAAAATGCTATGCAAGATCGCAGAACTGGTTACTAGGCGATACTCTCTTCAGGCTGATGTGAGAATCAGAACATTACATTATGTATCCAAAGTAAGCACTTCACTGCATTTAATGCAATTCATACTGGCGTAATGCTAAATACGGACCAGTTGCATCTTATACGTCCTTCTACAGATAATTTGACATGTCACAGTCGTTCGAAGTGGCCGAGCGCTTATAGGCGCTTCAGTCTGGAACCGCGCGACCGCTACGGTCGCAGGTTCGAATACTGCCTCGGACATGGATGTGTGTGATGTCCTTAGGTTATTTAGGTTTAAGTGGTTCTAAGTTCTAGGGGACTGATGACCTCCGCTGTTAAGTCCCATAGTGCTCAGAGCCATCTGAACAATTTTACATGTCACAACGTGTCGAAAAACAAAACAAAATATTGGAATCTGCAACATCTCCCAAGACGTTGTTGAAAAATGTGGTAAACGTGTTACTAATATGTTCACGGTCATCAGTCTCTAAACACAGAATTCGAGAACAGCATCATGACGAGTTATCAGTAGCCTTCCCTTCGTGCTGGCGGGCTGAAAGACTTGGAACTGAAGGGATTATCGCGTCTGCTCCTGCGGTTTGTTGACAACGGTTTGTCAACTGAAACAGTCTAGAAACGGGAAATAAATTTCCATACAAGCAGCATGCCACGTAAAACTGCAGTGTGCTTCCAATCACTTGGCGTATCTTTCTTTCACCTGTTTAGTGTATGCGACGTATGAGAGACTAATTTCATCATGATGCTGATAATTTTGTCGACATGCGTAGCGAGATACACATTTCGAATTTGCTTACTACTAAATACAGTAAGTTGAGTGCACGGCGGTACAGACGTTTTTCACTCCGCGCGTGGCAGACGTTTAGATTCGTGTCGCAACATGTTGCGATTACTTGGCCTGCACTGCTCGCTCCCAGGAACTGCTGTCCCGCTTGTTTTCCCCTTTGAAGACGCGCAGCGTTATTTGCCACAGTCAATAGTGACATTTTACGAGCTACCGTACTGCAAATGTCCCCTGCCTGCAGCTCTTTTCGCAGTGTTCCCTCGCCAACTGGTTGAGGGGGATGGACCTACATTCGATGACCATAGAAGCTCATGTCGGTTGTCTAACACTCGTCTCCAATTAATCTATCAATTAGTATACTTGTAGGACCACTGTTCCTAGCCGTTTTGGGCGGCAGAGAGTGACACACCATTCCCTGTAGATACGCTCGACAGTGCTCGCCGATACACCAACAAATGACGCTACAACACGGGTGACAAGTCATGCGATACCTCTGAATATCGTGTCGGACTCCTTTTTCCCCGGCGTAGTGTAGCTACTCGACGTGGCATGCACTCAACAGTCGTTGGAAATGTTGAGCCGTGCTGAGTCTATAGCCTCCATAATTGTGAAAGTGTTGTCGGCGCAAGATTTTGTGCATGAACTGACGTCTCCATTACGTTCCATAAATGTTCGATAGGATTATCGCCGGGCGATTTGGGTGGCCAGACCATTAGCTCGAATTGTCTAGAACGTTCTTCACACCAATCACGAATAATTGTGGCCCGATGACACAGTGCATTGTCATCCATAAAAATTCCATCGTTGTTTGCGAGCATGAAGTCCCTGAATGGCCGCAAAAGGTCTCCAAGTAGCCGAACATTTCCAATCGATCATCGGTTCAGTTGGACCAGAGAGCCCAGTCCATACAGCCCAGACCGTTATGGAGCCACCATCAGCTCGCACAGTGCCTTGTTGACAACTTGGGTCTGCACCACACTTGAACCCCACCAACAGCTCTTACCAACTCAAATCGAGACTAACCTAACCTGACCAGACCACGGTTTTCCAGTCGACTAGGGTCCAACTGGTATCGTCACGAACCCAGGAGAGGCGCTAAAGGCGACGGCTTGCTATCAGCAGAGGCACTCGCGTCGTGCGCCTTCTGCTATGGCCCATTAACGTCATATTTTGCCGCACTGTGCTAACAAATACGTCCACCGTACTCCCACAGTGACCTCTGCTATTATTCCACGCAGTGTTGCTTGTCTGTTAGCACTGACAACTCTGCGCAGAAGCCGCTGCTGTCGGTCGTTAAGTGGAGCCCGTCGGCCACTACGTTGTCCGCGTTGAGAGGTAATGAATGAAATATGACGTTCTCGGAATACTGTTGACACTGTGGATCTCGGAATACTGAATGCCCCAAAGATTTCCGAAACTGAATGCCCCATGCGTTTAGGTCCTAATACTCCCTTATTCAGAGTCTATTAATTCCCGTCTTGTGGCCTTAATCACGCCGGAAACTTCATCACGTGAAGCACTTGACAGCTGAGCCAACGCAGTGCCGTTTTATACTTTGTGTACGCAATACTTTCGCCATCTGTGCATATTGGTATCCCATTACTTGTCGCCTCAGTGTATGTTTACTGTGTAGTCGTTCGCATGCACCAACACTGTAGCTCCTATTCCGTCACTAGGACACGTTCCCACACCGACCCGTCTTGCTTCGTTGATTCCAGACAACCACAATGGTACATACGCAACTCTTCACTGCCATGACTTTCGTCGGTGTTTATAGGTCCACAAGACTGCCTGGCAATATTTCTTCCAGTGAAATTGCGAGCTCAGTCTGTTGGCTACAGTGTATTTCTTGACACGTCTAAACTCGCGCATAAGCAGGTTGTACCTAGTCGGTCTCAGGGATAAGAATCTAGAGTAGTCGGAAAGGGGCCCGATGGTCGCCATCTGTTCCGTCCTAGCACATCGCGCTATGGTAGTTTCGGACTAGCGCCTCCATCACGTGCGCGACTGGTAAACTCGTTATTTTGCGAGTAGTCTGACAGCCGTAGGCGGGCCTCGGCCTGTGAGGGTTTTAAGCGCCGCCCCCGTGGGGAGGGAGGGGTATGTGAGCCGAGCTGAGCGGGGCGGCGTCGCAGGATTGACCCGCATTTCGCCGCCGCCGCCGCCGCCGCCGCCGCCTCCGCCTCCGCCGGTTCTCGGCGCGGCGTCTCTCTCAGCTCATTACACCGTCGCGAATATGATTTCGGCGCCATCACGTTCATCAGCGGCCTGTTCCCCTGCTGCGCTCTCCCCCTGCTACGGTAATCTCGTACTCCTCTCGTTCTGCCTCGCGGTCGTGTGTCACAGTTCCCTAACAGGCAACACGCGGCAGAGCGCCTCGGAGCGGACTTTCCCCTCACGGCAGCACACGTAAGAGGCCAAAAAGAAAAAGGAACAGAGAATTGCCAGTTGATCAGCGATGGAATATAGTTTGACTGCAATTATTGAATGTGACGTTCGCACTGAAAGCCATACATTGAAATAAAACTGAAGGCATTTTTTATGGACGCCGAAATAAAAGAATAAATTAATCCAACTGCTATTGAATCTTTGGCATATTGTATAAAACTGTCTTCTTTTATTGGTATGCATGCGACAGCTGTGTTCCAAAGCGCCGCGCATAAAAACGGGAGTTTCCGGTGCTCATATCTCGTGTTCTATTGGCGATAATAAGGTAGGGTGAAGTGTTTCGGATAGCCCTTCGGCTAGGGACCAATTGCATAACCAGCAGAAGAATCTTCTTAGTGTCACGATCCTACAGTATGGGGTCAAAGTATGAAAATTAAGCACTTCCTCCTGCTTAGGCAAATGGAGCAATCGGTTTGTTCCTTTTGAGTTACATGTGGGTCTACGGTAGGCTTAATGGGACTTACAGAGGCGCCATTAGTTCATGGGGAGTTCTTCAGAAAATCCCACAAAAGGGTTCTTTTACCAAAATCCAGCCAAGGACTCCAGGACGTCTATGCACAGAAAATGGTTGGACTATGTTCTTAAGATCCCGGTCTCCATCAGCGTTGAAAATTTTCTTGATATATCCATTTCGAAGATACAGACGTTCAAAGCTATCCTACTTCTACACATATGAGGCGAAATCTAAATAATAAATAACACACCAAATGCTCAAATTTTAGTAGTATATTGTCTAGGCATTTATCTAAAAGAGCCATCTCCTGGTTTTCAAAAAACTATAACCGTTATGGAGAAACACTCATACACTTGTTTTCTGTGTACAAAAACCCAACCGCGGATTCCAGAAGGGCTGTGGACAACAAATGTGTTTCTAACATACCGATATCGAGCGAACTTGAAAATTTGCTTCACGTCCTTATCTGTTTCTGAGATACTGTGGTTCAAAGGTACCCTACTTGTACACGTAAAATTCGGAGTGAGGCGAAAATGTGGCTTATGAAGTGACGTACGACGGGAAATATGCTGTGAAGTATGTTAATTATCACGTGGGAACCCCATGATGTAATACAGGGGCACATGCACATGTCTTTTGCACTTAAAACCCGATCTGAGGTGTAAAATTAGTTCTGCGTTATTTCGATGTCACTTGAGTAAACTATCTAAATTTTACTGACCAGTACGTTTATTTTCATTTGAGTTAAATTTCCCGCTGTTGCTGGGAAAGGAAGCGAACTAGCAGAAAAATGCTCGTATCAGAGCACAAAAAATGCGAATATATTCCTGTTTAATTAAAATATTCTGACTGAAAGGTGGGGTACCAACTACCTCATTCCATCTTCCTGAGCACCTTTAAAAATGTTCCCAAAATTTTTGTCATGTGAACATATTCGCTGTTTTTATGCTGAGAGTGAATAAGACAGTGGCAGTGGCAAACAGACAGGAAAATTAACGAATACAGGAAGATAACAGACAGTGCTTGTGTTATAGAAAGAGTGAAGCAGACGCTGGAAGAGTCAGAGAAAGAGAGGTTCACAGTGCAGCGGAACATTATTGACAGTAACAGTAAACTGTCGGGGAGGTGGGGGGGGGGGGTGAGGCGTGGCGAGGAATAGAGAGAGAGAGAGAGAGAGAGAGAGAGAGAGAGAGAGAGAGAGAGAAATTAAAACTGTGTGGGAGCCAGTGATAATGGAGACACAGCAAGTGACAGTAACACTCAGAATAGACAGCAACAATAGGAAAGGAGGAGAGAGTGCGATAGTAGCAGTAAGAGAGAGCAAGAGGGAGACAGTGGCAGTGATAGGAGAATGTAGTAGTAGGACAGAACGAAGGGGGCTTTGTCTGTGACACAGGAGACAATGAGAGAGACACAGAAAAGAGATAATGACAATGACAATGGCTTGGACTGAATGAGTGAGAAAGGACAACTGGGAGTGGATCGGTATGAGTGAGTGACAGCGATAGACTAGTGGATGTGAGTTACTGTTACAGTAGCTTGTGGAAGTTTGAGGTGAGTTGCACGTTAAAGAAAGGGCGAATATGTTCCTACGCACAAATATTGTGGAAAATTTTTAAAGGTACCGAGACAAGTAGAATGAGGCAGCTGGTGCCAGGATTTTCAGTCAGTCTTCAAAACAAACAGGAACATACTCGCATTCTTTGAGCTCCAATGGGAGCATTTTTACGTTGGTCGTTTACAGCCGTCTTATTCTCTTTGAACGACACGAAACGTTTATTCCCAACTAATGAATTCTGGCGTTCTCGTGTCGACAATGTTGCTTGATCTGTCCTCTATGCCCAGAGTGAAAGTTTACGTAGCATGCCAGTAATGTACTTGTATCGAGGTGCCGAGCGGTCGCTCACATCATGGTGACGCCACTGTAAACTGTACTCGTGATATTGTTCGTCCATGTGGGATCCTTACCAGGTAGGACTGATAGGGAATATCAGCCGCAGAGTGGCGCTTCTCGTCACAAGATCGTTTATCCCGCGCTAGAGCGTTACAGAGGTGCTCAACAATCCCCTGTAGCAGATGTTACAAGAAAGGCGTTCTGCATTAATGAGAGGTTTGCGGTTGAAATTTCGAGAAGCGTTTCCGGGAAGAGTCGAACAACATACACCTTCTATATGGCGTATCTGTTCTTTCGTATAGGTCCGAAAGAACACACACTATTTTGATATTCGTGGTAAACTGATTATACACTCCTGCAAATTGAAATAAGAACACCGTGAATTCATTGTCCCAGGAAGGGGAAACTTTATTGACACATTCCTGGGGTCAGATACATCACATGATCACACTGACAGAACCACAGGCACATAGACACACGCAACAGAGCATGCACAATGTCGGCACTAGTACAGTGTATATCCACCTTTCGCAGCAATGCAGGCTGCTATTCTCCCATGGAGACGATCGTAGAGATGCTGGATATAGTCCTGTGGAACGGCTTGCCATGCCATTCCCACCTGGCGCCTCAGTTGGACCAGCGTTCGTGCTGGACGTGCAGACCGCGTGAGACGACGCTTCATCCAGTCACAAACATGCTCAATGGGGGACAGATCCGGAGATCTTGCTGGCCAGGGTAGTTGACTTACACCTTCTAGAGCACGTTGGGTGGCACGGGATACATGCGGACGTGCATTGTCCTGTTGGAACAGCACGTTCCCTTGCCGGTCTAGGAATGGTAGAACGATGGGTTCGATGACGGTTTGGATGTACCGTGCACTATTCAGTGTCCCCTCGACGATCACCAGTGGTGTACGGCCAGTGTAGGAGATCGCTCCCCACACCATGATGCCGGGTGTTGGCCCTGTGTGCCTCGGTCGTATGCAGTCCTGATTGTGGCGCTCACCTGCACGGCGCCAAACACGCATACGACCATCATTGGCACCAAGGCAGAAGCGACTCTCATCGCTGAAGGCGACACGTCTCCATTTGTCCCTCCATTCACGCCTGTCGCGACACCACTGGAGGCGGGCTGCACGATGTTGGGGCGTGAGCGGAAGACGGCCTAACGGTGTGCGGGACCGTAGCCCAGCTTCATGGAGACGGTTGCGAATGGTCCTCGCCGATACCCCAGGAGCAACAGTGTCCCTAATTTGCTGGGAAGTGGCGGTGCGGTCCCCTACGGCACTGCGTAGGATCCTACGGTCTTGGCGTGCATCCGTGCGTCGCTGCGGTCCGGTCCCAGGTCGACGGGCACGTGCACCTTCCGCCGACCACTGGCGACAACATCGATGTACTGTGGAGACGTCACGCCCCACGTGTTGAGCAATTCGGCGGTACGTCCACCCGGCCTCCCGCATGCCCACTATACGCCCTCGCTCAAAGTCCGTCAACTGCACATACGGTTCACGTCCACGCTGTCGCGGCATGCTACCAGTGTTAAAGACTGCGATGGAGCTCCGTATGCCACGGCAAACTGGCTGACACTGACGGCGGCGGTGCACAAATGCTGCGCAGCTAGCGCCATTCGACGGCCAACACCGCGGTTCCTGGTGTGTCCGCTGTGCCGTGCGTGTGATCATTGCTTGTACAGCCCTCTCGCAGTGTCCGGAGCAAGTATGGTGGGTCTGACACACCGGTGTCAATGTGTTCTTTTTTCCATTTCCAGGAGTGTATTACAAAAGAAATCCCCAGTTGTACTCATCTTTGAGTTGCAAATTATTGTTAATCACTTAGATTCGCGGCAACAGCTACAAATGTACTGATATAGCGCAATAGTATCATATTTGTCAATCACGTCAGCGACCTCGGCGAACGTTGAAAAGAATACTGTAGTTCGCCTGTTACCTTGCACCCTCGACGAGATTTTATCAATAGTTAATTCTGTGCGCACACTTTCGTCTCTGCCATTCATCACTGAGTATCCCCCCCCCCCCTCCTCTCTCTCTCTCTCTCTCTCTCTCTCTCTCTCTCTCTCTCTCTCTCTCTGCCCTAATCTCTCTCTCTTTCTCTCTCTGCCCTAATCACCCTCTCTCTCTCTGCCTCTGCTCCCATCCTCCCCCTCTCCCCCTCTCCCCCCTCCCTCCCTCTGTGTGCGTGTGCGTGCGCGTGTTTGTCGGGGGGTGGGGGTTGTCTTCTCCGCTGCCACCCCCAGCCCCTTGCTAGAAGGAATATAAGTAAGTCATCGCACACTTCACAGAATTTAACTTAATTGTAAAATTTCTTTCTGTGTAATGAGAAACATACAATGGCCTGTGTCATCTACGATGTACTCGGGACCTTTTGACAGTGACGAAAAAAAAATAAATAAGAAACAAATGAGATTAGCCGAACATTGCCGTAGCAATTATTCACGAATCTTTTTTATTTCACGTTGCCTTTTTAAGTCCTGTACTACGTTTTACGAACTTCTCATGCTTCATTTGGATTCTTATCGTGAGTTTGCATCTTGCTTTGCGGATCATCGTTTGCTCCTATCTTGAACAGCTACCTACCTTAAATCCATCCTCCACAAAACTTCTGAAAATGGAGGTTGGGTTTTTGTCCAACAAAAATCTTTTATTAAAATAATAATCACGAAGTAACCACAGAGTAAATAACACTGTGTGCACCAATGTAGTGACGACACATTTTACGTTCTTTTATGACGTCGTATAATTAAAGTGTGTAGTTGCATCTAACAGATATTTTGGGTATAGTTACATATTTTTTAGTGCTTGTGTTGGGATCTGATATATGAAGGCACTGAACAAGGAGGTGTAGTTTCTTTTCCGAGCAGAGTCATCGATACGTTTCGTCAGTGAACTTGGATTCCGGACGACTTATTCAAAGAATCTGCGACCGATTTCCTGCACCAAACAGCGCGCCGTAATCGAGTTACGAATTCGAAGAGTTCGTCCAGACACGAGCGCTGCGACGTCTTCGGCAATCCGACGCGTTGGGTTCGCTATCATCGATCATCCTCCGTACAGTTCCGACTTGGTTCCATTCTATTTTCACACGTTTCAAAAACTTAAAGAACACCCTCGAAGACTTCACTGTGATAGTTACGAAATGGTTCAAGCAGATGAAGTTGTCGGCCGGTCAGCAAAGTAAACAATACTGTACTGGCGGCAGCAAAAAAATCAATATGTCCTTGGGAGAAATGTGTTCGTCGCCAGGGTGACTATGTTGAGAAATAAATATATAGACATGAAGAATAAAGATGTAGAATTTTAATAACATTTGTTTTATTTAAAAAGTTTTAAGAGTCTTCGCATAAATTCGGGACACTGCGTTTAGTACGCCGTCTTAAAGTTCAAATGGCTCTGAGCACTATGGGACTCAACTGCTGTGGTCATCAGTCCCCTAGAACTTAGAACTACTTAAACCTAACTAACCTAAGGACATCACACACATCCATGCCCGAGGCAGGATTCGAACCTGCGACCGTAGCAGTCGCACGGTTCCGGACTGCGCGCCTAGAACCGCGAGACCACCGCGGCCGGCCGTCTTAAAGTAGTACATCTTCACTTACGTGTGACATTTGTTAGTGACGTATTTCATTTGTTTTCTTTCTTCGAAGACTTTTCTTTTTCGATCATCTCCCGTTTCGGATTGATCAATAACCAAGAGCGCTTATGAGAAATCAAGTTTTCTTCTGCACGCTCTCTCTCAACTATGCATTTCATGAGAACAGAGAACTGCCCATTGCTTTCTAATTAATTTGTAACCACGTGCTAGTGACAAGTTAATTCATTGCATGTAGTTTATCCACGCTGAATAAAGCGGCGCGTAAACAATAAAAAATAACATTAACGGCTTGTATCAAGGAAAATTCTGCTTCATTAACACTTCCTGCACTCGACACGTAATTGACTTTAAGCTCTTTGGAATCACTTTGTCCGTCTATAATTGAACCCGTCGGACGTCAATCATAATTTTTGGCTGTCCACAGTGCTCATATCATTTCCTAACATTTCATACGAAATTTTCAAGCGAACTTGGAAGTCTTTATTAATTAGTGTATCACAGTAAACACGCCCAAATATCTTCGTAGCTTATGGTACTACTTTAGTTCGCATTTCTGTATCTCGTCTTCCACAAATTCTTTGCTCACGAAACGAAATTAAGCAACAGCAAAAAATAACTTCCTCTTTTATGATTAATAAATCATCCGTACTAAAGTAATTTTTAATTGGCGATTTTATGCTTCAAGTAAATTTGCTCTTATTCATAACGCAAAAATAAATTTCAGTCTCTGAGAAAACAGACGCATTTCATAGGATTTGCTTCTTACTTCCTAAAGACAAATAAAGTCATCATAAGATCAAAACAAACTGCAAAACGATTTAGAAAAGATATCTGAAAGGTGCGAAAATTGGCAGTTTACCCTAAATAACGAAAAGTGTGAGGTAATCTACGTGAGTGCTAAAAGGAATCCGTTAAATTTCGGTTACACGATAAATGAGTCATATATAAAGGCCGTAAATTCAACTAAATACCTAGGAATTACAATTACGAACAACTTAAATTGGAAGGAACACACAGAAAATGTTGTGGGGAAGGCTAACCAAAGGCTGCGTTTTATTGGCAGGACACTTAGAAAATGTAACAGACCTACTAAGGAGACTGCCTGTTCTACGCTTGTTCGTCCTCTTTTAGAATACTGCTGCGCGGTGTGGGATCCTTACCAGACAGGACTGACGGAGTATATCGAAAAAGTTCAAAGGAGGACAGCACGTTTTGCATTATCGCGAAAAAGGGGAGAGTGTGTCACAGAAACGATACAGGATTTGGGCTGGAAATCATTTCAAGAAAGGCGTTTTTGGTTGCGACGGAATCTTCTCACGAAATTCCAATCACCAACTTTCTCCTCCGAATGCGAAAATATTTAGTTGGCACCAACCTACATAGGGAGGAACGATCACCACGATAAAATAAGGGAAATCAGAGCTCTTACGGAAAGATATAGGTGTTCATTCTTTCCGCGAGCTATACGAGATTGGAATAATAGAGAATTGTGAAGGTGGTTCGATGAATCCTCTGCCAGGGACTTAAATGTGATTGCAGACTATCCATGTAGATGTCGATGTAGATGTTTTGGTTCAAATGGCTCTAAGCAATATGGGACTTAACATCTGAGGTCATCAGTCCCCTAGAACTTAGAACTACTTGAACCTAACTAACCTAAGGACATCACACACATCCCCCCCCCCCCCCCCCGCCTGCGGGTTCGGGGGTTAGAATAGGCCCGCGGTATTCCTGCCTGTCGTAAGAGGCGACTAAAAGGAGTCTCAAATGTTTCGGCCTTATGTGATGGTCCCCTCTCGAGTTTGACCTCCATCTTTCTAAATTATTCCGAAGAGCGAGCCAATTGGGGAAGGGCGCCTTACACGGTGCACTGTATCCGTCGTGCATTGAGACCTTTAGCCGACTTTTTCGTCGTTGCAATGGTGTCCCGCTCGTTTTCCGTCTCTTGGGCGAGGATACGTCCCTGGGTGCGATTACCACGCTGCACTCTGCAGTGTTGCTTTTAACTGCGACGACGACCTTGGACATTTTTGCACCTAAGATCCAGCACGGTAGCCAGTCCGTTGTGGTGGGGCCGCCATGTACCCTGTTGGTTGTAGCCCCCTGACAACACAGGGATCGCTCTACTGATGCCTGCGCCGTTAACTCCCCACGTATTCCAAGGAGTAGATGCCCGTCTCCCTGGGGTATCAGGACTCCCGGCAATGGCCATCCTGCCAGGTGGCTATTGCTGCGGCTGGGTGGTGCCTGTGGGGAGGGCCCTTGGTCGGAGTAGGTGGCATCAGGGCGGATGACCCGCAATGAAGCGTGGTACATCATCTCTCGCTGGCGGCCAGCCACCAGCAGTCTAAGCGTTCGAGGGCTCATTTTAAAGCTAACGTTTATGGCCTCAAATCGTTCCCATCCCTGGCCACACCATGGGAGGAACGAAAGGCAATGAATGACAGTGACGTGTATTCGCCCAGGTATCTCGTCTGTACCAGAGCTGATGGTGACTCGTTTCTATCCGTGAAGCCTCAGTTCTTTGTAGAGCATTTAGAGGACAAGTTTGGGGGGGTGGAGGGCTTGTCCAAAATGCGCTCTGGGTCAGTTTTGATAAAAACGGCATCCTCTGCCCAGTCACGCAGGTTACTTGCTTGTGACAAGTTGGGGGATGTTCACGTTACCATCACCCCACATAAGAGTTTAAATGTGGTCCAGGGTGTTATTTTCCATCGGGACCTACTTTTGCAGTCTGATGACGAGCTGCGCGCCAATTTAGAGCGCCGAGGTGTACATTTCGTCCGGCGCGTTCATCGGGGTCCGAGGGACAATCAGGTAGCTACCGGTGCATTCATCTTGGCCTTCGAAGGTGATACATTACCAGAGAAGGTCAAGGTGATGGTCTACCGATGTGACGTCAAACCCTATATCCCTCCCCCGATGCGGTGCTTTCAGTGCTGGAAGTTCGGTCACATGTCCTCTCGCTGTACTTCTAGCCTCACATGTCGAGATTGTGGACGCCCATCTCATCCCGATACTCCATGTGCTCCGCCTCCCGTCTGTGTCAACTGTGGAGAGCCTCATTCCCCTTGCTCGCCGGACTGCAGTATCTTACAGAAAGAACGCAAAATCATGGAATATAAGACCCTGGACCGACTGACCTACACTGAGGCTAAGCGGAAATTTGAACGGCTACATCCCGTGCGCATGATGTCATCTTATGCCTCCACTGTCACTCCTGCTCCAGCTCCTTCAGCTGCAAGATATACAGTCAGCTCTCAGAGTCAGAGGACCTCACCTGCCCCCTTGACGATGGGGGCCCCTTCTCTCGCTGTTGCTCCCACACCATCTACCTCGGGAGCAGCACCTACTAAACCATTGGGGACACCAGTCCCCACTTCTAAGCCGGAGAAGCGTAAGTCTTCTTCGGCTTCTCTCGCTCGGAAGGGATCCCTTGGGTCACTCCCTTCCCAGGTTCCTACCAGCGGCACAGCAGACACCAACCAGTGGCTGAAGAAGCCACAGGTCGCTGGTCGACGGGCTTCGCGATCCTCTTCGGTCCCGGAGACTGACTCCAATAAGCCCTCTCAACAACGGCAACCAAAGGAACAGCGAGAGCTCCAGAGTCGCTCCAGAGGCCTTCCGCTGCCGCTTTTATTCCATCCTGGCCACGTATCAGGGCTCTGGCATTCTTTACACTGACGGTTCGATGGTTGCTGGCCGTGTCGGGTATGCGCTAACTCTAGGGGACCATTCGTGAACAACGTTCCTTGCCGGATGGCTGCAGCGTTTACACCGCTGAGCTGGTTGCCATCTTTCGTGCCCTAGAGTATATCCGCTCCTGCTCAGGTGAGTCCTTCGTTATCTGTAGCGATTCCCTGAGCGGTTTACGAGCTCTCGACCAGTGTTTCCCTCGTTCTCGTCTGGTGATGGCTATCCATGAGTCCCTGCATACTCTTGCCCGTTGCGGCCGCTCTGTGGTCTTTGTGTGGACCCCCGGTCATGTCGGTATCCCGGGCAATGAACGTGTTGACCGCCTGGCCAAACAGGCCACCAGTGAACCCACTCTAGACATTGGCCTTCCGGAGACTGATTTGAGGGCGGTCTTACGCCGCAAAGATATCTCGCTCTGGGACGCTGAATGGCACGGTCTGACCACCCGTAACAAACTCCGTGCCGTCAAGGAGACGACGACTGTGCGGCACTCCTCCTTGCGCGTCTCTCGCAAGGAGTCTGTCGTCCTATGCCGACTGCGCATTGGGCACACACGGATGACCCACGGCCACTTATTGCGCCGTGAGGACCCACCTCTGTGTCGCTGCGGCTCCGTTTTATCTGCGGTCCACATTTTCTTGGAGTGTCCGCTTTTAGCTGTGCTCAGGCAGACGTTCGCACTGCCTGACACGCTCCCTGCCCTTTTAACAGATGACCCTGCTATGGCTGGCTTAGTTTTACGTTTTATTCGGGCAGGGGGTTTTTATCATTTAATTTGAGTGTTTCTGTTTTTTAGTGTTGATTCTGGCTTTTGGCCTCCGATTGTAAACTGAGTTTCTAATGTGTTCTCGGTGGTTGGCTTTTCCTTTTTTTCTCTCTATGGTCGGCCAACCACCGTCACACTCTGTGTGATTTTAATTTGTTTTGTCTGATCTCTGTCGGCGTATTTCTTGTCCCGTGTCGTCTGACGTCTTTCCTGCTGTTCGTTTTTATTCTCTTTGGGTGGTTTTAATTTTTTGGACAAGGGACCGATGACCGTTGCAGTCTGGTCCCTTTAATCCCACAAACCAACCAACCATCACACACATCCATTCCCGAGGCAGGATTCGAACCTGCGACCGTAGCGGTCGCGTGGTTCAGGACTGAAGCGCCTGGAGCCACTCGGCCGGCTGTAGATGTTTCCGCATTGTGTATAAAAAGTTATTTGTTATGAGATACGTGATCACCATGTGATGCACCAGCGCATTCGCGGACATCTCTTGGCTGTGTAGGCAGTTTCACGTCTAGCAACCCACTGATAATATCGTATGGGACATATGCTCTAGGTATAGATATTGACAACTTCTGACGATCTTAGGACCTTATCCTGCAAATATCCTGTTAATCTCTACACACCATGGCGGACGCTGGTACTATACTAACTACCAACAAACCTCAACAACAAAAACACCATTGACTATCGGTAACTACTGGGGTTCTTAGAGGGACCTTACAAGCACGTAAATTGCTGTAGTTCGCCAATTTCAGAAATTAAATTACACAGTGCCGTATCGATGCTCTATTGCTTCTTTTGGCGTTTAGAACAGATTTACTCAAATTATATTTATAATTTATATTGGACGCAAAGACTATGTGCTGCTGATATGTATCCTGCAGTCTAGTAAGCTATATGAAGACGCAAATTAAATCATTACGTTCAAAACACGTCCTAAACTCACGTAAAATAAAACAAAGCATCTCTAAATTGTGACGTAACGTGTCGGGATACATCTTCGTGTAAGATTAGGGCAGGGCCTTCAACGGCCAAATACCGGCTTATAATTTAACTGACGGTGTTCAAAGTGCCGCATTGCGGACTGCATACATCGCAGGACGCAGAAGCATCTTAGGTATGTTGATAAATCAGTGCGCTCGTGGAATATACTGAAAAAGCAATATCTCCACTTTCTGCCACCAGGTGAAAATATGGCGCTGTAAGCAGTCAGAATTTGGTGTGCGTGCCGGGAAAGGGGGAGGGACGACCAGACACACGATAACGGAGGTTCTAGTTCGTTTATTAGGATATGATCACAAATTGTTTCATGTGTTCAATACGGTGTGCGAACTCAGCAACATGCTGCATCTGTAACAGGACATGGTCGGCAGTTGCTCGCAGCCTATCGGTCGTAACCAGAGTGGTCTGTGACGGTATGCTATCCTTCAGGTCAGGAAGAGTACGGATGCATGCCTGAGAGACACGATCTTACAGATATCCGCGCAGTCAGAAGTCACATGGATTTAGGTTGAGGGATCTGGGAGGCCACACATCTAGAAATTGCCTAGAGATGATGCTGTCGTTACGAGTTTCTCGGAGCAAATATTTCACCTGGCAAGCGATAAGTGGCGTCGCTCTATCCTGCTACATTAAATGCATTTGCAATTGCAAAAATTGATAACCATCAGCTATAGAATGGAATGATGACAATGAGAATTTCTGCCGGTCCGGGAATTGACACGGATTTCCCATTTGTAGCGAGCGGTCTCCTTAGACAAGGCCACGCCAAAACTTTCATACGTCGTCCGCCACGTGTCGACAATCTGTACTCTTACGTCCACGATGTATATCCCCGCGTGTATGCATGTCCAAAGGAACTTTGCATCGTATTCGGAACAATACAGGCACTGCAATATCGCGCAACGGAAATAGTGTTGCGGACACAGTTGCGCTCTTGCAAAGCTGGAATTTCGTGTTGCACAAGGAGGTCCTTATAGCGTGCAGATGTCACCGTACACCTCGAAGAAAAATGGACCGAGAACTAAGGAGGTTGTGAAACCACAACACCGACTGCAGTGGCTGTTCCTACATTACACGTGGCGGAGTACAACACCATATGCGACAGTTCTATGCACTCACGGCACCCTCGTCTGTCCGAAGAATATTCCCAGATCATATGTCATTGATTTTCGTGTGTGCCAAAACAAAGGGCAAAGTCATGGCGTTGTATCCCATCTTTGGTTTTCATTTGGTGTACATTCTCAATCTTTTAGGGTTTCCAGTGTAAAAGGCGTTGCCAAATCTTTTGAACTACTGACCAAGAGAGAGACTTCAGTGACACAGTTGGAGCACTGGCTGCAGAATCTGAGGCATGTGATGAGCGGTCGGCCATAGCTACAGCAACTTAATCAACTGCCATGGGAATGGGTCGCCTCCCTCGCCCTGCTACACAACCTAATTCACTGTTTCTTCAGATTTCTTGATCATATTTTTTGGACCATTTATTGACATGCAGTGCGTTTCCGCAGTGCAGCCCTGTACGGTGTTCCTTCTCAATAGCCATTGAGTTAAAGAGGCAGCATTTTGCTGAGTTGGCACACTATATTGAACAAATGTTACAATTTGTGACCATATCCTAATTAACAAACAAGAACCTCCGTTATCATGTGTCTGGTCGTTCCTCCCCATTTTCCGACACGCACACCAAATTCTGACTGGTTACAGCGCCATATTTTCACCTGGTGGCACAAAGTGGGGCTATTGCTTTTTCAGTATATTCCACGAGCGCACCGATTAATCAACATACCTACGATGTTTTTGCGTCCTACGATGTATGCAGCCCGCAATGCGGCACTTCGAACACCGTCAGTTAAATTACGAGGGCTGTCCAGAAAGTAAGTTACTATCGGTCGCGAAATGGAAACGACTATGAAAATTTGATAAAGCTTTGCAAAGATGTGTTGGGCAGTGTCTCTAGTATGACTCTAGGTAGAATTATATCGCTCTTTTCATTCCTGAGCTCTTAGTGAGCGCGTAAAGATGTTATAGAAAATAGTGTCTCCCGCCAAGTACGAGGGCCTGGTGAGAATGTTCCCCTGAAGCTATGCAACCAACATTACATAGCTGTCGTGCGGTTTCCTCTTCAAGACAATTCTCTGCCTCATTCGGCAGGGGCAATGAAGATGTTCCTGCATCATTTCAATTGGAAATGTTTGGTTACCCACAATACAGCCCGTAATTGTCTCCCACTGAGTTTCATCTCTGCTCGAACGAACCGCTGGCTATGAAGACAACAGTTTTTCACAGACGACGAGCTTTAGGCCAGCGTAGAGAATTGGCGGAAAGTACTGGCGGCTGCCTTCTATGATGAGGGTATTGGAAAGTTGGTACAACGCTACGACGAATGTCTGAGTCAGAACGGCGACTACGTAGAGAAGTAGCTGAAAGGTGTAGCTAACTGTTACAAATGAAACATTTCTAATTTTCACTGTGATTTTCATTTAGCGATCAATCGTAACTTACTTTCTGGACAGCCCTCGTATAACCCTGTATTTGGCCGTTGAAGGCCCTGCCCTAATCTCTCGATACATTACGTCAAATGGCTCTGAGCACTATGGGACTTAACATCTATGGTCATCAGTCCCCTAGAACTTAGAACTAGTTAAACCTAACTAACCTAAGGACAGCACACAACACCCAGCCATCACGAGGCAGAGAAAGTCCCTGACCCCGCCGGGAATCGAACCCGGGAACCCGGGAACCCGGGCGTGGGAAGCGAGAACGCTACCGCACGACCACGAGATGCGGACGATACATTACGTCACAATTTAGAGATGCTTCATATAGCTTGCTAGACTGCAGGATACTTCATACATATCAGCAGCACATAGTCTTTGCATCCAATATAAATTATAAATATAATTTGAGTAAATTTCCTAAACGCCTGAAGAAGCCATTGACTTTTCTAAGGAAAATTTCAACCTCCTTAATAAATCAACACGAGTCGCCAAGTGACAAACAGTATACTAACGTCATAACAGGAAACGTTTCACATTCTGACTGCTTACAGCGTTGTATTTTCACCTGGTGACGGAAAGCGGGACTATTTTTTTTTCAGCATATTCCGCGAGCGCACCGATTAATTAACACACCTGCAAGAGCCGTCAGTTTAATTATAACCACTCAGTATATCCGGATGTGACAGATCTTGTTCAGTCTCTCGGAATGGATGGACGGACACAATACTAGACACGCCCAATGAAGTTCGACCAGTTAAACATTAGTGTACCTAGTGGGGTGGAGAGGGGGGGGAGAGGGGAAGAGAGGGGCTCGAAAGATTGCTGCATTTACGTGCGAAATGTCTCAGTATCTGAGTGAGGACCTGGTGGTATTTGCTAATGTAACGGGAAAAAGTCCTAACATGTAGTGCGGTGAGGAGGGTTCTGTGCTATTCAGAGGGTTGCAACGCATGTATGTGGAAAGAGATGTAGACTTGGATACTATGCAACACCTCTGGAATTTTCTTAGTATTGTGGGAAAACCAACACTTTCCATGCCAGCGGAGTATTAGCTGTTATGAGAGATGAAGGCAGATTAAAACCAAGTGCTGACTCTTGTATTTGACAGGCAAGTGTTGTAGCATTTTCCAAGAGGGACACGGTTTCGGGTTCGACGTCTGGTCGTGTACTTAGTTTTGTTAGGACTTCACATGTCCTTTCGACTGGTTGGCAAAGTACATCTATATTATTACTGCATGTACACTTTTTTTAAAGCCATCACTTCCGTTTTCCGTGTAGGTATGTCCAGGTTACATTTGTGTCATCCTAGATTCTGTTGAATGATTTCAGTTTTGGAAATTTAACAAGCCACACCGTCAATCGAAAATTTTACCTCTCGCAGCGACCTGGACGTTAAACTTTCTCCAGAAATCGGTGGCAACTGAAAAACCTATGAAGTTCAGGTCGTAACTTTTTGTCTCCCAAGTACAAAAATGCAACGTTTTGTGTAATGTTTGCGTCCATGCAGTTACACAATAAGAAATCGTTTTTCTTTATTCCAGTTTTTTTCCCGATCGATAGTATTTAGTGATCACTGACAGGAGCCTGAGACATGGATAAATATAAATACAGATAAATTCAGTTCTTGTTTTCTCAATCAAACCGAGTTTCTCAAAATGCGTCTTATTAATATTCATATCTAGAGTTATTTTCCAAATACGTAAATTACTATTTTGTATTATTATCTTCACTTATTAATAGTAGTTTCATAACCGTCCCTATAAAATCGCAACACACATGTACACCATTAAAAGACAATGCTAGCAACCTATCGGAATTCTTGTTAAATTTTTTATTCCTATACTTAAACCTCATGTCAAATGTTTTACTAAAAGATAATACCGAAAACGCTATAGACCAAAATCTCAGAGTAGATGTAATGGGTTTCACATACGCCGATTAACACGTCGTCTTGCAGAATCTACAAACAAAGCCAGCGCTTGACATTAAGATTCATTACCCGACGTCGAGAAAATGTGGAATTTTGGCGGCGCTGACAACACATGAAATGAAACTTCCTGGCAGATTAAAAAGTGTGCCGGGGTGGGACTCGAACCTAGACCTTTGTCTTTCGCCACCAAGTGCTCTACCGACTGAGTTAGTATGCAGGTCTTTGGAAAGTAGGAGGCGAGGTAATGGCGGAAGCTAAGTTTTTAGCGTGGGTCGTGAGTCGTGCTTGGCTATATTGGTCGGGAGAGCACTTCATCACGGAAGGCGAAGATACCAGCTTCGAGTTCCGGTCCGGCACGCAGTGTTAATCTGCCAGGAGGTTTCAGATCAACGCACACACCGCTGCAGATTGAAAATTCATTCTGGAAGACATCAGATTCCTCGTTTTATGGAGGGGAAGCATCTTATTCCACCTTTATAGAAGAACAATGTGTTCTATGACATTTAGAATAGCGTACACAAAGGCAATATATCAATAGCTCATAACCTGTTTTAAGTTCATCAGAAACAAATTTAGCCAATGGACGATGACAGATCGTCAAACCAGAACGGATTTTTTACATGGCCTCAGCGTCCTTAAACCATACGCTTACAACTACAGGTTTACTGTCGCCATTTCAACGAACCAGATTCTTCAAATAAAATTACTTTACGATTTTTTTTAATATCCACCAAACCGAGTATCACACTAAAATATCAGAATCACATTCTGTCAACGACCAGTTACTTTCTCACTAAGTGTGGGTTTGGCAACACTGTATCAACATACAAACACAACTGAAGTGCACGTATCTTAGTATGGCGAAAGGTCGTGTTAAACCACGACAGGTTGTCTCCAACGCAACTGGAACTATCCCATCATGACGCCGTAGTGGAAAATCTTCCGTACGAGAAGCTGGAAATATTCGAATAACAAGAACTGCAGAAAAGTGCATCTACGTTTAGAGACGCAAAACTAGGCACTTCCAGCGATAGTGATATCACTACATCGTCATTATGTCCATAACTTCGGCATTGTTTCGACTGGATTATTTAATGTGGCATTCAGACAGTGCTGTTAGAAACAAGCTGTCCTTTGTTTCCAACTGAGTAAGGTACACTCAGGAAATGCACGTAGTCCTGACAGAAAAAAACCTAGCATTGGTGTCTGTGGCGGATACTCTTAGATTTCTATCCTCGACCTTGTGAATTCCGCTAGGAAACGCAACCCGTTAGAGCAACGAACAGTCCTGCCTAATACGGTACACAGTGTTATGAGGCAGTGGCGCGGGCCAGCCTCTAGACTCGCTCTAATTGCCGCCGGAACGAGATGGGAGGCGAGGGCTATTCTCGGAGCCGATAGCGTGGCGGCGCGGCGAGGTAGGGAGACTACTGCGCGACGGAGGTGTGACGTAAGCTCCGCGGCGAACCGTGGCCCCTCGTCGCAGCTCGGCTCGGCGACACCGCACCAGAGCCTCCTACTTACATCCTGCTCACTTTTTTGTTCCTTACAGTGAAGTCTCCTTCTCTTAGTCCTGCTTTTTTTTTCTTTTTATCGAATCAGTTTACAGTTACTTACCCCCTCGATTTTCCCACCACCACCACCACCACCACCACCACCACCACCACCACTACTCCTATTCCACTTCGTTCCACTCGTACTTGCATCAGTTCTCTGAAACTTTTAGTTACTGTTCGAAAGTTCTCTTCATAGCTTTCTCACTCTTCTCTATAAGGTGCAATTACGAATGCCGTGCCACCTCGTCCGTCTATTTCTTCACGTTATTCAGCCACCACGGGTAACGTAGTGTATCCAACACTGATGAGTCACAACGCTTTCACCGCTGCCCACCGTGATATTTAATGCCGCCTGGTGGCGTTGGGGGCCTTTGGCGCCGTAACGAACCTGCACTGTTACCAGACAAGAGGCGAGTTCGTATCATTATAGCGACAACGCGCCTCAAAAATGAGGAAATCCACGGACACAGCTAATTAGTTAGTGCCACGTTCCATAGATCATTTAAACCAGTGGTCGTCGAGCTTATTTGCTTAAGACCAAATACTGTCTTCGTATGGCGCTACCTCGGGCCGCCAAGGAAAGAGGAGGGGCGCGGGGAGTGGGCGCTCTGAGAGAAATTCAGTTTTCACCAAACCATGGTTACTGACACAAGCTTACCACTTACACATTCTGAATCTGCATATTATAAGGTATCACATCACTGTTTTTAAGTGAAGAAGATAAGAATAAATTTGAGCTACGTGCGTTTATATGATGGCTTACATAATGACCAATTTTTCGTGCCGAAGTGAGTACTGCAGCCATGTTTGTTTTTCAGATTTCCGGGGGCTTTTTGTAGATATCTTCACGCCTGTGTATCTGAAAGAATACCAAGCAGTTCCGGCAGGCCGTTTTCAAACAGAATTTTGCGGTAGGCTAATTGTAACAGACCAGACACGGTTTTAAAATATGTAAATTAATTCAAAATTGTCACCAAGGCATAGAGTAGTTGATGATAGCTTTGTATATGAAAAGAGTTTGGAAGTCAGTTTTATCAGTTCTATTACGTGCATTTTTTGAAAGTAACTAAGTCAGAGGCATCAAAGGACTTGGAAGAGCAGTTGAACGGAATGGACAGTGTCTTGAAAGGAGGTTATAAGATTAACATCAACAAAAGCAAAACGAGGATAATGGAATGTGGTCGAATTAAATGATGTGATGCTGACGGAATTAGATTAGCAAATGAGACATTTAAAGTAGTAGATGAGTTTTCTTATTTGGGGAGCAAAATAACTGATGATCCTCGAAGTAGAGATGATATAAAATGTAGACTGGCAATGGCAAGGAAAGCGTTTCTGAAGAAGAGGAATTTGCTAACATCGAGTATAGATTTAAGTGTCAGGAAGTCGTTTCTGAAAGTATTTGTATGGAGTGTAGCCATGTATGGAAGTGAAACATGGACGATAAATAGTTTGGACAAGAAGAGAATAGAAGCTTTCGAAATGTGGTGCTACAGAAGAATGCTGAAGAATAGATGGGTAGATCACATAACTAATGAGGAGGTATTGAATAGAATTGGGGAGAAGAGGAGTTTGTGGCACAACTTGAAAAGGAGGAGGGACCGGTTGCTAGGACATGTTCTGAGGCATCAGGGGACCACAAATTTAGCATTGGAGGGCAGCGTGGAGGGTAAAAATCGTAGAGGGAGACCAAGAGATGAACACACTAAGCAGATTCAGAAGGATGTAGGTTGCAGTAGGTACTGGGGGATGAAGAAGCTTGCACAGGATAGAGTAGCATGGAAAGCTGCATCAAACCAGTTTTAGGTCTCAAGACAACAACAACAAGTCTTATTGGGGCGAACACCTTGCCCAATTGTCCCGATCGGATGCCGTGACTGCATTAGTGACCCAGAAAAGAAACTATCAAACTATATATATATGTAAGCCAAAAGCCAAGTAATGTAACGAGATACCTTACATCGGACGACTCTAAAACAAAACAAAAAAATACTAAAAGTAAAGCACACCTGCGTAGTAAGCAAGGAGACCTGGGTTCAACTCCCAACTGACACAAATTTTAATTTATTTCTTCAGCTTCTGTCACTATTAAAATTAATGAAACAAGCTCACTCACTGCGACGGCGATGTATATCGGAACTAGTGCGACCGCTTCTCACCAGGCAGCAGCACAGTTCGTGACAAAAAATGTGCAATGGCCACTTTTCCCATCCTGGCCACATTACCACACTTTCCCCTACCGATATTACTATTAACTGGTAACCTACATTAATTGGTATGTTATTTTAATTAACAAAAGTACTTGATATATGAAAGTAGCACATTTGAAGGTGACCGTCTTTCACGAATCCATCATACTTCCGTTTGATATTTATACCATAGCGGCTAATCGGTACTAGCGGTGCACACTTGTGAGTTGTCAGCATTGCAAGACAAACAATAAGATGTTTCGTCTTTCGTTTCTATTTACCCCGCATTGACCGCACTACGTACCACCCTGCCGCTGACGCAAGCGGTGAACGCTACTTAGCTCACCGCCGAATTCACCAACGTGAATTAAAATTAAGAACATCTTAAAATATTACTGTTCCTGTATTTTTGTTTGTTACTGAGCGAGAAAAATATTCTTAAGGCACTCTTAATGTTACTAGACGTTTTTGGATTATGCTGTTAGTTGCTAGAAGTATGTTATTAGAAAATGCGGTTGTGAATCGAGGACTTCAGAAATATGCATGCTGCCCGCGGACCTCAGTTTCACGACACTCATTTAAAACATTTTTCGTCGAAATGCTGTGAAACGAGACGGTTTGTAGGATATCTACCCATGTTTGCTTTTAACAATAATTAACATTTGTCAGACTTACTGATGCAACTATTTAAAAACTATTTTCTCTATAGGCTACCAGTTTTTAAGGAAGAATTCATCTTTGGCGTAAGAGTTGTCCGGAGGAATTAATTTTGGATTAGATTTGAAAACTGCTGTTCGATCTGTCAGACGTTTTATGTTGTTGGAAAAATGACAGAAGATTTTTTTGAGGAATATTGACCTTCTTTATGAATAACTGAAAGCTTTAAAAAGGATAAAAAGGTCATTCTTGTCTATTTTGTACATATGGACATGGCGTTTCTTCTCAGATTATGATGGATTATTTATACAAATTTCCTTAGGGAATACTTATATTATGAAAGTGCACTTAAAATACCTGACTCCTTAGCAGTAAGTACGTGGCCGAATACTACATATTTTTGGTATGATTTTATTTGTCGGAGAGATACGAATATTGTGTGTTCTCTTGAAATTTAAGGAGAGTTCATTTTGAGAGAGCCACTTAATAATTCATTGAAAACATCATTAAGTTTCCACTGTTGCCGTCTTTAAAGGGATTTATAATAACACTAGTATCATGTGCAGAAAGTAGCACATCTTCTTGATGAACGTTAAGTGGAAGCTTAGTAGCATATTTCTACCAATCACTAAAATTTTCTCTCCTTCCAACATTGTTTGAATTATTGAGCACAAGGTTTTGCATTCCGTTTGTTAAGTACTATTCAAACAAGTTGTTTGTAAAGCCAACAGTTCCAAAAACTTAAGTTTATCCAAGACATGATTTACACTGCTAAACGACTTAGAGATCACAAAAAAATACGAGCTGTTGGTATTGTATCATTTAAGGCTCTTAATATTTTGTACGTTGAACAACCCGTCCCGAATCCAAACTGACATGTACTATTTGTTTATTTTTAAATGAGAGAAAACTCATTAGCACATTACTTTTTTGAATATTTTGGAAAAAGATGTCAGTAAGCAAACTGGATGATATTTATTTATATCCATCTTGCCACTTTTCTTGAAAAGAGTTTTAATGACATATTTTAATCTGTCTACAAAAATTCCCTGAGCGAATGCTGTATTACCTAGAACACTAAGGGCATTACTTATTAAGTTAAAACAACACGTCAGAATTATGTCTGAAATTCCAACAACACCTTATGAGTTTTCATTTTTGAAACCTTTTATAATTTTATTAATTTCTGTGAAGGATGTTGATGCTGCTTCCAGTTGTTTGACGTTTCGTAGAATGATATTTTTAATATATTCGCTTGCTTGTTCAACTGAACCTTTTACCCAATTTTTACTGTTACATTTAGAAAATAATTATTAAAAATACTCATAACTTGTCAGTTACCAGTCATAACATTTGCATTCAATATAGTCGTGAAAATGTCTTGTGCACTGATTGGTTGTCATTTCTTCAATTTCACATTGTCCCCTATAGTTTTCATTTTATTATCTGCATTGTTAATTTTCGTCATGACATGCATATGCTCAAAGGCGTTACATTGTTTAATTCCATTGTTTGTACATCATGATCAGGTAGACCATTAAGACTCAAGTACACATTGGTTACTTCTGCCTGAGTAACGGCAATAAAATTTGCGCTGACAATACACCGTTATGTTGATACACAAGAGTTGAAAAATCTAAACGAAGTATAATTTACGTTCTGACAATCTCTAATTTACATGTAGGATAGACTCCGATATTGTTTACTTCATATTTATACAGTTATTGCACTCTGTGGAAGCTTTTTAGAATACATACGTTATGGTATCCACTTTATGATTCATTCTGGTTGCAACCCGATACGAATCACATGTTTGGTGTGCTAAATAAAAGTGAAGTAAAAATCGCAACACGATATTTCGTTTTATGCAAATCCCCTGGCGCAGGTTGTCAGTGGCAGGCTCATCTTAATCATTAGGCAACCGTACACACACATGCCCTGAGTTACAAACACCATAGGAGTTTACAAACGTCACTGTGGACCGCCTGCACCCCTTCGTGTTTGATGTCTTTCCCGATGAGGATGGGACCTTCCATCTGGACAGTTGATAGCTTTACGGTGGTTTGAGGAGCGTCACAGAAAACTCACGGTGATGTCTTTGCGACGTAGCCATCGCGCCCCAGCTCTGCGCCCACAAACCATCAAAATGTGATTTATGGGAACTTTGTGACCTGCGCGTAAATATACGGGCCATAAAATTACGAATACCTACCAAGGACTTGACGAATACATGCCACTCAGAACCTTTGCTGTATTGCGTTCCATACGTGACCCGTCATGCCATTAAGCACAATGTCACAATGTTTTGGCTCATCAGTGTATTTCAATTGTTTCCTAGCGTCCCTGTCTCGTTTGTGGTGGTTCTCAACGAACTTTCAAGATGTTTCACCCTGTTTTTTCAGCAGCGCCACTATCAAACAGTTTTCACACTGATGAGTCCAGATAAACTGTTTCCTATGTATTTATGCTCTAGGCACACTAAATTGAAACAGTCGTCTCTATTTTGATTTTGCATCACATCCATTTTTTTCTGCAAGTGACATACTCGACTTCAAATTTAAAAGCTACTTAATTCGATTGTCACTTGAGTGAACCAGACACTTATGTTTCAGCAGTCGTAAATTTTAAGTCAGTCCTCCTCCTGCGGTTCACGGTCTTATCTCGTGCACAGTTTTGCTGACAGACGATGTAACGAGGGTACCCCAGAATTAGAGGAGAGCTTTTTTGCCACACGTCTTGAGGCCAGAAACCGCTAACTGTCTAACAGGGGTCATAAAATCTGTTCTCTGATCTGGCTGCAAAGATCTCTCGTTAAACTTTTGTTACCTTACCGCCTTTACGTTTGAACGGCGTGGTGCAACAGCGAACGTCTGATCTCAGAAAAGGGTGGAGGACACGTCTCTCTTTGTCCATTCAGATTCATAAAGTTCTTCTAAACGACTAAATATCTTTAGCAGTGCTTTCCTTCACGGTTGGACACAACCCTTGGTCTTTTTAAGCTACATATATTGCTCGAACACCACCGGTTTTGCCTCTTAGTAAATTTAAACAAACTCGAAACAGTAAATTCTCGGGATAAATATCCATCAAGATGCTCTCAGCGTACAAACTGGTCGCACATCGTACTAAATCACTGAGAAGAATTGTAGGCCGAATTATTGGCCTATGTACCTGTTTTAACCGTTGCAGGTGCACTCATTTATTGTCAAATTCCTGAGGTTGTCCCTTTCCCGCTGCCGGCTACTGCCACAGACAGCACCACCATCTGAATCTGCCGTGATGGCGGCCGTCTTGCGAAAGCGGATACGGCCGTTAACCGTGTAACCGGTGCGACACTAACGTCGCTTTCTTTCCCCGGGGATCATCGTAGCCTGTTCCAGTTCCGCCCCAGCGCCTCGCCGCCTCACGCTGTCACCATTGTCTACGAACCAAAATTACGTATTTAGTTCGTTTCGACTCAGTTTCGTGGTTTGAATGACGACTGTATTTCAGGCCCACTAATCTATTTCTCCCTGGTTAGTCTAACCACTTAGCGATTCCACCATGATGACAAGTCTCTTCGTCCACGTTAATTTACGGCCGTTAGGGCAAAAGATTCTGACACTTGCTAGCCGACGGAATGAATTACACACTTGGCAGTCTCACAGCACATGCGGCCAAAGCAGTTCGAACCGGTGGGGTCAGGTAACGCTCAATGGTCTGTAAAGCTTGTCGCCTTTAGTACAGCTTTCGCTTACATTATCTTCTTCGTTTGCCTTAATCCTCGTAGTACCAATGAGGGACGGGGACGTACTTCACGCCCACCTTTTGAATTTATTGTAACCTGTTCGCGTACTTGATATTTTCACGTTCAGGAACCTCCCTACACATCTCTATATCTCTCCAAAAAGTATGCTGTAAATAACAGTCAACGACCGTCAACGATTTTTTATTTCTTTTTTAAATTTCTAGTGGTGTCCCGAAGTAGCCGTCTCCTCTGTTCACATTACTGAAAATGCATTGGTATTGCTCAGATTGTGCTAAAAGGTATTTTCAGGTTTCGGACCATGATTATTCATCAGTACCTATTTCAAAAAGTATGTTGTTAATAAAAGTTAACAACAGGTATCGAAATTTGTTTTTTTTTTTTAAATTCTTTTTGTGGCGGGCATAAAGTACCCCCTCCTCCACTCTCCGTGGTAGAACACGCTATCGAGAATACGTCGGTATTGCTAAGGTTAATAGTGGAGGTTTCACCATTCAAGGGTATACTATCAAAATAGCGAATCATCAAAAAACAAAAGCTGCAGTGTTCACTAGATGTACATATTTTTTGTAGGTAACTGTTGGATGAGCTGTCTAGGGCAGCGCACTAGTAAACGGCCGTGTTTAATGCCTGTGCAACGTAGGCGACCAGTGGCAGGGAAGGGTGGGGGAGGGGGTAGTCAATTATTGACCATAGCGTCTCACAGCACAGCTGCACAGATTATGTCAAGGAAAGAGACTATAAATGTATCTGTCCCTTGTGTGGCTCTCTGTTATCAGCCTGCCTTTGCAACTAAAATACGTTCTTTATGCTCATCAGAAATATTACAGCAGTCACGTAACGCGTGAAGCTGGATTTCCTCTTCATTTGTGGTGATTTTCGTCTATGGACAATTCAGTGGAAGACGCAAGTTCCCTTTCACTATAAGTTTTCGAGTAGTGTGACAAGTCGTTCGATTAAGACTCTTTTGGAATGTGGATAATTTGTCGTCGGTGCTACGGTCTTTAGTCGGCTGGCTCGTTCGTTTTCCACGCTAATCTGTCTTGTAAAAGCCACTGCACCTCTGCATAACTTCTCCAAACTACACTATCTGAACGCGATTATTGTACTCGAGGCGGAGCCTCCTTCCACAATTTTCAGCCCCAACACTCCCGTACATTACCAAATTCACTATTCCTTGATGCTCCACAATGTGGACTGGCACCCCTGGCACCCGATTCCTCCTCCTTATTAAGGTGCGCCATAAAGTAGGAAAGAAATAGAACAGCTGTATTTTAGACAGTCCAGCCGTGATACACGTCTTTGTAACAGTAAATGTGTAAGCTAGCATGCACTATCGGAACTAACCAACCACTCTGCCCTCGTAAGAAGAAATGTAACGTCCAGTAACCGTCTGTTTAAATTTGGAACACTGGATCATTGGACGACCGTCAAGCAGGAAATCGAGTGTCGATTTATTAGCGGAACTACGCTGATATGCTTAAACTGCCGCGCGTAGTGGCCGCGAGGTTTGAGGCGCCGTGCCGCGGCTCCTCCCGCCGGAGGTTCCACTCCTCCCTCGTGCGTGGTTTGTTCTTAGCATAAGTTAGTTCAAGTAGTGTGTAAATCTAGGGACCGATGACCTCAGCAGTTTGGTCACTTAGGAATTCACACACATTTCAACATTTTTGAATGTACTGATTCACGCATAACGTGGAGAACCTTAATGGAACTGGAATTTGATCCTCGGATCCCTTGGATGTGAATTCAGTGCGTTAACAGCTGTGTCACTTAATTCACTCTTTTCTTCAATGAAGACCGGTAAAAGTCCCTGGCACGTCTTCAGCTAAAAATGCGCGCCGTTTCTACAAAAGCCTTCAATATTGAGATATTCTGTGTCCTTGATTCCTCTGCCTTGGTACATATCGTTTTGGATGAAGGCCTGCTTGGCACCGTTGTGCCTCCAGTTTATCAGTAGCTGGTTTGGTTCTCGCTCTCGCGCTCTCGCTCTCTGCAGCCCGCCAAGAACTTACTCTCCTGTGCCAGTCACTTCATCTCAGAGTAGTATTTACGTCCAAGGTCCTCAGTGTTGTTGGATCGTCTACAGCTCCCTCGGCTACCACGGAGATTATTCCCTGATGCCTCGATACATACCCTGTCACCCTGTCTCTTCTCCTTATCAAGGATTTCCACATGTTCCTATCCTCACCAATTCTGCGGAGTACCTCTTCATTTCTTTTATCAGTCCGCCTAATCTTCAACATTCTTCTATAGCATCACATCTCAAACGCTTAGATTCACTTCCCTTACGGTTCCCCACGGTTCCATGTCATTCATAAGTGTCATAATTGAAAGTAACCAGAATAGCATACAAATTTGCTGAGGTTTCGTCCACGCTCAATGGCGGTCTCCCCCTTGCGGGCTCAGGGTTCGAAGAGGCCCGAGGTATTCCTGCCTGTCGTAAGAGGCGACTGAAAGGAGTCTCACATTTTTCGGCCCTATGAGCTCAGGTCCCATTCTATGATTTGACCTGCCACTTTCAAAATTCTACAGACGTGAAGGCTACATGGGGACGGACGCTTTAAGTGGTGCACGAGTTGTCCATAGTGCCCTTACACTCTATCTCCTGAATTTCTTGCCATGGCTTTGCATCTCCACCTGCGAGTCAACTGTTTCGGCGAGGACACTTTCCGGGGTACGTCGTCTTCTTCCTTTGTCTCCTGTCCTCTTTCGCCCCCACGACAATAATGGATTTCTCTGCCCCCAACATCCATCATGGTAGCTAGTCCGTTGTGGTGGGGCGTTATGTACCCATTTGGTGGTAGCCCCCTTGTCAACACAGGGATCGCACTGCTGATGCCCGAGCCGTAAACTCCCCACATATGCCAAGGAGTAGACGCCTGTCTTCCTATGGCATCAGGACTCCCGGCCAGTTGGTGTTTGCTGTGGCTGGTCGGCGCCCCTGGTCGGAGTGGCTGGCATCAGGGCGGATGGGGGCATCTCTTGATGGTGACCGTACACCAACAGCAGTCTCTAAGAAGGGCAAGATCCAATACGATACCGACAGGTATTGCCCTAAATCGATTCCCTCCCTCGCTACACCATGGAAGGAATGTAGGGCTACAGAACGGAGAGAGCCATATTCGCCTCGGTTTTTAGTCTGCAGCAGTCGAGTCCAGTAGCGTGAAAGATGTCTGTAAGAAATCCTGCCAAATGCGAGCCACGTACCGTGATCCGCTTTCTGCTCGCGAAAGGAGTAACACCTACCGAAATTTTTTCGCGAATGAATACGGTTTCGGTGAAGGTGCTACGACAAAACGAGTGTGTTTAAGTGGTGTCGGGAGTTTAGTAGACAGAACAGATGTTCACGACCGAGAGAGTAGTGGAAGATCTTCCATTTTGATTGAAGAGTTGGAGCAAAAAATCGAGGAAACTGTTCGGGAAGACCGACGGCGACAAGAGATGAAATTTCAGCAATGTTCCCACAACCCTCCAGAACTCTCTTCAACGAGAAAGCCACAGAAACGCTGGGGTACTGAAAACTGTACGCAAGGTGGATCCCAAAACAGCTGAAAGAGTAGCACAAGAAATATCGGGGCAATAGCGCCCGCCAGTTTCTCGAGTGACTTGAATTGGAAGGCGGGGATTTTCTGAGCTCTGTTATTACTGGCAATGAAAAGTGGGTAGGTCATTACACGGCTGAGACAAAAGGACGGTCGTCACTGTTACGTCACGCGGATTCCCAACCTGCCAAAAAATTAAAAACCACAATCTCGGGCAAAAGCTCATGGCCTCAGCGTTTTGGTACAGAAAAGGCATCATTTTAGGTCGAATTTCTGTCTCAGGGTGAGACCATCGATGCACAACGATATTGTGAGACCATAAAATAAACGCAAAAGGGCCATTCAAAACAAAAGGAGGGGCTGCTTACGAGAGGAGGGTGCCTGTAGCACGACGACGCCCGTCCTCACACAGCCTTAGCTTGGACTCTTCTGGTTGCGATGTTGGAATCACCGCCATATTCACTGATTTGGAGCCATCAGATTATCAACCTTTTACCTTCCTGAAGTCACACATGAGTGGCACCGACAAGCAGGTGCGGAAAGAGGTTCTGAAGTGGAGGAAGGAAGAGTTGTTAGAGGAGGGCATAAAGAAGCTTATGCCACGACTCACCACATGCACTGAACGGGGTTACGACTATGTGGAAAAATAGTCAAGAAGTGTATCAACAAGCCCCTTTATTTTTTACAAATAAACTTTTTCTACAAAATAATCTTTTAGACTTACTTTCTGAACACGCTTCGTAACTGCTGTTCTCCAAAGTTTGGCTATACGAGCCAGAGGCACTCAGTTTGTGAATCCAGTGGTACCTCATACCACAGCTGTAGGTGCTTCACCCCTATGGTGTGACGAATAGAGTCTCGCATCTTTTATTTTCGTCGGAGCCTCCACATACACATACGACCTTACTGATGCTGTACGCAGAACCTGTGTTGGTCGTTGGGCACTCTGTCACCGGCTGGCCTCTTTCTGCTGGCACGTCAAGGGAAGAAGCAGCAGTGGCTGCCACGTTGACAGCTCCTGGTACTCCATACGAGGTCGCGCTGATTGTGTGGCTGACTGTCTCGCTGCACATCAGTCCACTTCTTGATTCAAGCTGCGTCATATGGCTGTACGATCCTATGTGGCCGAACAAACAACTTGTCTGTGCACACGGGCGCCAGTCGCGTGGGGCCGTCGAGATCCTTCCGGGCCCTGTTGAATCAACTGATCCCATACTCGCATGACAGTCGTGGGATGTCGACCAGTGGACGCATCAGGATTTGCGAAACGACGAACTGCAGTCTGGATACGCCACGATCCTGTCGCTGACGAACTCCGACACTTTCTGGTAAACGTTCCTCCACCTTACATCAGACGTAACACGAACTTCTTAAAATCGGTGTTGACATACGATTTTTGCGTGAAATACACGCTGGATAACCTTTCCTTGTATACAGAATGCAGATGACGTTTCTCCTACGTACTTCGTACGGTTTAGCTGAAAGGCTAATCATTTGCATATCCAAAAACTTAAAGCCAGTATGACATTTGTCGAATACCATCTTCATGGTATTACAGCGGCCAGCACTGTCCTTAAAGGGCAAAGTGGAGAATGTACAGATAGATAAACATTAATTTGAGTAATAGTGAGTAATAATGACAATTGGTCCCTCTCTGAGAAGGGAGGCAGCGGTGGCGACCGTCTCGGCGCCGCTATGGCCGCGGAGGTGAAAGACGGCCAGCCGGTCCGGCGACAGCTGTGGGCAGCGACCGCCAAACAGCGGGGCACGCGAGCGAAAATAAACGGACCGCCCGGGCGCGCCAGGACACGTAAACACGGCCGCTACGTCGCTCTGCACACCGGCCACCCGGCGCCGGCCGTAGCGTCCGTGTTAAACAGCAGCGATTAGACGGGTGTATCGAGGCTGCTAAGAAGACTGGCGTCAGAGAGAGAGAGAGAGAGAGAGAGAGAGAGAGAGAGAGAGAGAGAGAGTGTCCGCTGACACCAGGACCACACACAGAAAGCACTGCTGCAGCATACTACAGAAAGTATCAGAAAATGAGACGGACAAGAATGAACATGATACTTGTAGTGTAAGTATTGCACTGACGTCACAGCGATTCATGAGGTCATGTTGAGGTCCTCCTGCGACGAGAAGATATTCGGCGAATCGACTGTCCTGCCCGTTCGCCCGACTCGAATCCCTTTGACCCGGTTAGGGACTCGTTTGGAGCACGTTCACATGCACCAACGACCATCCAGCGATGTCGGCCGCGTATCTTACTTGGCTGTAACACCTCACACGCAAGTGACTTTCGTTATCACGCTTTGCACAGCAGTGTATTTGGTCGTTCCTCTTAAATCGCTCCGGATGCCTACCGCCAGTTTCTTGAGGATTTCGGCTCTAATCAGCGTCGGTAGAAACGAACAATATCGTAACATTTATTCTGTTTCCGTGAATGAGACCTCACTCGCTTATACCGAAAGTCAGCTACGTCATTGCACCATGTACACGTCAGTTGCACGTCTTCCTGTATTTCGCAACAATTTTCCCATGTGTAACGATCACCCTGCATACAGTTGTCACCTGGAAGAGCTGCTGACATCTTCCACCGGGGGCAGCAAGTGCCCTTCAGGTCTGAAGACGAAACCGAAAACCATCAGACAGTCGATCCGTAACTAAATTAGCCGTGGAATTGAAACATTCGCTAAACAATAACATCGTTTCGCGACATTCACAACATGGTCCGTTTATTCAGTGGTTGATGCAGAGTGTTTTTTTTTCTCCCCTCACACATATTGTCATACACTAAGACATTAATCCATTCTATTCAACGTAAATCATCATATATTCACCGTAAATCATCATACTGCTGTCTCCAAACTGTAGTAAACCAGTTTCCACGGTTTAGAGAAAATTCACGACTTCTACATCGATGTTCCGCCATGATTCCACATATTGAGCGTCTGCACTGGAGCCCACTACATACAGTATAGGGTTCACCTGCACTTTTCTGTAGACAAGAGGAAGGCTGGACCTGCTGGGTTACTTAAACGATGCAGTGTCCCACCGTAGCATTTCTACGGGCCGTCAAGTATCGTCGTATTCGACGCTCATCCCGTACATCAGTGGTACGTGGAGTTTCGCAATCCTCTCAACACTGCCCCAAAGTGGCGGCAGTAGTTTATTCACGATAAAGTTTCATCACGGAGGCACAAAAATAGTTTACAGTTTTCGGTGCTAGGAAAAACTGCTCTCCGTATTATGGATGCGGGAGATAATCACAGTTTGCAGAGTGTTTAAACCTCTTCCTCTGTCCTTACAGTAGTAAGAAAACTGCATAGAGGGCGTCTTAAATAGCTCTACACACTTAATTCCTCTCATTCCGTCCTACATGTTTTCCACTTGCGTAAGCGCTTCGTATTTCTTGACTTACGCACCGTCGTTAAAATTTAGCCCCCGTTAGTTCGTTTCTCACATCTTTAAGTCTGTTCAACAGGCTAACATAGTCTGTTGTGAAAGGTCAGAAGAAAGTAATTCTTGTTATCAGTGACGCTTCATGCTACTTATTTAGCCCTTTCTGTTGTTCCGTACAAGTGATGTATCGGTATTACAGGAGAAAAGCAGTGTGGATATGCACGAAAATTTTCTGCCCTTGTGCGCTGAGTTTCACTTAGAAACTGTCTGCTAAAATTTATGCTTTTGACCTTAGTTTTGTCTTTCTCATTCGCAGTGGAAAATACATATTTCGTAACAACACCGTAGTGCGGGGAAGATTCACTTGATACTCCAAAAAAAAAAAAAAAAAAAAAAAAAAATAGTAAAACCAGCAGAGTTCATGGTGTAAAAGGTCTCCGAGTAAGTACACTCAATAATAATCGCAGATTACAATCACTTAAAAAGTACGTGATGATTCTGTAAGTCATTGTGTTTTCTGATTTGACGTTAGTGTTTATGCTAGTGGTACTTTATCATACTTTATGAAAGAATTTTCGATTTTAAGATTCCACTGTTACAGAGAAATAACTAAGGGTACTTTTGGTAGTTAACGTACGCGGAAACTGTTTCGTAATGTTTAGGCGGAAGTTTGTGTTATTATCGGAAGCGCCGTTTTGAAATCTCCCAAGAATAGACTTCGGTACTTGCCACCACGTTGAGATATATGCGTGTAAATTGAACGAGGTTTGAAAAACAGCTCTTCTTGCACATTAATTACTAAATCCATCGATTCCGCTGTCAGAATACAACTCAGAGATTTTTTGTAACTAGTACTTGAGAAGGAAATAGTGTGCACTTTGGCAGATTCATGAGGGGAAGTCTTATTCCATCGATGTAATGCAGTTGTGCTGCATAGTAGACGCTCCGTTGCAGCAAACAAACACTACCGGCGATATTAATGGAGACATATTAACCTGTCTGATACCGTGGGAATCTGTTATTTAATTTAAACTCGTTCTAGATAGAGGCGACAAGTTTAGAAGACGAAAAAGAGCCAGCTGCAGAAAAGGAGAATGACAGCAGTAGAAGTGTTCCATCCTGGAACAATTCGACGACCACTCATGTCAAGCTGGTGCAACAGACAGATTCGAACCATTGCATTGCTCTTGCAGTAGAGCCATCCTTGCACTTCTAATGAGCGAAAGCTCAGGTTCTACTCCTCGTGTTCCACAGATTTTCATGGTACTACACAGACCTAGCTAGCTCCTTTATGGAGAACGCTGTGGTGGAGTCAACAATTTGATCATACCGTATGTGTGTGTGTGTGTTTTAAACCGGGGACTTAGTTCGGCCCTCAGTGGACCCCCTTCCCGGGACCGTCTCGAGTGTAACCCCAAATGTTTGCGTGGTACAGTAGTTAAGGTGTACCCACGCGTGGAGACAGTGTTTGCGCAGCAATTACCGACATAGTGTAACTGAGGCGGAATAAGGGGAACCAGCCGGCATTCGCCGAGCTAGATGGAAAACCGCCTTAAAAACCATCCACAGGCTGCCCGGCACAGCGGACCTCGATAAGAATCCACCGCGTGGATTCGTGCCGGGGACCGACACGTTTTCCCGTTCGGGAAGCAGCGCGTTAGACCCCGCGGCTAGCCGAGCGGGCTATATCCTGGGTAGTAATGGAAAGGAATAGTAGAGGCAAGTTTAGATTTCGAAACTATTTATTTCCATTATTTACGTTCGCCTTCATCCTCTATTGAAAATGTTCTCTAATAACAAAAGACTTGTTGTGCCATTAGACTACCCGCCGCTAGAATTTTATTTGAGCAGTACAGGAGTTACGTATCTGAAGCCAGGAAGTCAGCTCCAGTTTTCTTAGTCTATCTGTTGGGTGCAATTAATAACTAAAACGTTGTCATGTGGTAAGAACAGGTTACTGCAGGAGCGAACAGCTCTGATGTTTATTCCGCACGTGACTATAGAATCTATATTTCACTCACTGCTCAACAGTGTAACATGTATTTTAGTGTCTCTCATCTTCTCTTGCGCTCCCCAACGTGCTCACGATATTGTTCTTAATCCTACCAATCACTGTTATCAGTTTCATTTTTAACTTCGTTTTTGACCTCGCTCCTCGTCTCTCATCTTTACAGCTCATCACCACCTACACAATCCACTACTTTACGTCTTCATTTCTGTAATTTTAGAATCGTGCTTACATTAATCTATAATCTCTCTTTCCTTCTCATCTTAAACATCTCCCCCTTTCTGTCCACATACTCCTTTTTCCCTCATCTCCTGCCCCAGGCATGTCATACCTGCTGGCAGTTTTCCAGATCACATTTCACCCACATCCTCCTGCTCCATTCTCCGTCCTCTTTGTCAACCAACCTGTTTTCGATCTCAGTTCAGCGTCTGCCAGTTCTCAGGCTCGTCAAACATAACGGTAACATCCTGGGAGCATTGTCTGGAATGGAGTTTAGTTGTGAATTTATAGTCTGCAATTATACAGGGAACTGCATGCAGAAACAGTCACTGAAATAGCGTGACATAAGCGTTACGCATGCGAATTTCAAACTCATACTCACCGACGAGCTCCAACGAGCGATTTATTATAGCATGCTGTGCTCGTTAGACGATTGTTTCCAAATACTTTCGTATAACTTCTCTTACCCTCGTCGTTAAGTTTCTTGAGGTGACTCAAAATATTGTGTAACATCTCTGATTTTTGCCACGTGTATTCTCTCTCTCTCTCTCTCTCTCTCTCTCTCTCTCTCTCTCTGTGTGTGTGTGTGTGTGTGTGTGTGTGTGTGTGTGTGTGTGTGTGTGTGTGTGTGTGTGTGTGTGTGTGTGTGTGTGTGTTTGGGGGGGGGGGGGGGGGGCAGCGTCAGAAGGAAGGGAGCGAAGACAACCACCATCATACAGACACCGTCACTACATATCCTGCACAACACTCACATGACGTAATCACAAAACTGAGCAGAAAATCGATCCTGTAGCGTATCCCAGCGTCCCAGCAGTTCCATCTGCTTTAAATTTTTCCGCATACCTCATTAGCGCTGGTCCTCTGCGCTGTTAAGTATGTTTTCCACGCAAACCTTATTTATAACGTTGCATTACACAAGCGTTGCCATTAACGTCGCATTGCTGCGACGCCATTACAAGTTCCAGCCTTTTGTACTTTCTTTGAATACCGGCATGTAAGGACCCGAAATGCGTTTGCGCCACTGCATATTTCATTAGAGGGGAATCAACTACTGACCCAGCATGACGCTGTAAGAGCGACATAGTAGAATAATCGACACGTGTTTCATGGTAATTTGCTATAGAGGTAACAGCCTTCTTTCACGTGAAAGCAACAGCGCTCTAGAATGAAAATTAGTCGCTTCAGCCCTGAATACGCGCCACTAAAATTTGTACGCGCTAGAATTTGTCGTATCTCCTGTAGTACTTTTCAGATTGTGAGCGACAAGGTATTAGAGACATATACACTGATAATCGACAACTTTTATCTCACTCGTCTTTCTAAGCGTACAACTAAACGTTGCTGATAGTCTCGTAGATTAATTTATGAGAACGGCGGTGAAGTGTCTTGCCCAGACGTAACGAAACAAAAGCAGCCTTATTTCTACATCCATACTCCGCAAGCCGCCTGACGGTGTGTGGACGAGGGTACCTTAAGTACCTCTATCGGTTCTCCCTTCTATTCCAGTCTCGTATTGTTCGTGGAAAGAAGGATTGTCGGTATGCCTCTGTGTGGGCTCTAATCTCTCTGATTTTATTCTCATGGTCTCTTCGCGAGATATACGTAGGAGGTAAAAATATACTGCTTGACTCCTCGGTAAAGGTATGTTCTCGAAACTTCAGCAAAAGCCCGTCCCGAGCTACTGAGCGTCTCTCCTGCAGAGTCTTCCACTGGAGTTTCTCTATCATCTCCGAAACGCTTTCGCGATTACTAAATGATCCTGTAACGAAGCGCGCTGCTCTCCGTTGGATTTTCTCTCTGTCTTCTATCAACCCTATCTGGTACGGATCCCACACTTCTCGGCGCATTTATCAGTGCTATTACGTCCGTCTAATGACTGATTTCTTGTACGATCGTTCCTACGCATTTGTTGAAGGTTTTGCTTTCGCCCAACAGTTTTTATGTGTACAGCTTCATTCTTTCTCGAATGAAACTACCTAACATTTTGTAGTCAGATCTCAACACTGAAATTCTCTTCATATAGTCTGTGATGCAACGGTTTATGATTTTGGGAATAGTACCAATATACTTCCCATAAAGACGGAAGTAATTTGTGTTTTTAATAGATTTTCATTTATTCAAATCGGTCAAATGGCTTGAGCACTATGGGACTTAACTTCTGAGGTCATCAGTTCCCTAGAACTTAGAACTACTTAAACCTAACTAACCTAAGGACATCACACACAGCCATGCCCGAGGCAGGATTCGAACCTGCGACCGTAGCGGCCATGCGGTTCCACACTGAAGCGCGTAGAACCGCACGGCCACATCGGCCGGCTTCATTTATTATTGTATGAACTTTCTTCTATAGCATTTTCGTCGGTTCTTGTCAGAATATTTCGTACCTTATGAATGAAAACAAAAACGGCACTGGCGTAATATTCTAAAATATTTATTATTTTGTTTAAGAACCGGTTTTCGGCTGCTAAGCCATCATTAGTTACAAAGAATTTTTTGTGGAATCAGATTTTAAACTAATGCAACTAGAGAATATTTTAGCTGGTTTCCAAAGATAGGACTTCATCTTTCGAATAGAGTAGAATACGTAAAACCACTTGTAATTGTGGCAAATTCTATATAGGTCAGTCTGGCAGAGCAACATGCATCTTCTTGAACTCCATAGAAGATGCAAATTTAGAAAATGAGACTCTACTTCGTAGACTATCTGCTTGAAGACGGGCACAGTCATAAGGTGCAAAATAAGGTATTACATCAATACAGGAAGGAAAAAGGACTACCTTGACATAATGGAAATTGATAACGTCCATTTGCCGTAGTTTAGTACTGAGTGATCAGACACAGTTCTCTTAGTCGCCACTTCAGACTGCAGAACTGTACAAAAAATTACCAAAAGAGATTAAAGAAATTGCCAAAATACACTTATTTAAAAAGGCAGCTAAAATTATCTGTTATGCAATACATTTTGTACATTGAAGGTTCAAATGGCTCTGAGCACTATGGGACTTAACATCTATGGTCATCAGTCCCCTAGAACTTAGAACTACTTAAACCTAACTAACCTAAGGACATCACACACATCCATGCCCGAGGCAGGATTCGAACCTGCGACCGTAGCGGTCGCGCGGTTGCAGACTGTAGCTCCTAGAACCGCTCGGCCACTTCGGCCGGCGTACATTGAAGGATTACTTAGCTAAAACAGAGGAGGAGTTTGATAAAAAAATGTTATGCGAATAAATAATAATAATTATAAAATATCCAACATTGCACATAATATCTTCACTTTGTTTTTTCCTTCTTTTTTTCCTTTCTAGAAATACTTACCGCCAAGCTATGCATAGCACAATACTAACACCTCCTCTTTTTTTCTGCGCTCAACGTCTCATTCATCATGGAGGGAGGCTGACTAAGTTTTTCAGGATAGCAAATGGGAAGTTGCGGTACAGAAAATGGCCCAGAGATCACCAGTGTGTGTGTGTGTGTGTGTGTGTAGTGAGTGAAGTGTTATGAAGCAATGTGTGTATAGTGTTTGCAGTGACTGATAGTGAGATATGAGTGAACAACGTGGCATTACATTATTTAATAAGTTATTTGTAAAAAAAATATTGGATACAAGGAGTAAATATAATGATTGTCTCTAACTAGAAGTCTGTAAACATATGTGGATACGAATTAGCTTATTTTAAATTGATCTAAATTTACTACCACCACCCATAATCCCATCAACACGATGTTGTAGATTTTCCCTGGTATTCACATAACCTATTTTTTCCTTTATTTCTGTTACTCTGGTTTCGTGGTTTCGCTAACCGTGTTAAAAAAAAAATTAGTTTGTGCAATCACAGCTTCTGTACTTGCGCGCTTAATGTCACTTGCATACCTTGCCTGTTTATAAGACTAGACCTGTTAAAGACAGGATTCTTTTATTCAGCCACTCGTTCGGAACAAGTCACCGAAGTTTATTGTGGAATTGATTTTCTCCTCAGAAGCACTGTTATAATCTGTCGTATAGTAGTAGTTCATTATTTAACGTGTCACATATTTTATCTAATTTTAATAGTTTTAAATTGCATTTTCAATGACGTAATTCCTCTAGATTCGGTCCGGATTAAAACAGTAACAACTGCCTTATTTGGAAACCAACTAAGATACTCTGTAAATGCACTAGTTGAAAGGCATTGATCGTACAAAAATTTGTAGTCACACACACCTATATCTTTGTACCTGATGATGGCATAACAGTCGAAAACCGGTTTGTAAAATAAAATAATAAATATTGTAGAATGTTACACAAGTATCGGTTCTGTTTTCCTTCATAATTGTACAAACTGTTCTAAAATTATTGTATCTGGTCGTCCGCATGAGCACTGTTATAACGCAGTTACAGTCATTATGAATTTAGTTATACATAAAATTTCTTTGCTAAATTTTTTAAAAACTACCAATTTTTGAGCTACATCTACATGATTACTCTGCAATTCACATTTAAGTGCTTTGCAGAGGGTTCATTGAACCACAATCATACTATCTCTCTACCATTCCACTCCCGAACAGCGCGCGGGAAAAACGAACAACTAAACCTTTCTGTTCGAGCTCTGATTTCTCTTATTTTACTTTGATGATCATTCCTACCTATGTAGGTTGGGCTCAACAATATATTTTCGCATTCGGAAGAGAAAGTTGGTGACTGAAATTTCGTAAATAGATCTCGCCGCGACGAAAAACGTCTTTGCTTTAATGACTTCCATCCCAATTCGCGTATCATATCTGCCACACTCTCCCCCCTATAACGTGATAATACAAAACGAGCTGCCCTTTTTTGCACCCTTTCGATGTTCTCCGTCAATCCCACCTGGTAAGGATCCCACACCGCGCAGCAATATTCCAACAGAGGACGAACGAGTGTAGTGTAAGCTGTCTCTTTAGTGGACTTGTTGCATCTTCTAAGTGTCCTGCCAATGAAACGCAACCTTTGCTCGCCTTCCCCACAATATTATCTATGTGGTCTTTCCAACTGAAGTTGTTCGTAATTTTAGCACCCAGGTACTTAGTTGAATTGACGGCCTTGAGAATTCTACTAATTATCGAGTAATCGAATTCCAACGGATTTCTTTTGGAACTCATGTGGATCACCTCACACTTTTCGTTATTTAGCGTTAACTGCCACCTGCCACACCATACAGCAAACTTCTCTAAATCTCTTTGCAACTGATACTGGTCTTCGGATGACTTTGCTAGACGGTAAATTACAGCATCATCTGCGAACAACCTAAGAGAACTGCTCAGATTGTCACTCAGGTCATTTATATACACTCCTGGAAATTGAAATAAGAACACCGTGAATTCATTGTCCCAGGAAGGGGAAACTTTATTGACACATTCCTGGGGTCAGATACATCACATGATCACACTGACAGAACCACAGGCACATAGACACAGGCAACAGAGCATGCACAATGTCGGCACTAGTACAGTGTATATCCACCTTTCGCAGCAATGCAGGCTGCTATTCTCCCATTGAGACGATCGTAGAGATGCTGGATGTAGTCCTGTGGAACGGCTTGCCATGCCATTTCCACCTGGCGCCTCAGTTGGACCAGCGTTCGTGCTGGACGTGCAGACCGCGTGAGACGACGCTTCATCCAGTCCCAAACATGCTCAATGGGGGACAGATCCGGAGATCTTGCTGGCCAGGGTAGTTGACTTACACCTTCTAGAGCACGTTGGGTGGCACGGGATACATGCGGACGTGCATTGTCCTGTTGGAACAGCAAGTTCCCTTGCCGGTCTAGGAATGGTAGAACGATGGGTTCGATGACGGTTTGGATGTACCGTGCACTATTCAGTGTCCCCTCGACGATCACCAGTGGTGTACGGCCAGTGTAGGAGATCGCTCCCCACACCATGATGCCGGGTGTTGGCCCTGTGTGCCTCGGTCGTATGCAGTCCTGATTGTGGCGCTCACCTGCACGGCGCCAAACACGCATACGACCATCATTGGCACCAAGGCAGAAGCGACTCTCATCGCTGAAGACGACGCGTCTCCATTCGTCCCTCCATTCACGCCTGTCGCGACACCACTGGAGGCGGGCTGCACGATGTTGGGGCGTGAGCGGAAGACGGCCTAACGGTGTGCGGGACCGTAGCCCAGCTTCATGGAGACGGTTGCGAATGGTCCTCGCCGATACCCCAGGAGCAACAGTGTCCCTAATTTGCTGGGAAGTGGCGGTGCGGTCCCCTACGGCACTGCGTAGGATCCTACGGTCTTGGCGTGCATCCGTGCGTCGCTGCGGTCCGGTCCCAGGTCGACGGGCACGTGCACCTTCCGCCGACCACTGGCGACAACATCGATGTACTGTGGAGACCTCACGCCCCACGTGTTGAGCAATTCGGCGGTACGTCCACTCGGCCTCCCGCATGCCCACTATACGCCCTCGCTCAAAGTCCGTCAACTGCACATACGGTTCACGTCCACGCTGTCGCGGCACGCTACCAGTGTTAAAGACTGCGATGGAGCTCCGTATGCCACGGCAAACTGGCTGACACTGACGGCGGCGGTGCACAAATGCTGCGCAGCTAGCGCCATTCGACGGCCAACACCGCGGTTCCTGGTGTGTCCGCTGTGCCGTGCGTGTGATCATTGCTTGTACAGCCCTCTCGCAGTGTCCGGAGCAAGTATGGTGGGTCTGACACACCGGTGTCAATGTGTTCTTTTTTCCATTTCCAGGAGTGTAGATCAGGAACAGCAGAGGTCCCAGGACGCTTCCCTGGGGAACACCTGATATCACTTCAGTTTTACTCGATGATTTGCCGTCTATTACTAAAACCGAAATGGCGGCTGACTTTTAATTCAGTGGCCAGCTACGAAAATTTCATCAGATCCGTGACCCACAATTTGGCAGCTTCCCTTAATTGGTTCGAAATTGCGTCGTTGTCGCCCCGGTCACAAGGTATCGGTCGAGGAAGCGCGTGGAGTTGAGGTACGACGACCCACCCACCCCTACGGCGTGTCCGAGCGGCCGAGAGAATGTGGCGGCGCGCAGGAAGCTGGCGGCCGCGTTATCGCCCGCGACCCGCGCTGACGTCAGCAGCCGTGTTGACACGCGCCGGTTTAGCCGCCAGCGGCCCACGCCGCGTCACCGACGGCCGCGCCCCTCCCGCTCGCCGCTTTGTACATCACGTACTGTACGTGCACTGCAACACTTCCGGCAGTCGAGCTCGCAGATTTATCACTGTGCGACAGTGCCGGCAGTACATTCCACATACAGTCTGTCATATCACGTTGTTACGTCCACCGTGCAAGTGTGAACCCTATAGCAGGTAGCTAATGACGTAGTATCGAAATATGGGTTTAGTGAATGAGATGCGTCTGACGACTGACAAGTTGAAACTTCCTGGCAGATTAAAACTGTGTGCCGGACCGAGACTCGAACTCGGGACCTTTGCCTTTCGCGGGAAGTGCTATCCCAACTGAGCTACCCAAGCACGTCTCACGCCCCGTCCTCACAGCTTTAATTCCGCCAGTACCTCGTCTCCTACCTTCCAAACTTCACAGACGCTCTCCTGCGAACCTTGCAGAACTAGCACTCCTGAAAGAAAGGATATTGCGGAGACATGGCTTAGCTACAGCCTGGGGGTTCGCAGGAGAGCTTCTGTGAAGTTTGGAAGGTAGGAGACGATGTACTGGCGGAATTAAAGCTGTGAGGACGGGGCGTGAATCGTGCTTGGGTAGCTCAGTCAGTAGAGCACATGCCCGCGAAAGGCAAAGGTCTCGAGTTCGAGTATCGGTCCGGCACACAGTTTTAAGCTGCCAGGAAGTTTCATATCAGCGCACACACCGCTGTAGACTGAAAATTTCATTAGACTGAAAAGTTGTCTGTACAGTACAACTAAGAATCAGCCAAAGTTACATATCACTTTTTTTAATTATTCGATGACTAGTTTCGGTCCTGGACCCATTTTTAAATCATCATGCCAGACACTCAGGATGGTATTTCCAAAAATACAAAAGTATTATAACGTGCAAATGAACATTAACAGCACATTCACATATCTGTATGCGCTGTAACTGATAATATCCACTTCATAAAACGTATGTACTTTTAAGATGGTTTTGTATTTTACAAATACCGTATTGATTATCTGCCACGATGAATTGGAAATGTATCCCGGCCCAAAACTAGTCATCGAATAATTAAAACAGTGAAATTTGCGACTTCGGCTGGATTTTCGTTGCACTGATTAACAGAAGTTGCTCACCTGCAAGTATTCCAGCATACTGGAAGTTCGTAAGTTGTCTGTAAATTAACAACTTAGGAAAGTGTAGCAACCCTCGCGTACCGGCGAACATACGAATATGGTGAAGGAAGAGGAGGGAGTGAAAGACCGTACCTTATGAAACTTCGAAAGTAACTTTATTATGAAAGAGGAACAAAACAATAAGCAAATTAAGGTATTCCGATCGAAAGTGCATATCTTTCCACATCTATGTAATTGAAATCTGCTGCTGTGTAAAACTAAATACCAGGCTGCTCCTTCCCGAGCATTTTAACTTGATGTAAATGTTAGTGTGCAAGATCACGAGTTCTGTAATTAGCAATATGGAATTACCGACAGTTGTCTTATACGTGAACTGTTACATAAAACAACATACAAAATGTTTTATATAAAGAGGCTATTAATTTATATCTCCACAAAAAAGAAATCTTCGAAAGGTACCGACCAATAATGGACAGTGGTTTTAAGGTATTTATTCTGAGGGTGAACTACGGTAGTTAGGAAGAAATACACTATTACATTTTGTGGAGCATCACGAGAAAATTTGCTTACTCCTTCAGTCTACAACAATTACGGTGTCCATATGTGACGATAACCGTGGTTAATGTAATGAAAGAAAAGCGCAGTATTTCGTCTGTGTCATTTTCTAACATTTTTATAACGTTGGAAGGAAGGAAGATAGCTAAGGGTTTAACGTCCTGTTTCAACGTCCTGTTAACATCGAGGTCATTAGAGACGGGGCACAGGGTCGAATTGTTCCAAGGATGAGGAAGGAAGTCGGCAGTGCCCTTTCAAAGGAAATACCTCGGCGTTTGTCTGGAGCGGTACAGGGAAGTCACGGAAATCGTAAATCAGGATGGCCGCACGGGGCTTTGAACTGTCATCCTCCCGTATGAGACTGCGCTAGCCGTTGCGCTCCCTCGCTCCCTTATGAATTATGAAGCAGAAGTAACTGGCATATCAGTAGTAGCAGCTGAGCTACTTCCTGTAAGGCTCGTCCAACGGACTTTAGTTCCAATCGACATTTCGAATTATTAGAGACAAACCCCCGAGATCTTCCCAGTGTAAACTCTGAGCAGTCATCATGTGTAGATAAAGATACACCACGGAATCGGACCTGAATTACGACCGATTACGGACGATTGTCTCTCCTTCCGCTAGCTACTCGTAAATTCTTCAGGTATAGGATATAGATCACTGTTTTATCTGGCACTTAGCTGGAAAGCAATATCGTGTAACGATGAACTTAACGATTTCTCCGTGCAGCTGCTGAGAGTAAAGCGTATTTGACACTCACCCTGCCTGATCGATCCATAACTTTTTGGTGTTCCTAATATTCTTCAGCTACATTGTTCTTGTTTAATAACCTTGCATATGAACTAGCAACCTCTCAGCGTGCACAGAACTCAGTCGATAGTCAAGACGTTAATCCGAGCCGGCCGCTGTGATCGAGCGGTTCTAGGCGCTTCAGTCTGGAAGCGCGCGACTGCTGCGATCGTAGGTTCGAATCCTGCCTCGGGCATGGATGTGTGTGCTGTACTTAGGTTAGTCAGGTTTAAGTAGTTCTAAGTTCTAGGGGACTGATGACTTCAGAAGTTAAGTCCCATGGTGCTCAGAGCCATTTGAACGTTAATCTGAATACGGATGTGCAAAATTTTAATTTGACCCTTTTCTCCGCATAGATTTATAAGAATTCAGAGTATGCTGCAGAAATCAGTAACGACTCCTGAATCTACACACGACACGACATTCAAGTTTCCACCATATCTGAAGCTGACGTAAGAAGATTCCGGTACATCGTCCCTAATGACTCCAGTGTCGATGTGCCGCGGAACTCACGGCTAAAGTTAAAAACCAAACATTGTTTACGTCTGCTTTCGGGTACACGGTTAGATCTCGCTACGACGGTGCCTACTTTCGTTCAGCCGAGCGCATTGCCTCCAGGAAGTTTTAATGAACGCGGCGTGATTGCGTGACTGTTGGCCGTTACGCTATTAATAGCGGATCGCTGCAGGCCGTCCCGAGTCATTGTCCTAAACCTCCTCTCGGCAGCGAAAAATTGCTAAAGTTTAATGAGAGGGTCTTATCAGTCGAGAGTATTTATCAGGAATGTAACACCGTGGCACCTGTGCGTTTTCATCTCTTGTGCTCATGTACCTCTTCTCATTTGTAATACACAGGTCTGGCGCTGTCCCTCAGTACGTAAGAGCACGTGACAAGGGGCAGTAGTTCAGATCAGTAAAAGGAACCTGCTGAGAAAGAGGGAGAAAGAACTACTCAGTTACCTCGTCAGGGCCTGATACCGCAGAAAAAAATTCATATCGCTAAAACAGTGACTTTGTACGTCACATCACGAAATACAGGTCAAAAGTAGCAATGTTGGAATTTAACGCCGGTGTCGAGATCATTGGAGAGTGATCACTAGCTCGCATTGGCCAAGACTGCGAGGACACATCGAAAGAAGCAATGTTTAAGGAATAATTACGGCATTTTTCTGAAGTGACTTACGAACACTGCGAACAATTTCAATTGAAATCGTCAGGTATGATTTGAAAATAGCTCCTTCGAAATTTAAATACAGAGTATTAACCCTTGCCCAACCTCGCTCGGAACAGTATACAGAGGTGAACTAAATATTGAGGTGACACATCGTACAGAAATCAACATCTTACGTGAAGGGAAAATGTGAGGAGGGATCGAGTTCCCGTGCATTTATCCTGATTTTAGGTTTAAGGTGGTTTCCACAATTATGTTCAGCGATTGTCGGGTGATGCAATCAATACCACGGCCAATTCGTTCAGGAATCCATGTCAGCTAAGAGCAGGTGGTCCCTCACAAAGGCCTTCGTCTTCGACAGGATGTTGGACCCAGGCCTTTCCATGCTCCAATAGGACTGTTCAAATGGCTCTGAAGACTATGGGACTTAACTTCTGAGCTCATCAGTGCACTAGAACTTAGAACTACTTAAACCTAACTAACCTAAGGACATTGCACACATCCATGCCCGAGGCAGGATTCGAACCTGCGACCGTAGCAGTCGCGCGGTTCCAGACTGTAGCGCCTAGAACCTCTCGGCCGCCCCGGTCGGCAATAGGACTGTGGTCTACAAACCAATGAGCTGCAAATGCCACGAAGGAATTTAGTACCGCTGTTAGCTAGTCCATACCCCGCTTCGTTCGTGGAAGATAGAAAGAATAATTTTTCTCCATGCATCTCGTAATGTTTTTCAATGCATTGTTCTGAAAATCACTAAACTAGATTTACATTGGAAGCAACAAAATTACAGTATACCGTTCCTTATGTATGGAAACGTTTTTCGTTAGGAAAACGTCGTCCCTCTCTCAGAGACTGCCGTTGAGTTCGACAAGCACCTGTTACACTTTCACATGTTACGATCCTAATACCTGATAAGGCCTCGCACCACTCAAGCAGTACTGTAAGATTGTAGGAAGATAGTAACTGTTCTCGAAAGAACAGATGCCACTGCTGACAGTGCACCTTCTCTAGGATAAATGATAATTAATTGAAACCCTCAGCTGCCGACAGGTGTTGTTGATATACCTCAATGGGGACAGCTGAAAATGTGTGCCACGACCGGGACTCGAATCCGGAATCTCCTGCTACCATGGCAGACGCTCTATCCATCTGAGCCACTGAGGACACAAATGAATAGCGCGACAGCAGGGACTTATCCCGTGCACGCTTCCCGTGAGACCCACATTCCCAACTGTCCACAATTTACACTCGTAGCGTGAAAGGGATAAGTCCCTGCAGTCGCGCTACTCATCTGTGTCCTCGGTGGCTCAGATGGACGCCGGCACGGTAGCTCAGCGTGTTCGGTCAGAGTGTTAGCTACCACCTGTAATAAAAAAAAAAAGCTGAGTGAACGGATCGACGAAGTGCCTGAACGAGTGTTACAGGACGTCCGCCTCGAAGAAATTCAACTAGCAATATGGGACAAAATGAGATCAACAAAGAATTTAAAGAAATGGATAGAGCGTCTGCCATGTAAGCAGGAGATCCCGGGTTCGAGTCCCGGTCGGGGCACACATTTTCAGCTGTCCCCATTGAGGTATATCAACAACACCTGTCGGCAGCTGAGGGCTTCAATTAATTATTATTTAGTACTGTAAGACGTGTAAGAGTGCAGAGTCTCGCGTCAGTAACATTCAGTAATTGTTTTCTGGGGGTTACTGCCGCGTCAAGTGATTCAAATTCCGCCATCTTTCGCTTAATTACTCCTTGGCCATGATCAGTTCACCTGATGCCACATGCATTGAGGTTGACGGACTTCATTTTGAGCATTTATTGCATTAATGTGGTATTTACAAGTAATCGCGCTGTAACAGCATGCGTTCTCAGAAATGATAAGTTCACAAATGTACATGTATCACATTGGAACAACCTAAATAAAATGTTCAAACGTACCTACGTTCTGTATTTTAATTTATAAAACCTACCTGTTACCAACTATTCGTCTAAAATTGTGAGCCATATGTTTGTGACTATTACAGCGCCATCTATGCAAAGCGAAAAAAGGGTCCAACTAAAACATTCACATTTTTTTACGTACTACACGAAACGTAATAAAAAATGTGGGTTCCTATTTAAGAAGCCCAGTTGATATCCGTTTGACCTAAGGCAGCGCCATCTAGCGGGCGAACCATAGCGCCATCTGGTTTACCCCTTCACGCTAGACAAGTTTCGTTCTTTGTAGTTTTTTCGTTTGACTCTTATTTCGTGAGCCATTTGGCCCGGTTACGATCAACGGACCACCCTGTATAATCTACGGCCGCGACCTCGACTCTAGTCCATCACCGGCAATGGAGGGTGAAGCTCTGACAATGCCAGTCACTTGTGCTGGCGAAACGCCAGAAAAATTATCAAACAAACATCCTCTTAAGAACCCAAGACAGAAGCCAACACTCGCGCCTTAGTGCGCTCGAAATTGGACTATGGAAGCATAGTTACTCCTCTGCTCGGCCGTCTATTCTTCGGCGTCTCGGATATATCCACCACCGTGGATTACGTTTAGTGTCTGGAGCTTTCTACACCAGCCCTGTGGAAAGCCTTTATGCTGAGACTGCTCAACCTCCGCTGTCCAATCGGCGAGCTGTCCTGAGTCGTTATGCTAGGCATCTGGCTTCCATGCCTGCTAATCCGGCCAATGACAATTTTTTTTACGCCTCCTTGGGTTTTAGGGTATGCAGGCCGGGAGTCCGCTTCCGTCAACTGCTCCATTCTCTTTCCTTCCACTTTCCTAAAACTTTCTTGACAACTTGGGGTACAGCACCGCCTTGGCTCCGGCCCCGGACCTGCCTGCTCCGTGACCTTTGTCAGTTTCCCAAGGATGGTACCCCTTCTCTTGTTTATCGTCGGGGATTTGCTGCTCTATGCGCACAAATGAAGGAAGCCACATTTATTTACACTGATGGCTCAAAAACATCGTTTGGTGCTGGGAGTGCCTATATTGTTGGCGACACCCCAAATCGCTTTCGGTTTCCCGATCAGTGTTCGGATTATACTGCGGAGCTTTACTCTGTTCTCCAGGCTGTCCAATACATCCGTCGCCATCAGCGGATACAGTATGTTATCTGCTCAGATTCTCTCAGCTCTCTCCTCAGTCTCCAAGCTCTCTACCCTGTCCACCGGATTCAGGACTGCCTCCACTTGCTCCACTTGGGGGGGGGGGGGTCTCTGTGGCGTTCCTCTGGATCCCAGGACACGTTGGTGTCTGTGGAAATGAGGCGGCCGATATAGCGGCCAAGGCTGCAGTCTCTCTTCTTCAACCTGCTATTCGCACGATTCCCTTCGCCGATCTACGGAGTGTTTTACGTCGTCGTGTTGCTCTTTTATGGCACGCACATTGGTCGACACTTCCCAATAATAAATTGCGGGACGTGAAAGCTCTTCCCTGTGCTTGGACCTCATCCTCCCGAACTCGTCGTCGGGAGGAAGTAATTTTTAGACTCCGGATAGGGCACTGTCTTTTTAGCCATCGACATCTTTTAAGCGGCGATCCTCCCCCACTCTGTCCCCGCTGCTCTCAACTGTGGACGGCGAGACACCTTTTACTCGAGTGCCCCTATTTTACTCCGTTACGCGGCGCCCGTCTACAGCTGTCGCCTGATATATCTTCCATTTTAGCAGATGACACGCGCTCAGCCGATCGCGTTCTCGAGTTCATTAGTGCCAGTGAGATGACATCAGTCATTTGAAGCTCTTTTAGGGGACAAACAACCCCCCTCCTATAGTGGTTTTTTAAGCTTTCCTTCTGTTTTTGGTTTCCCCACTTTTTTGAGTTTCGCTCCCATTGCTGCTGGTTTCCAGTTACGTTTTTTTTTTTTTTTTTTTTTTTTTTTCCTAAGTCACAGACGGGGCGCTAATGACCGCAGCAGTTTTGCGCCCTAAAACCATATCAAAAAAAGAAGCCAACAGGCGTTTGTCAAACAAAAGACTCCAATTTGTGTTTCTTACTACCTACTTCACGTGCTGTTCTATTTCGTATCTCTTCATACTAGTAATCCTAGTTGGTTAAAGTGTCAGGCGCCAGAAGAGTAGTAGTAATTTGTAATTGGGCAGTGTCGGAGCTTCTCTCGTTGAGGGGAATTTTTTTGGATTCATCAGCGTTTGCACGGTGGTGTCATTCAGCGCAGCCCGAGTCTTTGCTGGCGCAGGCGCCTCGCACTGCCCGGTAGCCAGCCGGCGCCGCAGGACCGCAGGTTCCAGCGGCCCGCTGCCTCTGCCTCTGCGGCGATCGAGCGCCGCGCCGGCCTGGATCCGCGCCAGCCATCGAGCTGCCCTGCCCTGCCCTGCCGTATCGCCGCCAGAGCCGCGTCCACCTGCCGCGAGAGGGGCGGCCCCCCTGGTTCCCGCCAGCTCCTGCCATTCCGCACAGATCGCTGCAGTCCGTACGTCTGGATGTCTATTTCGTGACCCAGACTGTCCGAGCACGCCACACTGGATGGAGGATGTTCCACAGAAACGAAAGAAACATAGACTGTGATATGAGATCGAAGTTTCTCGTGAGGTCACCCTAGCACAAAATACTTTAACATTTCGCTCCGAATCTGGGCATAATCTACGACTTTCGATGAAATCGTCCATTGTTCTCGTCACGAACAACTCACTGTCGTGACTGCTGTTTTGGTGACCAAATGACTCAAGTTTTATCGAACTGATGGCTTTATGCATAGCTGGTTTGAATCATCATTACAAACAGAATGCAAAAAGTTGTGCTGAATAATTCATACAATGTTGGAAAGGTGAAAATTTTTACTGACTGGGGAGAAAAGGGACCCTGCCGGCAGGTGTGGCCGAGCGGTTCTAGGCGCTTCAGTCCGGAACCGCGCGACTGCTACGGTCGCAGGTTCGAATCCTGCCTCGGGCACGGGAGTGTGTGATGTCCTTAGGTTAGTTAGGTTTAAGTAGTTCTAAGTTCTAGGGGACTGACCACCTCAGATGTTAAGTCCCATAGTGCTCAGAGCCATTTGAATCATTTTGGAGAAAAGGGTGTTCCGCATGGTTCAATTTTGGGTCCTCTACTGTTCCTTATACAGGGTGTAAATTTTAAGTTAAGAAACCAGAGTAACTCGAAAAATAAGCTTCACACGAAAAGATGTACAGAATCCAAAGTTTATTATTTTCCAGGGGGTGCTGGTGCTAAAATTAGCACCCCCGCCCCCTGGGCGTGAGGCGTGAGGCAACTTTAAATTTTTTTTGCAGTATCACATTCTACATAAAAAACTGCGTACATTTCGTCTTAATGTTCAAATGTGTGTGAAATCTTATGCGACTTAACTGCTACGGTCCTTAGTCCCTAAGCGTAGACACTACTTAACCTAAATTAGCCTAAGGACAAACACACACACACACACACACACACACACACACACACACACACACACCCATGCCCGAGGGAGGACTCGAACCTCCGCCGGGACCAGCCGCACAGTCTGACTGCAGCACCCAAGATCGCTCGGCTAATCCCGCGCGGCTTTTGTCTTAAACATTTGTTTTCATTCTTGGTAGTTGGCGCTTTAATTCAAGAAAATCCATGTTCTCATTTTTGCGTGGAAAATGGGTACGGATAAATAAAAAACTTATTTTTTCGTAAATTTTGATCGCTAAAACGTAAACTCTCCCTCTCTCCCCATAGGGTAGGGTTTGAGAGAGAGGAATTATAGTTTTACAAATGTTGACCCAAATATTAATCTTTTCCGCAGAATCAGATAAGTTTTGTTTCTTTCGTGGTCATGAGGCCACATAACTTTTAATTATCAAACAAATCATCTGACTAGCTAACTAACTAACCAAACATCCTACTTACTAACCAGTGAACTCATTAACTGTAAAACTGACTCACGACCCTAATTTTTTATTAGATTCTGAGTAATCACTCTTGTTTTTCGACAAGTCTCACAACTGGGGTGTTTGCTTGGTTTGAGTCTTTTAGTTTCTGGTGGAAAAACGTAGAAAATCTATTCATAAATTTATTGACTTAAATAACATTGTTCACACCTTTATTTTACTTCGGAATATCGCGGCTGTTACCTCGTTTACACTTTCAGGATAATGTACGATAATCGATATCTCACTCAGCCCTGATCGATAATCGATGAGCGGCTTACCGTTTCGGAGTGCCGCCGATAGGTAGCGCAGGGACGAGAACTTCGCCCTTTCTCGTAATAAGACTGGCTTTAAGTATTAATGTAATAAACGCACTGTATCTTTTACCCGTCTGAGCATTCAGACAGCAGTACATCGTTTATAACGATTGTCTCTTGGGCGACTGCTGTTTGATTACCTTGTGTGACTGCGTTCGCGGCTTTTGCTCGAGTTAGTATTGCTAGGCGGAATTACGCCGAGCGGGCCGCTTCTCGCTCATAGAAATTCTACCCCTGCCTTTAATGATGCCCCTTACCTTTCCTCTCTTGAGATTAATAGGTCACATATGTCATTATGAATTATCTTTCTGTGGAAGAAAAAATTGAGATGGTGTACATTTATGAAGAAAATGGAAGAAGTTTTGACGATGCAGTCGCGCTTTATGCGTAGCGTTCTCCTGGCCAGGTACGATCACGGTCCTCTTTCGTTCGAGTTATTAAACAGTTTGCTGCGGAAGGTAGTGTGAACCAGATAAAAAGAACCCGTGCAACTACTGTTCGTGGAGAAAACAATCAAGCGGCAGTCAAGACTGCTGTGGCTCATAATCTACATGCGAGCACAAGAGAAATATCAAGGCAGTCAGGAATGTCACACATGAGAGTTGGAAAATCCTGAAGCCCCACAAATTTAATCCATACCATGTTCAAATGGTTCAAATGGCTCTGAGCACTATGGGACTCAACTGCTGTGGTCATCAGTCCCCTAGAACTTAGAACTACTTAAACCTAACGAACCTAAGGACATCACACACACCCATGCCCGAGGCAGGATTCGAACCTGCGACCGTAGCAGTCGCACGGTTCCTGACTGCGCGCCTAGAACCGCGAGACCACCGCGGCCGGCCCATACCATGTTCCGTGCATCAGGGACTACATGGCGATGACTCCCAAAACCGTGTAACGTTTTGTCACTGGCCAGTTCATCGGATGCAAACAAAGCAAACTTTTTTGCCAGGGCACTATTGTCCGATGAGGCAACATTCACAAACCACGGCGAAGTTAACCTCCATAACGTGCATTACTCGAGTGAACAGAACCCACATTGGATTCGAGAAGTCAACCATCAGCGACTCTGGTCAGTTAATGTTTGGTGTGGTATAGCTGGCGATAAACTGATCGGTCCATATTTTATCGACGCTAATTTGAATGGGAACAAATATCGAAATCTACGTGAAGACCTGAGCATCGATCTTCGACAAAACATGTGATTTCAAAATGATGGTTGTCCAGCGCATTATTCATTAGTAGCGCGCGATGTACGAGATCGACTTTACCGTGGTCGCTGGCTCAGCAGGGCGGGTCCTGTGAATTGGCCAGCCAGATCGCCTTACCTTACCTCGCCGTACTTTTTCTTATGGGGTTATCTAAAAGAAAGCGTTTATTAGGAAACGCGTACCACTCGCGAATACAAGATGCAAAGAATAAGCGATGCTTGCGCTGCAGTTACACCAGACATATTATCAAGATGTGTGCAGGGATTTACAGCATGAGTCAATAAATGCATCGAAGTTGGAGGTCATCACTTTGAACTTTTGTTTTTATAAAACGGCGAAATGCAAGGGATTTACGGACAACAAGCAGGCCGAAAGTGAGAGGCGAGGGGACTCACTGGAAGAACCACCCCGAAATTCATTTACTTGCAAGTATTTGCAAATAATCAACAATAAAACGAAAGCAATCGTTCCTTTTCAGGACCACCAGCTTAAACGGGAATACGTTCATCTTTAGTCAGCGAGTGGGTTAGTCTTTTCCTCAGTTAGTCTTTTACTTTGAGTACTCCGTGAGTCAATGGGTGCATTCGTTAGTAAGTAGGATGTATGATTAGTTAGTTATTTAGTCAGATTGTGGGGCGACAGGTGGAATAATTGTTATATAGATGTAGAATGTAATGTAGAAAAGATGCATTTCCGGCCGATTAGCAACATATGTGGGGCGGCGGGTGGAATTAATTGGTATAAATGTTTTGTTTTTCCCGGCTGATGCACCATATGTGGGGCAGCAGGGGCAATAATTGTTACTAATGTTCCTATTATTTATTTAATGCTGTTGTTTGCCGTTCTCAACACTGGCGCTCTAACTACAATATTGGCAACCAGAAAGTGATTAGCAAAATGTGAAGCCTGTAATTAGAATTCCTAGTGCCCACTTCATCTGAGAAATACATTTATAGCTACAGCTTATAGCTCTGAGGAATTAGGAGATTGTCTGGGATTCATAATCAAAAACGATTCTCTCTAAAATATTCTGAAAGTCACAGACCAAAAGTATCCACATAATCCAACTACCAGAGCAGTTCAGAGTCTAATGCGCTGATGCAACTATAACTGTTCAAATTAAATGTTTAAGTGAATGCTCACCATAATTTGATGATAATGTTCATCAAACGCCACGCTAAATAATGGTAGAATGTTTGTCCCGCGGCGGCACGTGAAAATACGACCTACACAAACTGAAGATAGATCATTAACGTCATCCCAAAATTAACACTTCACTCGAAAACGATTTCATGGTTACGCGTATCCCGAGTAACTTAATACGGCATCCGAGGCTGTTTATATCAATGATACCGACGCGACGCGACTCCCGGCACAGGTGGTGCGCTAATCAGCGTCTGGAGAGAACTGGGGCCTTGCTTCCTCTCGCGCAGCATTCTTACATATAAAGCCGCGGTGCGGACGGCTAAGGGAACGCCTGATCAAATCGGCTCTCCCCACTAGCCGCTGGGCTAGTAATGCACCACTTTAAGTTACATAATAAATCATAGCTTCTCTTGCTGATGGCCGATGAAGCTCTTAATTTAAATGTGCAATCAGCACACAAGTAAGTAATCATAATAAAAGTCTGACGTGGCTAAGTCGAATATTTTTGGCGAGAGAATTAATTTAATTACACTACATGCAGTAGACGAGCTCTGAACTTGCTCTTTGGAGATACGCTACCGCTATAGTTTTATAGTTACTCAGTTAAAACTTCTCACATCTTTATGATTATAGCGGATCTCCATTCTACTTAAATTTAAACATCCTAGCCTTATTTATTCGCCTACTTGCTTCCAAATTTCGAAAATGGTTAAAGTTATTGAACTGATATTCAACACATATTGATTTAGTATTACTCCTGACATGATAGAAACGTTTCAGGTTATTTACTTGATTTTTAAAGTATTGCGCAACATTTATGACGTCAGAGCTAGTTACAGCGGACTAGGCTGGCACACAATGGAAAGACTGATGTGAATTTTATAAGGCGTGAGTAGGCTGCTTCCCTACAAGATGATTTGTTTGATAATTAAAAGTTGTGTGGCCTCATGACCACAAAACAAACAAAACTTATCCGAATCTGGGGAAAAAATTAATATTTGGGTCAACATTTTTAAAACTCTAATTCCTCTATCTCAAACCCCACCCTACGGGGAGAGAGGGAGAGTTTTAGTTTTAGCGAATCAAAATTCACGAAGAAATAAGTATTTTATCTTTATCCGTAAACATTTTCTACTAAAAATGAGAACATGGATTTTCTTGAATTACAGCGCCAACTACCAAGAATCAAAACAGATGTTTAAGACAAAGTGTACGTAGTTTTTTATTTAGAATCTGACTCTGCAGTAAAAAATTGGGGTTCCCATTCGAAATTTTAAAGTTGCCTCCCGCCCCACCCCCAGGGGGCTTCGGTGGTGGGCTAATTTTAGCACCAGCAGACGTCCGACTCGAAAATAACCAACTTTGGATTCTACACATTTTTTCGTGTGAAGCTTATTTTTCGAGTTATTCTGGTTTGTCAACCTAAAATTTTACTCCCTGTATATGCAGATGACCTGCTTAATATCGACAGGCAAGCTTGGGACTTCTGCAGACGATACTAATGTTATAATAAATCTAGCTAGAGACAAAGCAACAGAAGAGTTGATCAATGATTTTTTCTGAATAATTATTAAATGGTTCTCTGAAAATACTCTCCCTAAAATTTTAAATAATGCACTACATTCAGTTCTGTATAACAAATAGTCATACCAATAAGTGCCGTAGCTCATAAGTAGAAGTCAGTAAATAGGGTACAATGCTCCGAATTCTAGGGTGTATATATTGATGAAAACTAAGCTTCGCAAACAATTAACTCCATCTACTTTTACTCTTTGTATAACTTCTAATCTTATAAACAAACGTATCAACTTCACATATTTTGCATATTTGCAGTCAATAATGGCTTACAGAGTAATTTTCTGGGGTAACCCACTTAGAAAGAAAGTACTGATTGCAGATAACAAAGTACTAAGAATAATGTGTGTTGACCCGCAGACGTCATACAGGTACCTCTTCAAGGAGTCAGGCGTTTTAATTGCGCTGTCACAATATGTATATTCGCTACTTAAATATGTCATATATAATCCAGGAGAGTGATGTTTGTATCTTCAACACTAGAGGGAATAGCGACCTTCATTACCCACTGTTCAAGCTGCCATGGCTCAGATTGGAATTCCGTATGCAATAACAAACATTTTCGATCATTTGTGCAACAACATATAAGTTTGACAGGGAGCGAAGCGAGTTCTAAAACTACTTTAAAATCATTTCTCCTGGACAGCTACTCCTAATCCATTGACGAATTTCAATGTAAAGACTGGTAATCAGAAAACTAAATAATAATAAATAGTGTAGTTGATGAGAAGCACCAAAATGTATTCATTAATGTTAACACTAATAATATATATGTATCATGTAAACTGACTCGATCCACATCGTTTCGATAAATATTCATTCGACTAATCTAGGGAACATGAAAGTAACTAACTAAATTTATAGCCCATTGTGGTTGGTTGGCGAAAATCGCCATTACTACCACCGTTCTCGTATGGATGTAGACAATTACGCACATTTCTCCCTGTCTTCTCATCGTCGAGAGCTCGCCACCATGCACCACCACAGTCCAACACACAGTCACGACACCAGCGCTCAGTGCGAATGTTATTTCTTACACTGATTTGTAAATAGTTTTTGCAATGGGGAGCCTATGTAGAGCCACAGAAATCGGTAGTAACTAAAGAACAAAAAAGGCCAGTTGCGAGTAGGACTCTCTCATTGATTGTGAGAGTTCAGTACAAACTTAAACATGTACATAGACAGCGCGTCCTTCCCGGGAAACGAGAATATCGACAATTCTTGCCTGTTATCTACAGGGTATCGGTCCAGGGAATTCCAGGACCTTCTAGAGTGATACAATTTTAAGTTTCAGTCCAATTACAAATGTCAAAAATATTTTGTAAGATATAATTACAAATTAAGTGTGCTGAGTTTTTCCTTTACTTGTACTTTGAAACTTTACTTAATTTGATTGTTCTTCGGTAACAGGAGGTACTTTCCTGCTTACTGGTTTTAATGAATGAGTTCCCATCAAAATATGTGAAATAAGAGACAAGAGTAAGATTCGGAAGTTCAAAGTAGCTGACGGTTTGGGATTTGCTCCTAGGAAAGGCCGACAGCTAGTCTGCGTCACAAATTGTTGAAAAAGTTACTGTTTCTATGGCTGAGAATGCTGGACCCAATGTGCGACTTTCAAGCTACGCCACGACTGCCGAACATTCCAAACTCCACAGTTCTAATATTGCTACCGAGCGGGATAGCGCAGTGTTCGCCACATTGGACTCTTATTCGGGAGGCCGACGGTTCAATCCGCGTCCGGCCATCCTGATTTAGGTTTTCCGTGATTTCCGTATATCGCTTAAGGCAAATGCCGGGATGGTTCCTTCGAAAGGGCACTGCCGATTTCCTTCTCCATCCTTCCCAAATCTGAGCTTGTCCACGGTCTCTAATGAGCTCGTTGTCGACGGGTCGTTAAACTCTAATCTCCTCCTCGTCTACTAAAACTGCTGCGAACAGTTGAGTGGATCCAGGTTGTCGCGGATGGTGATGGTCGTCATGTTGAGCAACGTTTGTAACTTGGAACGTAAACATGTACGCAGTTACCCTCTCATGTGGAAATTAAAATGTTTATGTCAAATTCGTTATTTCTCTTCCGCATGTCCTTACAAATGTTTTCACGAAGTTTCGTTGTCCTAAGACACTCGTTTTTCATGTTGGGGCTCTCTCAAGTTGCGAAAGTTTAACTACAGCATCACCACCCTTTATTTGAAGAGCGACGCTCGGACAAACGTGGCCGGTTAGCTGAGCGGTGTAGGGCCTGAGGTAACAACATACCTGTAGTCAGCTTACGTGCGCGTGGTTTCCTTTTTTTTTTTCTTGGGCCTGTTGTCTGCAAATGAATTTCCTCAGTTTCAGTTGTTTTAAAGATTCCACTTGGCTTGAAACGGATCCTGTGTCGTCACCTTTGAAAGTGAATTTCTTGAAACGGAAGCATAGTTAATTGTGAGTTAAACCCTTTCACAGAATTTGCATTCGAGTGGACCCCGATTAGAATGATGAAGTTGGAGCGTCAACAAATCTTTACTTGTCTGGAATACTTTTAATTTTTCGATACTTTTCTTAGCATTAACACGTGAATTTACATTTATAAAATAGACGAGTACAATAAATTTTGCAACTGCAGGTGGCCTATTCTTAAATTATAATCGAGATGCAATTTAGTCAGGATACTCGAGGTGTCTTTTGTTGTCACCAGAAATCCATTGTAGTTACATATTCTCTCAGATTTACGTGTTAATCACGGAAATGGGGAAGTTGACAATGCTGACTTTCGTTATACACGTTCAGCTTTATATTACAATAATGCATTCTTCTGTGTTTAGGAATACTGCATATTGTGATTTAATAACAGTGGTTATTCGTTTAGTGCTAATATTGCTTGTTATTGAGTCAATAACGGAGCTTTGTTGTGGTACAGGCGGTGTGTAGACCATTCATGTTAATGGCAACACGTTTTAGCATTTGAAATTACCATTCAACCAGGCATAGCACAAATACACTGTCGTTCTGGTATCCTACTATAAATTTAGTTACATTGGAGCAAGCAATGGCTTCGGCTGATTCTCATATTATCCAAAATTTGAACTCCATTGAACATTAGATAGACGGTTAAAATTTTCTCCCTCATGGTCGTTGCCGGAAATAAGTGTTGCACCGTAGTAAGAATGTCTCAAACTTATGCGGAAACATTTCACAATTCTAATCATTTATTCCGTGGTGAAAGAGAACCTTACGAGCTGAAGGTGGACAGGATGAAGTAGAACTCTAACGACTAAATTTCCCAAGTTGTTGAGGGTTATTTTCTGAGTATTTCGGTATAAAGGACCCTCGATCTCCGATGGCTCTTTACAGTATAAATATATTGCGTTTGATTTCTTACCTTCGTTTATCTTAACACTGAAAATATCTGCGAAACAGTGAAAATGTCAACAATGTACGCTTTGTGTCTTATTTGGAAACAGGCCCGTTCCGCTACGGTCGCAGGTTCGAATCCTGCCTCGGGCATGGATGTGTGTGATGTACTTATGTTAGTTAGGTTTAAGTAGTTCTAAGTTATAGGGGCTGATGACCTCAGAAGTTAAGTCCCATAGTGCTCAGAGCCATTTTTTGAAACAGGCTTGTTCCATTCACTCACAGTAATGCCAATTTGATTCTTGGTCCTCAAGCTTGCATTCAGTGCTATTCGGTTCTGTCTCCGGTTTGTTTTTGCGTTAAGAGTTATGGACAGTCGTATGGACAGGTCTCCTGATGAGGCGTTGGCCGGTATGTGCCTCGCGTGTGAGTCCACTGATTACAAGAGAAGAGCGGTACAATTGCGCTATACTAAACTGTTCCCACAGACACAGCAGCTTCATCATAGCACTTTTGTATCCGATTGTTTGAGTACTTTGTGGTTGGCATTTTATGTTTTGCGTATTGCACTTTACAGGTACTTCAATGGTCGTGAAGGTATTTTCAGAGAAACAAAGGTAGACGGAGTAATAAACCGAATAAATCGTAATTACGTTATTAATCTTCTACGAGCCATCGGCCACTACGGGTTCCTCATACCGAAATAGTCAGAGAATATCCCTGAACAACTTCAGAAATGTTGTCGGTCGAGTTCAGGTTCACCTTGGGTAGTTGATAGTGGTATCCATTACTCTCTGTACTTCCAATGACGTGTAGATACTTATAGATATAGTAGCAGCATGCTTTACAATGCTAACAAGCCCGAAAGAGCAGACACCACGCATTAATATAATTGATGTGCCTCGATGGGCAATTAATTCGTCACCTTCTGTGCGACCTCTAGCAGGGATCTACAGTGAGCGAACTTCGCGGACATGGATGGCTACTGTGGATAGGTGGGAATAAAGTCGGCCGTGGAACGCACCGAGTCAGTCCGCGTGTTTGCGACTCTCTCTCTCTCTCTCTCTCTCTCTCTCTCTCTCTCTCTCTCTGGGTGGCGCAGTGGTTAGCACAGCTGCCTAGTAAGGACGAGATCCCGGATTGGAGTTCCGGGCCTATCCTTTCCTTTATCTCTCCCCTGCACCTTCAATTACATAATACTAATATGTATTACTAACACTGGAAACCGAATAAATTTATGATTGTTTACCGTTGTGTATCACGACAACATAGATATCTTACGGCTCATTGCTAGGAGGCCGTCTTTAGATATGGTGTTAGTTACGTCTCAGCATCATTGCGTATTTATAGATCACACTCCGCTGGAAAGATATGATGGTGGAAACCTTCTTTGAATGGGAATGATAAGTTACGTATCGTAGACATCGCTATTTCTGTACCGTCCATGCTGATACAGCTGGTTTTGCCTGACAGAAAAGTTACGCTTTTCAGCAACATGCAGAACCTTCACTTTCTTATTTACTGAAAACTAGTAGTAAACGTAGCATTTCATGTACAAATTTACCGACTTTTGTTTTATTACAACCAGATCCATGCGACACCTAGTTTCTGAACTAGTTTATGTATGTTGAGCAGCATCCAACGGGAACTTCTACTAATCATGTACGGAGCTCCAGATTCCATTGATGGCGGGCACCAGTATTCCAACAGTCTCTTACCAGCCGGTTCGTTTATTTTATTACGCCTATTGCTCCTTCTCGGCTGCTGTTTCTTTACAACTTGTATTTAAATAATATATTTTTCCGATGTGTATTTACGTCGATGATACTCTTGCTTTAGAGTTCTCTTCCTCAATCGGGAAAAATTTACAGCATCATCATCTTTTTCGTCTGCCTGCCTGCCTGTCTGTCCGTGTCCGCTTCCGTCTGTTAAGACCCTTTTTTCTCAGGACGGCCATAGGTACCAACTTCAAATTTATATCAAATACTGAGGTCTACGGTCCTTGGCGATGTAAACATTTAAGCTTCTCAGGCAATGCAATCAAAAAATACTGCCATTTGTGGCACATATTCTGGTAATGGCAAAGTCAGCCGGCCACTGGTGGCCGAGCGGTTCTGGCGCTACAGTCTGGAACCGCGCGACCGCTACGGTCGCAGTTTCGAATCTTGCCTCGGGCATGGATGTGTGTGTTGTCCTTAGGTTACTTAGGTTTAAGTAGTTCTAAGTTCTAGGGGACTTATGACCTCAGCAGTTGAGTCCCATAGTCCTCAGAGCCATTTTTTTTTTAATCGCAAAGTCACTCGTCAAGATCTGTAGATGAACTACACTGAAGCATCAGAGAAACTGGTGTAAGCATGCCTATTCAAATACAGAGATGTGTGAACAGGCAGAATACGGCGCTGCGGCCGGCAACGCCTGTATAGGACAACAAGACGTGTGTGGCGCACTTGTTAGATCGGTTACTGCTGCTGCGATGGCAGGTCGTCAAGATTTAAGTTAGTCTGAAACTGGTGTTACAGCTGGGCGCACGAGCGATGGGACACAGCATCTCCGAAGTGGAGAAGCGATGAAGTGGGGATTTTCCCGTACGACCATTTCACGAGTGTACCGTGAATATCAGGAATCCGGCAGAACATCTAATCTCAGACACCGCTGCGGCCGGAAAAAGATCCTGCAAGAACGGGACCAACGACGACTGAAGAGAATAGTTCAACGTGACAGGCGTGCAAACTTTCCTCAGATTGTAGCATATTTCAGTGCTTGGCCATCAACAAGTGTCAGCGTGCTGAGCTGACTATTCAACGAAACATCATCGATATGAGCTTTCGGAGCCGAGGGCCCAATCGTGTACCCCACGATGGCTGCACAACACACAGCTTCACGACTCGTCCGGGCCAGTCAACACCGACACTGGAAACATGTTGCCTGGTCTGACGAGTCTCGTTTCAAATTGTATCGAGCGGATGTACGTGTATGGGTACGGAGACAACCTCATGAATCCATGGACCCTGTATGTCAGCAGGGGACAGTTCAAGTTGGTGGAGGCTCTGTAATGGTGTGGGGCGTGTGCAGTTTACGTGATATGGGACCCCTGATACGTCTAGATACGACTCTGACAGGCGACACGTACGTACGCATCCTGCCTGACCACCTGCACCCACTCATGGCCACTGTGCATCCCGACAGACTTCGGCAACTGCAGCAGCACTGTGCCATACCACACGTCCACAATTGCTACAGAGAGGCTCCAGTAACACTCTTCTGAGTTTAAACACTTCCGCTGGCCACCAAACTCCCCACACATGAACATTATTGAGCATATCTGGAATGCCTTGCAACGTGCTGTTTAGAAGAGATCTGCACCCATCGTACTCTTACGGATTTATGGACAGACCTGCAGGATTCGTGGTGTCAGTTCCCTCCAGCACTACTTCAGACGTTAGTCGAGTCCATTCCACGTCGTGTTGCGGCGCTTTTGCGTGCTCGCTGGCGCCCTACACGATATTAGGCAGGTGTACTAGTTTCTTTGGCATTTCAGTGTATCTATATACATAATTAAGTTTAGTATTACGTTTGTACGGAACCCTCACGGCGCGAGTCCTACTCACTGTTACCCCGTTTTTAAAGGTGTTTCTGATGTTTAATCATTTTCAGGAAATTTTTGTTCTTGTCTTCATTAATGTGGATGACGTTTCTCCTTGTGAAAATGATGTTCGTTTTCGAGATATGACCGGGAAGTTTAGTAACTCGCTTCTGTACACAGTCTGATGGACTGATGCAGTTTCGGTACAGTACCTATTTGCCGAAAGATTCGTAGTGCTTAAACAGTCTAGGTTATTTCTTGTCCAGACCTTTTTGTTAACACTTGTTTCCTTTCTTCCCCGTTTGATGGACTTCTCTTCTGGTTGTTAATCCCGGTACCCTCTCAATCGTACAGGCAGTCTGATTGAATTACTCTCTGGTGGTGTCCTAATTTGGGGTTAATTTAGATTGATTTCCTATTCTGTGTGTTCTTCAGGGGATGGAACGCCAGCTTTATTTCATTTGATACGCTGATTTCAGAGTTATACCTACTGACCTTTTTCATTGTTCGAGTTTCCTGGACGTTGTTAATGGGTCTTCTCAACCGATACCCACAGAAGAACATCGGCGTCTCTCTCGCCCTTAACGTGTGCTGTTGTCGTTTCGACATTTTCGGGGCTATTATCGATTGTAATTTACGAGGGGGGTTCAATAAGTAATGCAAAACATTTTCTTTTGAGAACAGATTGGTTTTATTCAGGATTGCAATATACCACATTATTTACGACTCTTTTGGCTACAAAATATGTACTCTCTGTTCAATACGATGGCCTTACGCCACGTTACTGAAAGGTTCTATAGCCCACCTGGAACTACTCTATTGGTCGACTTCGGAACAAACGTCTGTGTGCATCGATAACTTCCCCATCAACCACCTACTACTTCCCGCGGAGTTCATCCTTCATTGGGCCAAACAGATGGAAGTCCGAAGACGCGACATGAGGGCTGTAGGGTGGATGAGGAAGAACAGTCCAATGAAGTTTTGTGAGCTCCTCACGAGCGCGCAAACTTGTGAGGCCTTGCGTTTTCATGGAGAAGAAAAATTCGTTTGCATTTTTGTGGCAACGAAGAAGCTGAAGTTTCTTCAGTTTCCTGAAGGTAGCACAATATACTTCAGAGTTCATCGTTGTGCCTCGAGAGAGGACATCAAATAGAATAACCCATCCAGAATTGCAGAAGAGAATTGCGATGGTTTTACCGGCTGAGGGTGCGGATGTGGACGTTTTCTTCGCAGCGGAGGCAGGTTGGCCCCACTCCATGGAGCACTGTGAAGCACGTTTCATCGCCAGCGACAATGTTCCACAATGAATTGTCACAATCAGTCTCGTAAAACACAAGCAATTCCGCACAGACGGACATTTGTCGGCCCTTTCTCTCTTCTGTTAAGCGACGAGAAATCCAGCGGGCTCACACCTTTGAGTACCCCAACTGATGGAGGAGTGTTTCAACACTGCCTACTATTGTGAATGCCTGAGGACGACGTAGCTGATCTTCAATCAGAAATATTCCCACAATTAGTAACGAAATGATATTTATTAAAATCAAGAAATACTCAACTTTAAAAGTCCCCTAAAATATTAAAGTCACTTTGCCTTTGAGTGATGATGCCTACGTAGAGTCCAGAGCTGGCCTACGATGCTTACTGAGCCAAAGTCTCAGAGACGACGGACGAACACTACACAGCCTGTAGACTCAGCGGTAACGGTGACAACACGACTCGGTGCACTGAAGAGAACTGTCCGCCGTAGCTCGGTGCTCCGATACTTAACGAGGCATCGACCAGTCGCTGTCCGGTCACGTGACGCCCACGGGTTGGCAGCCGCGGTAGAGTTCGTACTGCCAACGCATGCAGCTGCTGCGCTGCGAGTGTTTCGAGCGCGGCTTGCCGATTGTGGTGCGTTCCTCTCTGGAGTCGTGAGTACCGCCTCCACCCCTACAAAGACGTCCAGTTGAGCAGCAAGGTGTTTAATCGTCATTCTTCGATCACCTCGAATGAGCAGCTGTGCGCGGCCGGCCTGTATTCGGGAAATCGGACAGGTTTGGGCGACCTTGGTGACAGACGCCTCGCCCAAAGACTCACCGTGCTTTTGTTCACTGCCAGGTCTCCGTAGACATTCTATGAGCGCCTCGTTTTCCGCCGAACTGAACGTAATGACAGCTCTCTGCTTGGAACGCACCTCTGTTAAAGACGCAACTTTGAAGGCTACATATAGAGCCGCCACATATCGGATCTTCGTGAAACTATAGTGACTGAAGCGGGAGTAGTAAACGACGTCACAAATTCCGCATTTTTTTTTTTTTCAAACGAAACTGGCGCAGAAAATAGTGTTGCGATACTTGTTGAATGCCCCTAGTAGCTTCCCTAACCATGTCATTTGCATCCTCTAAGTGCATCATTTTGAGGACGGATATTTTGAATTTTGATGTAGTAAAACCATGAGAATCCCTTTTAAACGTTGACACAAAAGGTATCTTTTACTCCGTAATGAAATGTCGCCCAGTGAGGTGGGATTTAAACCGAAACCTCTGTCTTCTCAATCAATATCTGTTACCTACTGAGCATCCACGGACGCCTCATGAACCAACCTAAGGATGCAATCTAACGGTCTCTATTTCTCTTCTCAGAGGTTCTGCTGAATAGAATACGTAATACTAGGGTGGGTCAAATGAAAACCTTAAATTTGTAATAACAAATCGAAATTTCGCGCCGTTATAGTTGATAAGTGTGCTACAAACAGCGTTTTTGCGTAGTGAAGGTGTGAAACCTATTGAAAATCATCGACGAATGAAGGTTTTAGTACGGTGATGCATGTTTGTCACAGCAGCAAGTCTACGAACGGAGTAGGAAGTTAGCAAATGGTGTGACTTGAGTGGAAGATGCTCCTCGTCGAGGTCAGGCACAACGAGTTGTGACTCCACAGAACACTGCAGCAGTTGAAGCCATAGTGAAGGAAAACCGCCGAGTGACACTCAATGACACTGCAGCATGTTTACAGATTAGTCATGGGTCAGCACACCACATTGTGCATGATGTGCTCCAGCTTCACAAAGTGTCGGCAAGGTGGGTGCCACGGCAGTTGACTCCTGAAATGAGAGAACGAGGTGTTGCTGCTTGCGAAGAACTTCTTCGGCGCTTTGAACGAGAAGGTGATAGCTTCCTTGCAAGAATCGTTACTGGGGACGAAACATAGGTTCAGTTACACCAACCGGAAACGAAGAGAGCGAGCAAGGAATGGCGCCATTCCTCATCACCAAAACCAAAGAAGTTTTGAACAACCATCAGCAAGGAAGGTTATGCTGACTCTCTTTTGGGACGAAAAAGGCGTCATTTTGGAGCATTACATGCCTAGAGGGACCACTGTCACCAGTGCATCATAACAAGATTTCCTAAAAAATCAGCTGCGGCCTGCAATCAAATCAAAGCGACGTGGATTGCTGTCAGCAGGTGTCCTTTTGCAACATGACAATGCAAGGCCCCACACTGTCCGTGCAACAATCACAGACCTGCATTTATGTGTCTTCCTCATCCACCACACTCACCAGCCCTTGCCCCAAATGATTTCCATATGTTCGGACCACTCAAAGACGCAATGGGAGGAAAGAAGTTCCGTTCTGATGAAGAGGTACGACACGCGGTGCATGAGTGGTTGCGCGGACTACGAAAAGAATTTTTTTCTAAAGGAATTTATGCACTTTGTTAGCGCTGGAGGACTTGCATTGAGCGTGGGGGAGATTATGTTGAAAAGTGATACAGCTTTGTACCACTTCTGCACAATAAATAATATTTAAAAAAATATTTAAGGTTTTCATTTGACTCACCCTCGTAGCAGGACTGGGCAAAGTACACTCCTGGAAATTGAAATAAGAACACCGTGAATTCATTGTCCCAGGAAGGGGAAACTTTATTGACACATTCCTGGGGTCAGATACATCACATGATCACACTGACAGAACCACAGGCACATAGACACAGGCAACAGAGCATGCACAATGTCGGCACTAGTACAGTGTATATCCACCTCTCGCAGCAATGCAGGCTGCTATTCTCCCATGGAGACGATCGTAGAGATGCTGGATGTAGTCCTGTGGAACGGCTTGCCATGCCATTTCCACCTGGCGCCTCAGTTGGACCAGCGTTCGTGCTGGACGTGCAGACCGCGTGAGACGACGCTTCATCCAGTCCCAAACATGCTCAATGGGGGACAGATCCGGAGACCTTGCTGGCGAGGGTAGTTGACTTACACCTTCTAGAGCACGTTGGGTGGCACGGGATACATGCGGACGTGCATTGTCCTGTTGGAACAGCAAGTTCCCTTGCCGGTCTAGGAATGGTAGAACGATGGGTTCGATGACGGTTTGGATGTACCGTGCACTATTCAGTGTCCCCTCGACGATCACCAGTGGTGTACGGCCAGTGTAGGAGATCGCTCCCCACACCATGATGCCGGGTGTTGGCCCTGTGTGCCTCGGTCGTATGCAGTCCTGATTGTGGCGCTCACCTGCACGGCGCCAAACACGCATACGACCATCATTGGCACCAAGGCAGAAGCGACTCTCATCGCTGAAGACGACACGTCTCCATTCGTCCCTCCATTCACGCCTGTCGCGGCACCACTGGAGGCGGGCTGCACGATGTTGGGGCGTGAGCGGAAGACGGCCTAACGGTGTGCGGGACCGTAGCCCAGCTTCATGGAGACGGTTGCGAATGGTCCTCGCCGATACCCCAGGAGCAACAGTGTCCCTAATTTGCTGGGAAGTGGCGGTGCGGTCCCCTACGGCACTGCGTAGGATCCTACGGTCTTGGGGTGCATCCGTGCGTCGCTGCGGTCCGGTCCCAGGTCGACGGGCACGTGCACTTTCCGCCGACCACTGGCGACAACATCGATGTACTGTGGAGACCTCACGCCCCACGTGTTGAGCAATTTGGCGGTACGTCCACCCGGCCTCCCGCATGCCCACTATACGCCCTCGCTCAAAGTCCGTCAACTGCACATACGGTTCACGTCCACGCTGTCGCGGCATGCTACCAGTGTTAAAGACTGCGATGGAGCTCCGTATGCCACGGCAAACTGGCTGACACTGGCGGCGGCGGTGCACAAATGCTGCGCAGCTAGCGCCATTCGACGGCCAACACCGCGGTTCCTGGTGTGTGCGCTGTGCCGTGCGTGTGATCATTGCTTGTACAGCCCTCTCGCAGTGTCCGGAGCAAGTATGGTGGGTCTGACACACCGGTGTCAATGTGTTCTTTTTTCCATTTCCAGGAGTGTATGATGAAGAATTAAGCAGCTCCAGTCGAGGACTCTTTGTGGAAGAGGGTCGGCCACAAATGGGAGGGACCGGGTTCCATCGACGCTGGACGTACATTTTCAATTGTTTGGGAACTTGGAAGATACGACAGTTTCTTTCTTGTGTCGTGAAGTTCAGTTTCTTCTCCTTCAGAGTAGTTTCAGATTGTTCTGCGATTTCTTTTTGGTTTTCGCGTATACCATAACGAGTTCCCGTACAAACCAGGAGATGGCACGAACTGTCAGTTGGGTTGGCTGGAGGCGCGTCCTGCAGAGCTTTCCTGACGCCGGCGCGGCTGACACGACGCTGCCCCACACGACGCCGCCCCACACGACGCCGCCCCACACGACGACGCCCCACACGACGACGCCCCACACGACGCCGCCCCACACGACGACGCCCCACACGACGACGCCCCACACGACGCCGCCCCACACGACGCCGCCCCACACGACGCCGCCCCACACGACGCCGCCCCACACGACGCCGCCCCACACGACGCCGCCCCACACGACGCCGCCCCACACGACGCCGCCCCACACGACGCCGCCCCACACGACGCCGCCCCACACGACGCCGCCCCACACGACGCCGCCCCACACGACGCCGCCCCACACGACGCCGCCCCACACGACGCCGCCCCACACGACGCCGCCCCACACGACGCCGCCCCACACGACGCCGCCCCACACGACGCCGCCCCACACGACGCCGCCCCACACGACGCCGCCCCACACGACGCCGCCCCACACGACGCCGCCCCACACGACGCCGCCCCACACGACGACGCCCCCACACGACGCCGCCCCCACACGACGCCGCCCCCACACGACGCCGCCCCCACACGACGCCGCCCCCACACGACGCCGCCCCCACACGACGCCGCCCCCACACGACGCCGCCCCCACACGACGCCGCCCCCACACGACGCCGCCCCCACACGACGCCGCCCCCCCACACGACGCCGCCCCCCCACACGACGCCGCCCCCACACGACGCCGCCCCCACACGACGCCGCCCCCCCACACGACGCCGCCGCCCCACACGACGCCGCCCCCCCACACGACGCCGCCGCCCCACACGACGCCGCCCCCACACGACGCCGCCCCCACACGACGCCGCCCCCACACGACGCCGCCCCCACACGACGCCGCCCCACACAGTGGGGCGGCGCGCTCTCGCCGGCCGCTCGCCGCTCGGCCCTCCGGACAGGCAGCCGTCCGTCCATGTCGCCGTCGCCGTCGTCCACGTGGCCCCAGGGGACGCCCATCGATCCCGCTCCGCCGAGTCGCGCCGTGCTCCGGGATGAAGCCCGCCAGTTACCATCGACCCGCCGCGGCGCTAAGCCCTTTGTTCATTCACTGCGGCACTGGCGGAAGCGGAGTTCGGCCGCAGACACGTCCGTCCAGGGCGGCCCGACGCGGGTGACACACACTCGGCCGCGGTCGCTCGCCCGCTTCCAGGCTCCGTCCATTGTCGACGCGCCCGTCAATACTGCAATACCTGTTCCGGCGTCCGCTGCCGTATGGTGGCGTACAGCGACGTTTCACAGCGCCCACCGCAAACTACTACACCTCCACGTACGAGCAACTAAAATAAGTACGCTAAAACGGTGTTCGGCTGGCCTTCGGCTAAAATCGGAAGTCGGTGACGCAACGTAACTTGCTCGTTGCGTAGTTCGATCTGTTTCTTCGCCTCCTGATTTATTGAAGCGTTAATAAAGATTCGATGGCACCTAAATATTTGAGACAACCAAGAATATAAATCTCAATGCTGGTCGTTTCACTCACAGCAATTTCATCTTTCGTTTTTAATCAGACTGAAGTCACAAAATCGAAGAAACTCACTACTGCGAGAACGCACTTTTAAAAGTAAATCAAAAGGAAAAATGCTCCTATCGTAGGACAAAAAAGGCGAATAAGTCCCGGGAAGAGTTAGCGATGCAAAAGAAAGGAACTAGCTTTTCGACTTCTCTGGCAGCTCAGACACTTAAAACATCTTGACAAGCTGTATAAGAAATTTATACGTCAAATCACAAACGCCGGCCGTGGTGGCCAAGCGGTTAAAGGCGCTACAGTCTGGAACGGCGCGGCCGCTACGGTCGCAGGTTCGAATCCTGCTTCGGGCATGGATGTGTGTGATGTCCTTAGGATAGTTACGTTTAAGTAGTTCTAAGTTCTAGGGGACTGATGACCTTAGAAGTTAAGTCCCATAGTGCTCAGAGCCAAATCACAAACCTCCGAGCGACAAAGTCAAGGGGGGGGGGGCAGTAGCATACTATGAGGGAAAGCCTGTTCCCTCCCCCTGGCCCACGCACATTCCATATCTGCTTCATCAAACGAGGCTCCGTTAGTTCACCAAGTCGCCATTACGCATGGCTGCTTAGTGTATCTCATGGACCCCTCATTTATGAATAAGGATGTAAAGATTGAAAGTTAATGTTTTTCGTGGCTTGGTATCGAGAGAAATGAGGAGGACGAAACGTCGTTTATTCCAGTAAGTAGTGGAATTTCTGTCGGAAGTCAAAAGGAAAGTAACTGAGTTTACTGCACCCTTCTTATGGATGTGTACACATCAATGATTTCAGATATTATCGGCATAGCATACGAATTTTTGCTGACTGCGGAACACGTTTCACGTTTTCTTCGCCCGTGCCCTTCTATTTCGAATGATGAATATTCTTTTCTCAAATGCAATTCAGTCATACACTAAGTTTAACGATTTCTACTTCCACGATGCTTTACATCGACTGTCGTCCAGATTGCGTCTTATACGTCAGTTTGAGAATACATTAACTTTTAATATAGAGAAGAATCTTAGGAATGAGAATTTCACTGATGGCACACTTCATAAGACTTATAGAAATATTGTAATCCTGGTAGGCTGATGCCGTCCTTCCAGTAAAGTTATTTTTTCATCACTTCTTCCGGAAATTGGTTGGAAACTTTTTCTCTATATCATTTGCGATGTTTTGTAAAGAAGACGTACAGGGTGTCAATTACTGAACTATATGAAGAAATGGTACATTAGTTACAAACTTCGGCGTGTACACACTTTATTCAAGATATAAATGTCACTACAGATATTCGGTTTTTGGTTATGACATGTTCGATATGCCTGCCATTATTCGAGATGATGTTGCGCAGACGAATAGCGAAATTTGGCGTCACCCGCTGAAGTGTCGGAATATCGAGGCTGTAGTCGACCTCCTGAACGGCTGTTTACAGCTCAGAAATGGTTTTGGGGTTATTGCTGTACACCTTGTCTTTAATACAGCCACACAAAAAGGAGGAGCATGTGTTCAGATGCGGAGAATATGGCAGGCAATCGAGGCCTATGCCAGTGGGTACCCCAGAGCCAAAATGCAGTCCCCAAAGTGCTCCTACAGGACGCCACTCTCGTGCTTCGATGCGGTTGAGCTCTGTCTTGCATGAACCACATCTTGTCGAAATCGTCTTCCAAAACCTTCACGTACCGTTCGGTTGTCACCGTACCATCACGACTGTCCGCGGGTCATGATGGGAATTAGTATGCGCATGTATGGGTTGGTTTAACGACGAGGCCCACTTTAATTTGGATGGATTCGTCAATAAGCAAAATTGGTGCTTACCGGGACTGAGAATCCGCATACCGCGATCGAGAAGTCTCTTTCCCCCTCAAGTGAAGTGACGACGCTACATTCGCGTCCCTAGGTGTCTCAGTACGTTATTCCAAAACTGCATGCATACGTAGATTTCAATCGGTCTGTTTGTTAAGACTTTCCGTAGTTCTCAATTTTAACACTTTTTTTTTAATTTGTCTCTTCCCTCCCCTACCAACTCACAATCGGCGTCTACCTATTCCTCGCTGAGAAACAGTGTAATTGAACGATTGCCTCATCATTTGCCTTGTCTTGGTACCACCCATCAGAATTAATGTTCATAAATATGAAACAATAAGCTTCAAATAATACCAGAATGCAATTCTGAGAGATTACAATACCAGTGAGTCACAACTGGAACCAGTCAACTCGTACAAACACCTGGAAGTAACAAGTTGTGAGCATACGAAGTGAAACGATCATAGAGGCTCAGTCGTATGTAAATTAGTTGGCAGATTTGGGTTCATTGGTAAGATACTAGGAAAACGCAGTCTGTCGGCAAAGAAAATCGGCTGCAAAACGCCCCATCCTAGAATAGTGCTGAAGTGTGTAGGTCCAGTAACAAATAGGACTAACAGGGTACATTGAAATTACACTAAGAAGAGCAACCGGAATGGTGACATGTTTGTCTGACCCGCCGAAGAACGTCATGGAGATGTTGGAAAATTTTAGCCTGTAGATGTTGATGTACTCACTCCGTCTTCAGGCCACGAGTGGCCTACCGGGACCATCCGACCGCCGTGTCATCCTCGGTGGAGGATGCTGATGGGAGGGGCGTGGGGTCAGCACACTGCTCTCCCGGCAGATGTTGATGTAGGTATCTTAATACATACTAACTGTAAACTTCTCTTTTCTGACACACCCAAAGAATAAAAAACAGTTCATTTTTTTCTAAGGAGTCGCAACATAATCGTATCTTATGTAATAGCTGCATAATTTCAGTCTAGGATGACCATTTCCAAGTTATGATTAAGAATGCTTTTCTAACACATCCAGCTAACATGTATAAATACGTTACAATGAGGAAACTGTAAGCCAGGAAAGCTATGTCCTTTCTTGTAAAAATTCTAAGTACAACATCCAACATATTGGAAAATACATGCTGTTTATGGTACTTAATTTTTAGGGTTCCTCAGTCAGTGAAAACGGAACCCTTGTAGGATCGCTTTGTGGTCTGTTAAGACCTCTTTTTCTCAGTAACGAGTAGAGGTATCTAGTTGAAACTTCTGTCAGGTTCTAACACCTACTGTCCTTGGTGATGTAAGAAAATTAAGTTTCTAAGTCAACACAACAGAAACATACGGCCGTACGTCACATATTTTGATACTGGGAAACTCACTCATCAAAACCTAGATGAGCTGCCTACATACATGGCAGGCCAGCTGGTCTAGCGGTAAAGCGTGCCTCGAAACTTAGAGGTCGCGTGATCTAATTTCGGTCGGGCTTCGGATCCTGCAGTACTGGTTTTAATCGAAACTTCTCCTCTCGACGACGTGAGGAGTCGCCGGAAACAAGTGCTTCGGATTCCATGTTAAGCTGTAGGTCCCCTTTCCCCAGTTGGATAACTGTGGGAGATCAGGGGCGCGCAAGCCGCCGAAGTGGCTCCTAGTAGAAAGACCTGCACCAGGCCTTTGAGCCACACGAAATTATTGTTGTTATCATCTGTATACATAATCAAGCTTGTACGCAACCCTCAGTGCGTGAGCCCTTTCGGAATTGTCCGTTTTTCTTTTTCTCTTTTTTTATCTAAAAAAAGGGGGCCGACATAGCTTTTCTTGCTTACTATTTCCGTCTGTACCATACTTACATTTGTTGATTGGATGCCTTAGAAAAGTATTTTTCCTTAGGTCCTAAAGATGGTTATCGTACACCGAAATTAAATACCAATTTTACGAGGGAACTTAAAGAAGTAAGTTAAACATTTTTAATGGCAGGCCAAGTCACTGTTACTGAATGCTGAACTACACTTAAAGAGTGACACAGATAAATGACTCTATATTTCAATACAGTCACGAAGTCTCTGTTACGTTCCACCAACTGTTCAAATCCTCCGCGACAGGAATGAACTCCATGGTCAAAGAGTCATTCGAACACCGCAGTGTGAAACTTATCGTTACAATTTTCAATTGTTGCACGCCAGTTCCTCGATTGTCTGGCGGACGCCGTCTGTCGTAGACGTCGGCAGCATTCCTCCCCAGTCTTCACTGCCGACGTCTGTGAGACGCTGGTCGAACTGTTGCCGCCTTTTCACAACAGCAGCAGTTCCTTCATATGCTGCCAGAGTTTCACAATGAATCCGAGTGCAATTTAGACGTTTTGGCCACAAGAAATGTACTCTCCCACCCACTTCCGACTATCTATTTGGCTTGCCGTTTCTCTAGGACACTGTGATGTGTCTGTTGTTCGTACCGCGGGAGAACTATGTCTGCTGGAAACCCACAAGACGTGCTCTCCTTTAACAATTTGCTGCTCTTGTTGCGCAACAATCTTAGCGTGGTACGACATGTGCAACTTATTTTCTGTAGTCCTCCTTCGTATGAGACTGGGGTAGGTTCGAGGGTAAAGTGAGCTGATTCCTTAATGAATTTGCAGTGTGTTGCAACTGATTAGCCGTTTAGCCGATAACCCCTATACTGATGTCATATAAATTTCAGTGAAACAACTGTAGAAACAGGAGACGAACTCATTTGCTCTATAAGAGACTCAAAAAGAGGAAAATGGTTTAAAACAATAGAAAAACCTGGAGCTGAAAACACAGTCATAAAGCAGGGAGACTTCTGCGACGCCAACTAAGACCACTACACACCAAAATATCACAGCCAACCAAATAGCACACCAGCTACTGCTAAATGGGAAGCCCAGCAATTAGTCCAAAAAACCAAAATTACTAAGAACTGTGCAAGAGGAAAATAACTTTTCACTCCCATTCACGATGGGTGAATTACAGAAGGCTATTAAGCAGAGTAAAACTTGTAAGTCAGCTGGCTTGGACGATGTACGAACTGAGAAAATTAAGCACTTTGGATTAGCAACAAAGGAATCGATTTTCCAACTCTTCAATAAATGTATATATAAAATTCCACAGATATGATGAAAGAACCGAGTAGTTACTATATTGAAACCTGGTAAAGAAGGAACAGTCCAAAGAATTTTAGACCAGTCGCTCTACTGTGTCGCCTTTACAAACTGCTAGAGAGAATGAGTTTAAACAATCTATGTTTTTGATCCCTTGCTTGTACCTCAGCTAGCTGGATTCCGCCCTGGTAAAAGCTGCACAGGACAATTACTCAGTATTACGTAGTTCATAGTAGATGGTTTTGAAGCCCATAAGGTGACAGCAGTGGTATTCGCGGACTTGGCAGTAGCGTACGACACCGTCAGCCACCAGCTACTACTAAACAACGTCTAACACCGAACCAAGGATTTCAGCCTCATGAGGCTCGTCGCCAGTCCTCTGTGGAACCGGAGATTCTTCGTTGACCACCAACGACAGAATAGCCGATGGAGGCTACAGAAAAATGGCCTTCCCCAGGGAAGTGCGTCGGCCCCAGTTCTGTTGAATATATGTACTAACTACCAACCCATAGTCCCCAACCACAGGATTTCTTATATGCTGATGATATCGCTGTGGCAAGCCAAAGCACAAACTTCAATTCAATAGAAATCACCCTAAAGAGTGCTGTTGAAGATCTGTCAAAATACTACTGAATAAACCAGCTTAAACGAAACTCGTCAAACAAGTGAGTGCTTTCCTTCCGAGAAATAGGGGAAACCACCCGCAAATTAAAGATAGAATGGTCAGAGGTTAAATTGGAACACTGTGACGTTCAAAAATATCTAAGAATTACAATCGACAGACCTCTAACGTTCAAAAAGCACCGCATGAATTTCAGATCAAAAGTCTCCACCAGGAAACCTCGTCGGATCACAGTGGGGCAGCCAAGCTGAGACCATCCGAACTTCTGCAATGGCGTTATGCTACTCCGCTGCAGAGTATGCCTGTCCTGTTTGGTATAAGCCAACACATGCCAGACAGGTGTGTGTTGCCCTAAACAACACATGCAGAGTTACAACAGGGTGCTTGAAGTCAGCTGCAGTCGAATGGCTCTACAACCTTGCAGCAATTGCACCACCTCCTGTTCGAAGATAATGAGCAGCAAACAGGGAAAGAACGAAAGTGGAGCAGGAAAAAACGCATCCCGTACATGGGCAACAATCCTACCCACAACTATTAAGGTCAAGGAAAAGTTTCCTCAGAACATCGGAGAAACTAGCAACCACTGATGAAGCCAGGCTGCAACTATGGAGAGCTGAGATATCCACCCTCCTGGTTGGAAAAGATTTTCAGAATCTTTACCCTCTGGTCACAGTAAGAATTGGTCAATGTGGAAGTGCTTGAATAGGCTGAGATCAGGAGTGGGCAGGTCACGGGTTAACCTGGCAAAATTGGGATACATTGAAGAAAACAAAAGCCAATGCGACTACGGAGAAGAGCAGACTGTTCAACATATGCTTCAGTGTCGACTATGTCAGGCCAACTGCACAGACGGTGACCTTCACCAGACAACGTAAAATTTACTGGAAGTGGCCAAATTTTGGTAAAGATTATACAAACTGTGTTGATCTGTCAACAACTGCATGAACCGTGGTTTATGTATCTTTGACACGATGATGATAATAATAATAATAAAAACGGGACATACGTTTCATAAAGTTTTTTCAATTTCCGCTAACCGGAAATGAAATACAGAAAGTGAAAGCCAGGAATCGGCTACTTGAGTTCCCTCCAGTTCAGCAGAATTCACGCTCTCGTTACATACCCTGTCGCGAGGCAGATGTTAACGCGAGTGCTTTTTATGATGCGTGTGCTGCAATCGATTTTGTGGCCGTCGTATAGCGGCTTGGCTTCCAAGTTCGGGCCTTATCTAATCCGTTCACGAACACACCCGACACAGTTTACAATTCCAGCAAACGTGCACAGAGCCGGGCCGCCAAGTAACTTTCCTCTCGCAATACATCAGATACGTTTGCCTAATCCGTCACGCCGTCGACGGGCCGTAAAAGGCGAAATAAGGAAAGTGAAAGGCAGTCGTGCGGTAATATTACTCGTAGTCCCTCCGAAAATCCCTTCACACGCTTTATTTCTGCCGAATGTGTTGGAAATATTCAATTCGTAAGATATCTGAGTGCCATGTAGTGTTGGTTGCTCAGTTGTTAGTGACGGTCGCACCCTCTGAAACTGTGTGCATGAGACATCTACAGGCTTGGATTATAAAATAGAACATTCAGACCTGTAACCTAGTGTCTTACAGCTGTTGCGCCGTTTTGCCCCGCCTACCTCGCGATTTTGAAATAAAGGAGGGGTAACTGAAAACTATAACTGCCAAATAAATACAATTTACGGACATTTTAGCCGTCTTCGACCGCGTGGTGTTTTGCAAAGTCTCTCTCTCCGTTTGTGAAAGGTCTCTCCCCGTACGCGGCTGCAAAGCATTGGCTCCTAGCAACGAACTGTAGCATCGATTAGCGATAATACTAGTGTCGACGCTTCTGGATTTACTTCAGTTGTAAAGCAATATTAATAACTGTTGTCAGTCTCGCTTTGATCCGCGAGTCAGAATTCAAATTGTCACTCCTCCAACGCTAATAATAAATATCTTGTAACAGGGATGCCCAGACCGCGGCCTGTGGGCCGCATGTGGCCCGCCATTCATCTGAGGCCAGCCTGCCCCTCTCTGTTCGTTCTTTTAATGTTTTCGTTTTGCTTCTCACCTTTCATTCGCTCCCGAAATGGGCAGAGCGAGCTCTTGTAGAATTCAGTTCTTTTGAGCCCAGTCTAGCTGACACTGGGCAGGAGTGCCAGATACTGAATAATAACTTGTCTCTCGACATGATATTTACCAAATTGCGGCTATTATGTAGTCACAGTAGCGGTTTTGCAGTCCGCGATACTAGCAAGTCTGTACACCCCCATCTACACCCCTACTATATAACAGAGCGGTCAGAAACGGAGCAGAGTACGAGCTGAGTGTTGAGGGTTGCAGGCACTGGAAATCAAGGCGCCACTTGAACGTCACTGCCACATCGGCTTCCTGTCTTCCCGCAGAACTTCCGCAAGTCTGACGGGTCTGGGGAACGGTGGTGCTGCTGTCGTTTTCTACTCCTCCCCTGTTACTGCAGCGTGCAAGAATATAGGAATAGTCTTGTCTTAGTACAGAAGGTGAGTGCAAGATCTTACTCTTGCACTGACAGGACGAAACGACCGATTGTAGGGATCACATGGCCTCTGACGAAGCTGTATTTTCGGAGACTGTAGGTTCTACGACGCAATTTAATGTATACAGTTCATAGAATTGCAAATGTGCTAAACAAGAGCAAAAAGTTTGATGTTACAGTCCACGTTTCAGACGAAAATGATTGTATTTTTATTTATTACACTCCACCAAGAGAAAACTTAGGTGCTGCGTCAAACGAAAACACAGCATAGGGAAACGTCCGTGTCATGCCCCTTCAACCAAAATGAGTGCTACTTGTGTTTTCTTTCGGCCATGGTAACTTGCGTTTATGGGTTAATGGCGAGTTGTGTAACTTATCATTCATTTCTGTAACTTTCTCGAAGCCTGATGTAAATTTATTTTCATAACTAACCACCGTTTACTGAATACACTTCGTCCTCGTGAGCTGTTTTCTTGCACTGACATCGCAGACCTGGTAATGTGTCGAAAGTCTGTGTACGTCAACGTAATTATTTCCCATACTCTGAACATAGGTCAAATATTAAAATAAATTTATAGCATTCCTCGAAACAGTTTTACACACACACACTTACACGGGATTGTCATAAACATTCTGAAATGTGAAAGGGTGTTGCAGGATAGGTTCTGCTGAGAAATAGTTGTTAGAAAAAAAAATTGATACGTCGCACCGTTTCCAAGTTAATTATCATTGAAACTAGCGGCCCGCCAGATGCGATATCACTAAACGTGTTCTTCGTTTGGTTCGATATAACCCAACGAAAATTGGACTTGGGGCGGTAGTAAGGATCGAACCAGAGCCAAAGGCTGAGCAGTCTCGTGCGCTGTCGCCTACTCTGTTAGAACAACAGACACTAGTTGTACCTCCTAGCCACTTGCATTTGTGGGCACAACGGTCAGATTGGCTAACTTCAATGCTATTTTAACTCGGAAAGGTGCAACGTATCGAATTACTTTACTGACAATTATTTCTCAGCACAACTTACCCTGCAACATCTTTACAAGCTTTATAGACTGTTTCTGACCCCAAATGTAGGTACAAACAATAACATTCACGGCTAACCGATCAATCATTTTATTGGTATACAATTAATCTTCACGCCCAGGGTTGCGTATGTGACGGCACTACCGTGAGACCTTGGTTATACTTGCAAACTGGTGTACCCGCCCTCATTTTATGATGGTATAGTCCAATTGTAGTGAACAACGGACTCCAGTAAGGAGTTTTCACTTACACCGGCAGTGACAGAGACGCGATTCGAGTCTACGACCGTGCGGAGTGGTCGATTTCGGATATGACGTCATAGGGCTCTCTGGCCAGCTTAAAACGAGTATAAAGAGCTCAGTTCTGATTTGTACAGAGATTCCCTGATGTGATCGCTGTTACGGAGAAAGTGCACCGGTAAAAGTCAATACACCACATGCATGAGGTTCCACAACAATATCCACGAAAGCAAATATGGGAATTATGCGGACACTTTAACGTTGCAGTTTTGGGTGGGGTTGTTTAGAGCAGTGGTTGCTTAAAATATCAGTAGAGTTCGGGCCTGAGCTACCGCCTTCACGAAACTGCCAGCCTAAGTAAGCAACACCGCAGCAACACTTACCAATTGCGTTGTGTAGTCCACTTTGCTTCGCATTGTGCGTTGCTCGTTTTCTTTTCGTATACTTAAATGAGTGAATAGACTGACACTCCTCAGTCGTGGAGTTGAGCACAGATATTACTATACCAGATCAATGATCCCAGACCGTTCTACTTTTGAATAAGAACGAAGATTGCCCTGTAAGAAGACGGTGAAAAACGCATTCCTCCGTATTGACGAGAGAAGTCAACATAAAATACGGACAGGGCTCATAGTGAGCGAGGTGCGACATACTTGGATAGCTGGCAGTGAAAACCATTTCCAGTTAAAGCTGAAACTCAGAAACATGATACCGCAGTGCCTGTGTTAAGAAGGACGCTGCAGTGTCGCTTCGGACACCCATGCATGTCCTTCTAAACAACACACGCACTGCAGCATCGTATTTATCAGCCGATACCGAGGTGTCATCCCCTGCACGGGAATTACGTACTGCGTGGACGAGTACAGGCTGTGACGCAGCAGCGAAAACGTGGGGACGTGTCCGTGAGTCGTGCACGGGTAGCCAAAGGGCTTAAGGCGACCTCCCGCGTGAAGCAGGACTTCCGGTTGGAGTCCTGGCACGCCACAAGTTTTCAGTGTCGTCACTCCCTTATACAGCCAATGGTTGTTCTTATTCGCAACTGCGAATACATTTCATGGGAAATCGGGAAGTCCGCTTGCGTAAACGGATCAATACCAAAAGCCGACATAGAAAACCACCACCTGGTTTATTTCGGAAGAACCTGTTTTGTTTCGTAGTTACGAAGTAGTTAGTGGCTAATTCTTTTTCTGGTCACCGGAGTGACCTGAGAAGAGCGTTTGCGATCAATGAAAAACAGAACGATCGCACTTTCCCGAGAGCGAATTGATGTTGAACACGACCGGATAGCTGTTTATTTTCCTCTCTTGTAGTTTGTCATCGAGGTAATTAGTATGGTAAACAAAACGGCTGTCCGGGTCCATGATTCATGGTTCACGATCCTCATTGTAGGTTGCCTACATAACAGCTTCAAGAGCAACAAAAAAATTTATTTTCAATATTTCATATAGCTGTTGACCGAATTTAAAAACGTAAAATGCTGTCGTAATCTATTCATTACGAGGTATAATCTTAGGTTAAACGTATAAGACAATAAGGAAAGTATTACAGTTAGAAACTGTTTGTGTCATGAGGCACCATAACTCACTGCGCGCAGATAATCAGATTATATTCATCCAGTATTTGAGAATGCGAGCACTTGTTGACTAGCAACAAACTTTAAACATAATTTCAGTCTTCTCTAAACTTCTCGTGGCTTATCTGCTTGATGACCAATATTTAAAACATCAACTCATTTTTAAAGTAACCAGGAGTTTGAAACTGCTTTATACATAGTTCAATCACTTTACTGATTTATACCTAATTTCCTCTCTACAAATAAGAGCGGGTACAACAATATTATTTACAGTTGGGCTTAAATTTTTTAACTTAGTCGTTCAGATAAAACAAAAAAGTATGTTCTAAACTAAAAATATTTCATTTTAAAGAATTTTTTTTCACTAAAGCTTCGTCGAAATTTATTACAATTCCTGTAGATGTATTCCACTTTATATGAGTCAGCAGTGAGAGAGCAGCCTTTTGATAACTGAATTCCAGTCATAACTCAGAACCGGACAGTCTTCTTCACCCTAGATGTCTTTGAACACTGCAGCTGTGCCTTACATTAGAAGTAAATATAGAATACAACGAACGAGCCAGTTCCTTATTTGATCTGTTTATTTACACAGGTATGACATTGTAAACATTGTGCTGATCACTGCGAAAGTCATTATCTTCGTTGGAATAAATTTGTATGAAATATACACGAAAAAGTGAAGAAGAAAATCATTATTGATAGTTACGTATCGTACAAGACGTAATATGCAACCAATTTCGTTAAAAATTAAACGTATCTAGTCAGTGGAGGGTAAAGCTGAAGCACGTACATCGAGATACTAGCGCGAACGACCAGCGGTCGGAAACTACATAGTCTACAAAATTATCAAGGAACAACAATATAAGCTAATGGTTACATGAGCATTTATCACATCGACGCTCACACAGGTTAAATGTACGTGTCACAAGACCGGAATCGTGCTACAGTGGTTCGGCGAACACAACAGTGAGCTCATGTTGATTTATTGGCCACCAAATTCGCCTGATCTGAACCCCATGGAACACGACTGGGACGCTATTAGGCGCCAACTGCTCTCCCACAAACCACCGACCTATACCTTAACGGCATTGCGTCACCTGTGCGAAGACATCTGGTGCTACATAACTGCCGGCCGAAGTGGCCGAGCGGTTCTAGGCGCTACAGTCTGGAACCGCGCGACCGCTACGGTCCTTAGGTTAGTTAGGTTTAAGTAGTTCTAAGTTCTAGGGGACTGATGACCTCAGAAGTTAAGTCCCATAGTGCTCAGAGCCATTTTTTGCTACATAACTCCAGAAGCCTGCCAAGGACTTGCCGAATCTATGCAACGCAGAATCGCTTCCATATTGCCTTACGCGTTACTGAGAAGGTGGTCCTAACATTTTGCTCATTAGCGTACGTAGAACAAAGGTAGCTGATTTGGCGCTTTCCAGAAGAAAACTTGGGTTTCCTTGGTCCTTCTGGTGTTAAGTACACACTTATGGTGTATAACTGAGGTTCAGTGCAATAAAGCTAGAACTCTAGTCTAATTGGTTAAGATAAGTTCTTTCTTTGGCTACTGAAACTCTAATATAAGGATCATAAAAAGCAGAGCCGAGGGATGTAAAATGAAATCTGCTGAATGGGATCGTAAAGCCACTACTTATGGAGGACGTGGTCCCTATAAGAGTCCTATGGCCCCAGACCCACTGCTAGAGGGACATAGGCGCGCACGTACGCGACGACAGAGCAGAAATCAGAGGAACTGAGGCTTCAGAACAAGATCAAAGGGGTGTAGTGCGTTCCCTTTCAGAGGAAGAAGTGCGGGGAAAGGAGATTCATCGAAGAACGGACAACTGTGCGGAGAAAACTGCTTCTGTATTGCGAGGATCAGGGCGTGACACAAGCGATTCATCGAAGGGCGGATGTCAGTAGCCGATGACGCACGATCTGGAACGCCACACCGCGTTGCGGATACCGTTGTCCGCATTCTCCAGCAGGTGGATGCTCACATCATTGAAGATCGGTTGAGTTAAGGTGGCAGCCACTGTCCCAGAGGCTGGATTGAGCGTCGGAATTGCAACGGACATGCGCTGCTCTCCATACACTAGCGCCATCCTTCGATGAATTTCCGTTCCTCACATTCCTTCCGCTGTAACGAAACACACTACTACCCTTAGCCTCCTCTTTTGAAGCATCCATTTCCCTATTTTCAGCACGACTCAGTGCAGTGGACGGTCGATGCGTCCACGTGTTTGCCCAGATCCCTTTAGCGGCAAGTTTGGGACCTCAGTGCTCTTACTGGCATCACGCCTTCTTCCGTAGGCAATGGGATTGTACGGTCTCTTCAGAGGTTATCATTTTACAACCTCCGGTCTGTTTCTTCTTGAATGTCCTATGTAGTAGCACGAAACGTAGAAAGCATAGTGGTGGTCCATCTGGCGAGTTCCTACGCAGGTTCAATTAGGTCATCATTTTCTGTATTTTTAACAACATTCTTGCTCAGTGTAGCATCGAGTATTTTACGGTGTCTCCCCAAATACCTTTCTCATTGTAAAATACGTGCATTATCTCCTCGTGTCGATTGTCTGTGTACATGTTGAGGACGAATCGTCGGATAGTTTTGAACACAGGCAGTAATGACCACTTAGATACAGTAATAAACAAGATAGTGGGAACTGAGCCTGTATTCAGTCTGGAGTGGCTTCAGTATCGACGAGGAGTCGATCTGCAACGCTCCGTCCCTTTCTAGATCATCTGATTGGAGGAGGATAATTAAAAATGAATACGTATTTTGAGAAGGTGCGTTTCACTGGCATCACAAAACCTCACGACTGAAGATGCTTTAGAATAAAGCGGAGCGCGTTTACTCTAAGACTTTCATTACAGTCGTGAAAGATGGTATTCAACCTATAAAGCTTGTATATCTGCAGCTGCGGAAGAAAAGAGGACGAAAAAAAAAAGACGACAACATGGACTTAGGTAGTCACGGGTTGTGTACGGTAAACATTCATGAGATCCCATATTTCTCTTTTGGAAAGATCCAAGTGAGAAGTGTCTGCTATTATCTTCGTCCCCTCTTTGCACAGGCGAAATACTTGTTCATGGGTGCTTTTTAAATAGGTGGTGTACATTGTCACCTTTTAATTCTTCTGCGTGGGGACGTAAAGTTATGGAGAAGATGAGACCATTGCAGCACCTTACGCTCTCGTCGCAAAAGCAGCAAGGGGACTCTCAGACTTAACGTCCTGCTCCCACGGAGGCATCATTCCCAACACCGCACTGTGCTCTCCCTCTGAACACACACATCAAAAACCGCACAGTCAGATGATCAAATGTGCTCGCTTCCACAACGTTCAGCTGCCTTCTTTATTCGGTAGAAAAAAATTTCTTTTATCTCAGGTATGTCTGAACCATCAACCGCCTGAGCTACAGACACCATGAACTACTAACCAAAACGGTTCCGCCACATTTATTCAACTGGATTTTATACGAGAACCTTTTCTTTCCTCCTTTGCCGAAAAAAAATTGCAATTTTCTTTTAAACCGCCATAGGACAAAAGTGATCATAATGTTAACATTTGTACTGAGTGGATGACCCCTCATCATTCAGAAGTAGAAATTCAGTCTTGACAGGAAAACATCAGAAGCGTTGATTTTTTGCATCATTTTCGTTAGATGTCTCGCACGATTCTTGATAGTTCGCCAGGGTTTCCAATCATGACAAACATAAGACACATCAGTATGAAACTACTGAACTGATATTAACATTTGCAGACAGAATACCCTAGCAGGGATTTGAGAAAGAAGATAACAATTTACATTCCATTGACAAGCAGGCTTAGCAAACGTCAAACAGAAGTTTGTGTTGAGAAGGAACTGAGCAGAGGAAGCCTTATGCGACTTCTATAAAATGCGGAAAATTTAAATATGGATGACCGGTCGGGGATCTGATGCACCCAAACGCGGGTCCGGCGCCATAGCCACAGCGCCTCTTCGTTCGACATAACCGGGTATTTGTATCAAAATTTTCGAATGCTATGTCGCCATCAGTCTTAAGCAGCTAAAACTGGCCAGCTAAGAGGGGGCTTAAAAAAACATCTGGATGCCTCTGGAATGTTTACTTTGCGCAGAGCTATACATACACGGAGGACATTAAGTAACCACTAGTAGCGCTCATTATCATTGGTAATTCAATGAACTATAAACGAAGGTCAAACAGTTTAAGAGGGTTTCTGCGGTGCTGCACAACGTAGCGCGACTCCATTGTGAGTATATAAGCACGACATGTAGGCGAGGGGTTAGTATGACATTCGGGTGTTCCCGACGTGTGGGCTGTAAATGTGGAAACATGAGCTATGGCGACTTTGGTACCAAATGCGTCCAAACAGGAGCAACGTGCTGTTATGTTATTGTTTTCTTGGCAGCCGGAGGCCAAACACAGGTAGACATCCATCGGAGTATGATGAATATATGTGAGGCAGCACATCTGTCGACAACCACCGTTGTGGAATGGTGCGTCAAGTTCCGTTCTGGTCGCGGTTCGACACACAACGCTGGTCGAGCTGGGAGGCCAGCCTCGTCCATTACGAAGTTATCTAGAATGGAGCAGAAGCATGGATTACATAACAATGGGGAAAGAAATCGGCCGTATGTGGTTTCATAGTTGCCATCCTGCCATCTGTTTTGGGCGATTTAGCAAAACCGAGGAAGATCTAAATCTGGGTGGTCAGACTGATATCTGAAAGCCGCTTTTCCCAAATGCAATTCCAGTGTATTAACCACTGTGCCATCTCGCTCGGTATAAGGTAACGAGAGATTTTGTCTCACAGTTCTCGTTTTATTACTAGGAAATGTAGAGCGAGAAGCTAGAATTAAGCACCAAACTAAGCACTGTAAACAAAAAAGTTATTCGCGTCCAGGAGAGAGAATGCTAATACCGTGTGCCAGCAGTGCTAGCCTTATAATGCCGCAGTTCGGCCAGCAAGAGATCGCACAGGTGTTTTTCTGCACGCCATATCCAGCTGAAACGAACGACTGACGATTACATCCTGTAGACCTAACAAATTTCGGGAATGTTGACAGCTACGTTTCACCCTCTGTTCCAGATAGTCCGAGACAGCTTCTGTGAAATTAACGAAAGGGTGATAACTGCCGGCCAGTCGGGACGCGATACACTGCGTGAATGTTCGTCAAACCAGAAACTTAGGAGTGGCGCCGTGTGAGCACAGCTGTCGTTTCATTTCGCGTAGGCGGTAACTTTTACGAAGGTTAAAAACTGCATTATAAAATATACAATTGTACCACCATTTTCATTGAAGACAATCGGTTTCGGTCCAACATCAGACCTTCATCGGGTCTTCTGCACAAAAAGGAGAAAACCAGATAATATGCATGAAATATATTCGCAGTTGCGAATATGGACAATTATCTGCTGTATAATGGAATGACGAGGATCCATACTACTTCTACCACTTGTTCACTAGTACGCTCACAGACACATAGCAATGTGAAGCACGGTGCTTGGAATCATTAGTGGAATTATGAGCATTACTGCCATCTGTGATATGTTGACAGTTGTAGAGAATCAGTAATCATTATATCTCCGGAACATTTAAATCTGCCATCTTAAGGTATTTGGCCTATTCCGTTTAAAATGTAACAGAGAGGCATGCAATCGTCTCTGAGATTGTCAAGACGTAAATGTTACGCGTAGACAGTTAATAATAGTAAAGGAAGACGACGTAAGTTACATTAATTGGTAGTGCAATTATGAGAATTCATAGCTGAGTTGCTTTTGTGAGTACTGTCTTGTATTAATATGTTATGGTCTACGTGTAATGTCCATACACATAATGGCTTTATATTAGAATTGTACACATTTGTTATCTAGTTTCCTCCTTTTGGTGTATAAGACCCTAAGATGATTTCATGTGAGACGGAAATAGACTGTCATTAGTAAGAAATAGTGGTACAGCTGTGTGTTATATAACGCAGTTTTAACGGCTTTTGTTATTTTAAAAGATGAGTGTGTCTGCAGCATATTCATCACGATGTAGAATAGTGGATAACACTTGGACACAAATAACTTCGAAATAAAAATTCTTGTTCATGTGCACGGTAATTCAAATGAACTGGTTAGAATTGTAGAATGAAAAATACCTCATAGAATGTGTCATAGAATCACCTCCGACCTGAACTTCTCGCTGCACACGCTGCGGTTTAAACCTTCATTAGATCGTCGGTGCACTAGACACCTCGCATCAGTTTGAAAAGAGGTGAAATCGAACTCGTCGGCCCATCGTCTACGCCTCAGCTACGGCCCAGTTTCCATGTTGTTTGGTCCGTCGGAAACGTGTAGCTTCATGTCCCACTACGAGATACGGTCTTTTGTGAGGTATACGTCTCCAAACGTCTCTTGTTCACAGTTCCACTGACAATTTACTCTCGGAAACCGACTGTGATACATCTCTATCCGCCGATACCATCATTTTCTGTCGGGTTTGAATACGATTATCACTGACAAAGCGTCACACTGGTCTCTGGCCCCTGTCGGTTAGGATGTTTCTACGACCACTGTCCTTACGTCGTGTTACATCGCCGCGAGTGGTACACCATTACTTGTAGACACATTGGACAGGCCTCGTTAATGTACCAAAATATCGGATAACTTCCGTCACGGTGCGGCAATGGGAACGCACAAAGTCTGTACCGCCTCTCTGCAGTTCTGTCATCACTCCACCTCAGCTCTGGTTCGATGGACGCAGTTCAGTACCGTGACTTAGGTCTGCGGTGCAGGGAGGCCGCCTGTCACCAGTTTCGCACCGCCTACAGCACTCCAGAGCGGCCCTGGTGCTCACGTAAGGCGGTGACTGATGTCTTGCCGGGTGTGCTCGTACGGCGTTTGAAACCTGCTGCTAAGCGACGTTCTCTACTTCCGGTTTTATGTACGCTACTCTCGCTATCCTTTTGAAACGGAGTTGACATCAAACCTCTCCTTGCTTCTGACATTCCATCAAATGAGCGAACTGCTTTCGCTCCGATACGTAGTTTTAAACTCTCAAGAGCCAATTATAGCACTGACTCCATTGTACACAGGGGAGACAGAAGTCATGGAATTAAGGTATGTTCATATACAAATACCGGTAGTGTCGCGTACACAAGGTATAAAAAGCCAGTACATCGGCGGAGCTTTCATCTGTACTCAGCTGACTGATGTGAGAAGGTTTCCGACGTAGTTGTGGGCGCACGGCAGGAATTAAACAGACTTTGAACGCAGAATGGTAGCTGGAGCTCCACGTATGAGACATTCTACTTCGGAAATCGTTAGGAAATTCAATATTCCGAGATCCCGAGTGTCAAAAGTGTGCCCGGAACACCAAACACCAGGCGTTACCTCTCACTACGAAAACCGCAGTAATCGATGGCCTTCACTTAAAGACCGAGAGCGCAGCGTTTGCGTGGGGTTGTCAGTGACAACAGACGAACAGCACTGCACGAAAGAGCCACAGAAACCAACGTCGGATGTACGACGAAAGTATCCGTTACGACAGAGCGACGAAATTTTCATTACTGGGCCACGGCAGCAGACGACCGACGCTAGTTCCCTTACTACCAGAAGGAGACAGACTGCCTCGACTCTCCTGGGCTCTCGACCGTATCGGTTGGACCCCACAGGGCTGGAGAACCGTGACCTGATTAGATGAGACCCGATTTCAGTTAGTAAGAACTGACGCTAGGGTTCGAATTGGGCGCAGACCCCACGAAGTCGTGGACCCAAGTTGTCAACAAGGCACTGTGCGAGCTGTTAGTGGTCACTTAATGGTGTGGCTTGTGTTCGCACGGAACGGACTGAGTCCTGGCTACGTTCGGCTACTCGGAGACTATTTGCAGCCGGTCACGGACCAAATATTCCCAGACAACGTTGTAATTTTTGTGGACGGTCATGTCACCGAGCCGCAATTCTTCGCAGGTGGCTTGAACAATGTTCTGTACAAATCGAGGGAGCGATTAGACACTCAGATAGCCCGACATGCATCCCATCGAACATTTATGGCAACACCTTCGCAATTATGGACGGCTGTAGAGGCACTTATTTTTGCAGAGGACTTGAGACCACGCCACGTCGCGTTGCTGCACCTGCCCGGTGGTGGCCTGACAGGACATTAGGAGGTATCTCATTAGTTTTGTCATATCATTGTAGTGCAGAACACTCATTCTGCAAACAGTGGGACGTTGAAATTTACGATATTTTATTCCCCTTGCATTTAGCATACGAAACATTATTATGGTCTTTTAATGTCTTTCGTAAACATCTGGCAAACAGTTTACTGCTTCAGAACGAGTGTCAATGTTCCGTTTCATCCAAAAGCGCGTCAGACAGTTCCTTAGAGGACAGTAATGCGTTCATAAGTTTAAAGATAAAAGATAAATTTGCAAGTCAATAACAATGAAAATTTCAACAGAACTGCTTACAAACACCGGGATAGTAGCGGAAATAGTAAACCAAATTCAAAACTGGACTTACAGTTAAACTTTCATTCGCTACTCAGAAACAAAACTGAAACACTCGTCTCAAACTTTCACCTAGACTTCTGCTAAACTGACACATTATTAAATTCTTTTACGCTTTTCATTCGGGCGTCAACCAGATCGGTAATTTAGTTGCATCGATACTCATTTTTTAGCTATTAAAAACTTCTGCTCGTTTTATTCTCACACTCGTGGCATTGTTTTATTAGGAACAAGGGACCGATGACCTCTTAGTTTGGTCCCTTCCCCGCACCCCCTCTTTTAAACCAACCAACCAAAACCTCTGTGCCTTCAGATTTCGTCACTATCGACGCGAGTCACATATCACCTTGACAAGCGAGAGGCAGCCGATTTCTCCTGTTATGAGCCAGCAGTGCATGTTTATGATGCAGCGGGTAGCACTAGTAAACGTGAATATATAGTGAACACATGTCGCTGTTAATGGGCCATCAGTGACGTGCGGAAATCGTCTGCGACGAGCTCGACTTACGACACTGAAATTTGAAAACTTACTCGATCTCAGCTGCATGTCATTGTGCCGTTGTTTTACTCGAGATGTGAATTCCAAACTGCTTGCCACATAAAACAGGGAGGCCATGAAAGCTCTTAATAACTTCAGAGGCTTATTCCATTGCCTCCGTCGATACAAATTTACGACAATGTGCTACTAAGACTGTTCCTTTGCGACCACTAATAATGCAGTTCTCCACAAGTTCGTGTATGATGATGACAATATATGATAGCTTCAACCTGTTATTCATCAGAAAGACTAACTAATATTGCTTTTTCAGTTACACAGAATGTTTATTGATTAGTGTGCCGAGCTGCTACGTGATACATCGGTTTGGCTATCAAAGAAATATGTCGTATTAGTTTCGTGGACACGATTTTGGTGTGAGACCAAGTTTACGTTTCTTTTTAGGAGTGACAGTAATCGTGGTGTGTGTATCGACATAGGTTCCGTATTTATATTCCGTCCTGCCCGATCCTCTCGGAGACTTATCGAAATGTAGTGTAGTGTGTTCTTAGAGAACACTTATTGTCCGCCAAGATAGTAGCGATTTTAGCAGTTACCGTTCTGCGTAATCGCAATGTCAAATCCATATCGTATACAATGTTTGACGTACCGTTACACGAAGCATACCATACGATATTCGTATCAAATAAACCAACGACGAATGCAGTGGAATATCTGAAGATAATTCATTATATAAACCAAAACCAGCAATCGCAAAAAAAAAGCTTGTTATGCTGACGGATGAACACCAACGAAGCAAGGAATGATGACAGATTTCACCTAGAGACAGTCTCAGGGATGCATAGTTTGTCTGTATTTTCAAACCCATCCTGATCAAACCGCATAGAACGTCAATTTTATTTCGAGTATACAATTAATACTCAGTTGTTGACATTTCAAATTCACCACGGCGACACGGGTCCCCTCCTTCCAACACGAGAGCATTGTCTCAGTCACATGGTTATTGCTATACTGACGCATTACAAATCGATAATGATGTATCGATTAAATAGACCAGAGTGCCCAACTTAAAGCAGACACCTCAGACACATCTTAAGCCACTCAGAGCTTCCGAACAACGGTTCCGAGTATATATAGTTGTACATAAAAATATGACGATTTTCTGTATTCCAAGACAATCAGCTATGGTTTTCTAAATGGAAACAGGTTCTTCATTGAAGGACGTTGGAAGCCGTTGGAAAGAGCAGTCCATTGATTTGGCGCATGTTTATCTTTGAAGTGACACTGTTAGCAAAAAGATGCAAGGAATATGATATGACAGCAAGGACTACCGCTCTGTTTGGCCTCTATTGCTACGTAAACAACAAACACGGTTCATAACCAATGCTTTGTCGCCAACCTTAACCTTTGCAGCGAACAATGTCCCACTTTTTTGTCAAACGTTTCCATACAAACATTAACAAGCTCCATATCACTGTAATCATGTTTTTAAGACTTCAATAATGCTGTTAAAAATCGAATAGTTCTATTTAAAAAAAATAACTACATATTTAGGTAGATCAAAAAGCTGCTAGCAGAAACCGTACAGCAAATCTGAGGACAACATTGAAATGTCTATGAAATCTAAGGAACGTTTTTGTTACTAGCTGCAACCGAGGCGTACATATGTGATAGAATTTTGTATTACCTCGGAGGTGCCGTACACCTCTCGCTAATAACATGCTCCATGTTTCGCTTTACGAAACATGTCTACGGCATGAGTGATCAGTGAGAAGAAACCATACAAAGTCCGTTATGGCTCCTTCCATTCATGAAGAGCAGGTACATATACAACAAATATAATAGCTATTCTTTATTCTCTCTCCTTCGAGCCTCCAGGTTACGGTCCTCTATCCGTAAACTTGCCTATTCTCGGAACAATTCAGAAAGGCGTTCCAACATTTTGGAGCTGACAACACCCACATCTGCCAGTTTGGCTCTTTATTTCCCTTACTTCTCTCCTCTTCCCTCATTGTCCCTTCATATTACTCCCCCTCCCCCCCCCCCGCCCTCCCTCCCTCCCTCCCTCCCTCCCTCCCTCCCTCTCTCTCTCTCTCTCTCTCTCTCTCTCTCTCTCTCTCTCTCTCTCTCTCTCTCTCTCTCTGCACAGAAAAGCGAAAATTCAAGTAACTTCTGTTTTTTTGAATATCATGGGTCTTTGGTTTTTCTCGTGTTTATTTTCTCTTTATGCCACTGAATATTTGGAAATTTACCACCTACATCAGATATTCGACGTAAGCGCACATTACACGATGCAACCCTGCTTTAATAATCCTGTAATCCTTTTCCACCTGATGCATGCTCAGTTGGTAACGAAAATTAGCTGCGAATGCGAACCTTGACAGCGGCAAAACGTTATAAGTGCGAGATATTATGACTATTGATGCAATAATATTACCCCAAGACTCGTCTGCAGTTCACTTTTTTACTTTCAGAAATGAAATTTATTTTCATATGCGTCGCTAAATCAACATACCTATGTTTCTAAGAAATAACAAATTAAAATGCAAGGAGGATGTAATACATACGTATTGAGTTTTACACTCTTACATATTATTAATATAAGGCAAGGTTGGAATATTTCCAGGTATTTATAAAATACATCTAAACTGACTTAATTAAATGCAAATATCTACATAAATAGCTAAATCCAAAATACTATTATATAACACCTTAAAAGTGAAATCTATAAACACTCTTCGCTGAACCCACAAAGACGTGTATTTGGCGTGCTTCTTCGTGCCAAATATCCATTTAATTCTCACTTGGTAAACTTAAGATTTCAGAAGTACTGTAGAGATGACCAAGAATGGAAATTTGCTTGCACGTATGAGTCATGAGGAACTAGTGCACTAAAATTTGCCTAAGATACTCTTGAGCTCTAAATTATAAATGACGTACGTGGGGAAATAATTAAACACCCACAATGAAGAGTAGTAAATTACTGAAACTATCGCAGTAAAGTAGACGGAGTTCATTCCAGGAACCTATTCCGTGTTAGATTCAATTTAATAGTGGATATGGGACAAAAGTAATATTTCAGTATTGCTGATAACTGCTTCTCATTTCGAATACGATCAGGATTACGTGACGATGGCACGACCAAAACGAACTGGAAAGAATTTGCTTCAAACTTGTGGAAGGCTGCTTCCTTACCAAAGAATAATAGTTTTTGTGACCGAAGTCTGAAATTGTTTTGAAGGAATGGAACTACGCAGTAGTAGACAGCAGGAGGACAGAACCGCTTCTAAAATAACTGAAGTAATAGTAGCTAATAAAATTTGTGTATTTGCATGACTCTGAATCAGTCAAGTGATGATTGTGTAAAAAATAAAAGCAAGGGAACTGGCTAACACAAAGACCCGAGAATGATGGAAATAGCTGAATGACTCAGAAAGGAAGATAGAATTGAGGAGGTAGGTAGGTTGGTTGTGTGTGTGGGGGGGGGGGGGGCGGGGCGGGGGGGGGAGGGACAGAGAGAGAGAGAGAGAGAGAGAGAGAGAGAGGGAGAGGGAGAGGGAGAGGGAGAGAGAGAGTGTTGTGTGTGAAAGTGAGGGACAGAGACTTACGGAGAACACGTTGTGTTACGATAAGGCTGTGATGAGATGGGCTGCTATAGTAATTTTGAGTAAACGTTCCACACAGCAAACAACGTGATAGTAAACCAACTGAGATTATATGTACTTAAGCACAAAATGGTTCCTTCGCTCCTCAGTCAGTCTTTGTCAAAAATGCCTTCAGCTGTGTACAACCAGCTTAAAATTATCTACAGGAAATTTTTTTTATTCTGTTGAAAATCTATTTTAAAATAAGGTGAATTTCCTTTTAAAAAGTAATGAACAATTCGAAGAAAAAAGGAACTTCTTTGGATTAAGAATTAATAGTACAGAAAATGGAATTGCGAAGAGAGGACGAAGGAAAAACTAACAGGAGAGCGAAATAACAGAACGGAAACAACCGTCACAGTCAGACTCTGTGTGGCCGATCCCAGAATGCTGAGAAACGTCAGGGCTTTCTCCTGTTGAACGTCCCCTGTTGCAGCAGGTGTCGTAGAAAAATACATTTTAAGATTTCAGGAATTTCAGTTCTTTACGCCACGTTAAGAGATTGATAAAATTTCAGAAACTACTTTTCCTGAAACGAACAGTCCATTAAATAATAAATGTAAGGATCACTTTGTTGACTGTATCTTTAATCATACTCCAAATCGACAAACACGAGCAAAAATGTGTGTGACAGCATAAATGATGTTGAGTGCGATTTGACACTAAAGTACGGGTGAAGCTGTGAAAGATTATTTCATAATATTCATATTAATCCATGAAGACAGTAAAGACGAGATACAAATTGTTACAGAAACAGTAGTTCTCTGTAACATACATTGCACGTTGTTTAACTTTTATAGCAAGAAAGCATCGAAGACTGTGAAAGTAATGCACTCATTAGAGTAGAAATACGAGTGGAGACGACAACACTCTGCAGAGCGGCGAATATGTTACCTTCCCGACAGGAGATGGAAATGTTTCATACAGGATTAGTGAGCTGCTCATGCACCTGCTTCAGTGAGTAAATGGACTTAAAAAAGCAATATAAGCGAGAGTATTAATGGGGATGTAATAAAATTGTAATATGAGCTTAAAATTTTCAGAAATGAATAAATTAAACACTATAACTACTTTCGATTAGTATAATCCAATAGTTTTGTAAAAAGGGAGTCTATTGGTGGGATTTTCGATGATAAGCGTGAAGCTGAATGTTTCCATGATACTGAGAATTTTCAGTGCAGTAGTGCATTATCATCGAAAACTGAAAACGAGAAAGGTGGAAAGAGAGACGTGAAAACGTTTGAAGTGTGTTACTACAGAACATGCGAACAAGTAGGTGGACGAAGAGACACGAAGTGAGGTCAGTTCAGATACGCTTAGGAAGTGGAGCAGACATTTCGCAATAACAGGTAGTGTGCTAGATACATTTTGCGAAATGTAGGTCTCAGTATGCAAAGTACAGAAAAATACGGAGGTGATCCGAGGAGAAATGGTTCTCGTAGCCTTTGGGACACTTCTTTCGTGGTGCATGAGAGATTGGTGCAAAGATAAAGAAACGGAGCCGTATAACGAACCAAAGTATTAGCTTTGTAAGTACTCCAAATAAATTTCTTGGTGAAAGAAAAAATAATAATAATTTCAGAGTTTCCATAACTAAATCCAACAGTTCACTTTCGTGGGTTAATTTCTGAAACAAGATGTGAAACAGTCAAGAAAAAAGTTTTCACTAAATAGCTAATAAACATTGTGCTCCAAGACTGGAATTACAACAAAGAAAATTATTGGAACTTCATAGATGTAAATGTCAAATAGATTGCTTCCCTCCTTTCCAAATATTATTGTAGTAACAACGCAGTACAAAAAATAACTAGCAGCACTGCCCGATCACCGAAGTTAAGCAACGTCGCGCCCGGTTAGTATTTGGATGGATGACCCCTGGGAAAACCAGGTGCTGCTGACTCACGGACATGCAAGTCGCCGAAGTGGTGTCCAATTGAAAGTCTTGCACCAGACCGTTCGAACACATGGCGTTGTTATTATTACTGCAGTGCAAAAAATTCAATCATACTCAATGTCATTCAAAACACTTTTGGAAAATTTGCTCAATACATTTGTGAACATATAATTCACTAGTCACGCGTACTGCCCAGATGTTTGTTGAGTGAAATGCAACACCGCTGTCCCTATTGCTGAATCAAGTCCACCAACATCTAGTTAAAACTGCTAACAACTTTTGTATATCTTAAAAAAAAGACAATCCGTTCAAAACTGATTTTTCGTTATTAAAGTAAACACTTGATGTGGGGCTGAGATCAGTGAAGTCTAAATAGTAAGAAATGTCATAGGACTATAGTATGGGAATACTTAAACAATGAGGGTCTTACATGTCTAAAATTAATAAAACATAATTATGTATGGGGTGGGTAATGCTGTGTTACATCATAACATTAACAGTAATAGTAATAATTCGTATAATCACGAAAAATAGAATAATAATAATAAAAACAACAACAACAATAATGATAATAATAATAATAGAGATAAATCATAACAACACTGTCAGAAAACCTGAGCACTTTCATCCGAGTGCCTTATCCTTTCTTAGAGATATCTTCTAGCGACATTAGACAGAGAGGGAAAGATCTTACACAGTATACTTGAAACATAATATGAAAACGTGTTTCATACAAAAATAAACAATAAATCAATTGCACACCACGAAAAAATTACAGACACAAAGCGCATACGTAAAGTTCGTCTTTATGCCCATATAAGAATAATTATTGATTACAAATGAGAGTAACCCATGTTGAAAATCTATAGAAAAAATTCTAAAAAAAATAGTGCAAGATATGTGGACGTCACAAAAATGTCTAGAGGGTGTTGATATACTCGCGGAATACGCTCAGAACAGCCACACCTTCAGAATAGCTGTAGCGACGTTTATGACTTTCCGAGATAAGAAGCAAACAGTTGATGCCAAACACTCAGAAGAAGACCGTGATAGATACAGTGCATTAATGGAAAACTTCTAGGTTAAACGAAAAAAGGAAACGGGGAAACAATATCGCAATGGTTCTGAGCTTGTAGTAATCCTTAAATAAGCGACTAAGCAAATAAAATTATAATAATGACTATAAAAATAATTCATAATTATGCTTTTTTGTGTAAACAGTTCTGTACCTAATTATAAAAGATAAATTTACAACTGGGAAACATTATTAATTTCTGTAGTATCTCATAAAGCCAATGTTTCAGACTGAAACCATAAATCGGAGAAACGAAGAGTTAAAAGTATACTTAAGTTACTTAATTATGAGAGCGACAACTGTTCAGAGCATAATATTAGTGACTTGATGGTGAAGAAACTTACCTTGCGTAAGATAGATTCACTGTCAGAAACCTTGACAGGAATGCAATCTCTCATGTCAGTACTACGCTCTAAAGTAGTGATGACTGGCCCGCGCCTCTGTGCTTGTTCGTCCAGAGAAGTAACCAGTGTGTGCCACTTGGCGCGGGCAGCTGGGTGCCGCAGTTGGGTTCGCATTTGCTCTAGGTCTAGGTCTAGGTGTAGGTCTAGGTGTAGGCTAGGCTAGGCTAGGCTAGGCTAGGTAGGAGGGCGGCGCCCTGCCGGCTGCGTCTCCTGTGCACTGTGCGAGCCGTTTGTTTTTTCAGGATTGCCTACTAGTTGCCGGTACATAGCATGGGCGCCATGGGCGCGCTTCTGCCCACCTGATGTATGTGCTGTGGGTGAGTAGTAGCTGGCAGACGTAGAGCTGACCGCCGGGCCCGGTAGCGCACCCCCACGCACGCCAGTCGCGCACGCGCCGCCACGCACAACACGCACTCTTCGCGGCTTGCGGAAGTCATCTTCTTGCAGTGGCTCTAAACGACGAAAACAGGCTAGCGTTGTCGGCGAAAAAGAAAGATTCCTCTCAGCGAATTATGCTCCGCGATCACAGGCAAGTCCGAGTAGAGGTCGACATCGAGTAGCAGTTACAGGGTGTCGAAAAGAGAATCACTTGTTTGAGATGGGGTTTTCGAAGTAATGGAGCCTCTACCAATACACTGAAGCGCCAGAGAGACTGGTATAAAGGCATGCGTATTCAAATACAGAAATATGTAAACAGACAGAAGACGGCGCTTCGGTCGGCAACGCCTATGTGAGACAAGTATCTGGCGCAGTTGTTTGAGCGGTTACTGCTGCTACAGTGGCAGGTTATCAAGATTTAAGTGACCTAACGTGATGTTGTAGCCGGCGCAAGAGCGAGGGGACACAGTATCTCCGAGGTAGCGATGAAGTGGGGATTTTCCCATACGGCCATTTCACGAGTGTACCGTGAATATCAGGAATCAGGTAAAGCATCAAATCTCCGACATCGCTGCGGCCGGAAAAAGATCCTGGAACAACGGGATCAACGACGACTGAAGAGAATCGTCCAGTGTGACAGAAGTGCCACTCTTCTACACATTGCTGCAGACTTCAACACTGGACCATTCAACGAAACAACATCGATATGGGCTTTTGGAGGTGAAGACCCAGTCGTGTACACTTGATGACTGAAGGACACAAAGCCTTACGCTTCGCCTGGGCCCAGCGACATTGAACGGTTGATGACTGGAAACATGTTGCCTGGACGGACGAGTCTCGTTTCAAATTGTACCGAGTGGGTGGACATTAGCGGATATGGAGACAACCTCATGAATCCATGGGCCCTGCATGTCGGCAGGGAACTGTTCAAGCAGGTGGAGGCCCTGTAATGGTGTGGGGAGTGTGCAGTTGGAATGATGTGGGACCCCTGATGCGTCTAGGTATGGCCTTGACACTTGACACGTACGTAAGCATCCTGTCTTGTCAACTGCATCCATTCATGTCCATTGTGCATTCCGACGGACTTGGACAATTCCAGCAGGACAAGGTGCACCCCGCACGTCCAGAACTGCTACAGAGTGGTTCCAGGAACACTCTTCTAAGTTTAAACACTTCTGATGGCCACCAAACAAGACAGACATGAACATTATTGAGCATGCCTGGGGTGCCTTGCAACGTGCAGTTCAGAAGAGATCTCCACCCCCTCGTACTCTTACGGATTTTCAGTCCGCCAAAAGCTAAATTAGTTATATAAACCTGCACGCGGGTGAAATATAGCGCTTTTCGACTGGCTTTCCAGTTCCGGCTTTCCTTTGTCGCTCGGTTAGACCTCAGATGGTGAGGTGAGGATGTTGATGATTTTGATAATAAGTTGCGACTAATTATGAACTTACATTGTCAACGTTAGATTAATAAACTTAAGACGCTGTGTAGCGAGACAGCCTAATGTTGATTTTGAAGGCAGAATGTAATTTTTTAAAAAGCCCAACATCATACAACGGGAACCAAAGGCCAATATCAGGAGTATTGTTCATGAGGGTAAGTAGAACCAACGAAATATAAGAGACAAAAAGCCATTTGTACACATTCACATCACGTTAACTGAGGATACATTTCGTTTCAATGTGTGCTTTGGTCATTAATTACCCCAGATTCTATGCGGAATATCATGCATTGCATGTACGTGTCAACAATGACTACTCACAGAACAGTGTGGTGACAAACTGCCATGCCCTGAAGTTTAACAGAATGTAATTCGTAATTTTCTTCTGTAGCGTCTATTTACATACTTTTCATTATATTAAACACTAAAGGTCAGCGATTGTCTTGAATATGTCACTAAGCGTGATAGGTAGGATGTTGTTATGCAGAACTGTGAATGTTTTATTATTTATTTTGAATGGCTAATTCCAATACATTCCACGCAGCAAATGCCGAGTGCTGTCAGCTTGTGTTGGTACGAATGTGCAAGAAGAAGAGACTATTCGTTATTTGACAATTTCCCTCTTGCGAAGGTGTATTGGAGCTAGGATTCCAAAGACGACTGCGGTCAGACATTCTCGCTAACGGGTCTTTGAGGTACAGCATACCACACATATCTTAGTGAGACAGTTTCCATGTTACCTAAGTGAATCCTAGTCAAGTTTTATTTAAATCTAAAACTAACTTAGCAGTTACGGTACCAGCTGCACACTGTGTTTAATAACACAAAAAAGTTTAAAGGAACGAAAAACAAACAGAAAACACCTTAAATTTTTTGCTGATACAACCTCTTTTGCAAAGGATTTCGAACATTCCGCCGGACTGGACCGAAGATTGATAAATATCTGGATGTCAATCGGAGTGAATTAACGGCGTTTCAGCTATGACGAATGAAGCAGTGGTTCATGCGCGACATAATTGGGAGACGTTGTGTTCACAGCATCACACAGTATTGCTGACATCCGCGTAGTAATCATGACGTAGTGCGAAGCTAAAACTTTGCTTTCTTTCCTTCCCAAATGATATGACCTCTGCTTCTATACAAAGCACCTAGTGGCACTCCTAACGACTCAGACGTTAAATGAATTCCTTTAGTATTTATCGTGCTTAAAAGGAAAATTAGTGTATGAAGGAACGAAACTTCCTGCATTATTAAAGACTGGTGTCATACTAGTATTCCAGCCCGTACTTCGGCATTCACAGCCAAAGCTGTTGTCAGCTGAGTCAAATGGAGTGTCTTCACGAGCGGTCTCGAATCTGCAGCCTGTCAGCGTGCTTCTGCTAATGTTTCAAACTCCACGGTGTCTTTTCGGTACACCTTGTAGGCTTCTGTGCATTTTGCAAGAGTTGCTATAATGAAACTTTAATCAGGCTGTGAAAAGTGTCATTATAGGGCAATTAGAGCGTTGCCGGTCCCGATTCGAGTCTTGGTCCTGCCAAAAGCGCCATTGCAGAATGATAGTTATGTTCTGGTTATGATTATAGAATCAAATACCCTAAAAGAAAGACGCTCCACGCATGAATTATCCGAATCGGGCGAAAACAGATAGATGGGATGTGACGTACATGTACAGACAAAAAAATGATTAAAATTTCAGAAAAAATGAATTACTGATTCAAGTGAGAGGGTTTTACAAATTGAATAAGTAGCGTGTTCGTCCACCTCTGGTCCTTATGCAAGCAGCCGTTCAGCTTGGCACTGACGGACAAAAACGTACCATGTCGAGAGAGCCGGAGACCTTGCTGGCCGAGGTAGGATTTGGCGACCACGAAGGCGAGCTGTAGAAATTCCCAGCGTGTGCGGGCTAAAGTGTAAGCACTGCATGGCCTCCTATAAAGGGCAACAAGTGCGGTGTAGAAAATCATCAAAGTACCACTTTGCTGTAGGGGTGCCGCGGATATCAACAAAGGGGCCCTCCAACCAGCTCGGGATTTTACAGTCTAACGCACCAGTTGGACACAATTTGGCACGATATCCCTCAGGACGACTCTAACAACACTATCAGTAAATGCCAAGCCGAATAACTAATTGCGTATGGCCAGATGTGGATTAACGCATTATTGACTTGCTGAATTTGTGATCCACTTTCTCTTGAATAAATGATCCATTTTTCTGAAATCATAATCATTTGTTTGTTTGTCTATACATCTATATATGTACACAACGTCTACCGGTTTCCTTCCTATTCGGACAATTTCTTTGTTCTGCCTTCTTTTTTTCCCAGTGAGAGGTCCCCTTCAGTGCGATCGACTTTTTGAAACTATCTGTATGGTGACATAGGTTCACCTTGGTAGGCCCTCGTTTACGAGTAATAGACGAAGAAAAAATTCGGCATTTTGTGTTGTATGTAATAGCATTAAGAAACTTATTTCGTTTAGTTTGGTTGCATGGTGTAATGGATAGGATGACAGCATCCCATGCAAGAGATTGTGGTTACTTTTTTCCTTGATCGAATTGACTTTGATCATCATTTTTATTCAATTAATTGGTGTAAATATAATTTTTAAATTCCATACCTTTGTCACATTATTTTGATCACCTTATTAATTTTTTTCATTTGTTTCATTTTTTCTTTATATCATTCTTTCTGCACTTGAAGTCTTTGTCCATGTGTTTCTAATTAAATTTACGTATAAACTTCGATTTAATTTCTGTTGTTTTATCACGCTGCTTTTTCGTCCACATTATTGCGTTCAGTATATCTGTTTCTCATTTTGCTGGCGTTTCGTTTTACTTACAACCCATCTTTCATTCAAATTTTCATCTGCGTTATTTTGTCCATAGTTCAATAGCTATTAATGTTATGTTTTAAATGTCTGTGTGACGATTACCGCGCAAAACAAAATTGCACATCTTGAAACAAAAATACATTTTTCACACCGTTGCACGAATATGAATGTATTATTTCGTCTTTTAGTTTTTAACTGATAGATCAGAGTTTTCAAGTATTTGAATATTATAACAGATTCATGTACACAAAAATTACGATTGGAAAAATGATGATATAAAGCAAAAAATGGAAAAAATGAAGTTCATTCAGTGATTAAAATAATGTGACAAAGGAATGGAATTAAAAGAACACATTTAAATCAATTAACTAAATAAAAATGATGATCGAAGTCATTCCGATCTGACACGATTCGAAGCAAGACCTCCTACACGTGGAGCTGTTATCATCTTCATTATACCACGTACAGCGTAGCTTTCTTAATGCTATCGAGCGACACACAAAATTCCGATTTCTTTTTCGTCAGTTACTCGCAAACGAGGTCTCACCATGGTGAATGGTTGCATTGTGTGATACCTGGGATGTTAACTTACATCATCGAGTAGACAGTTTCAAAAAGTCGATCGCACTACTGGGGACTTAACGTTGTTGGTGTGTTTTTTATGGGCATTCGACATGTTTTGGAATGAAGACATTAGGAGGAATACTGGATATTGTGAAAATTTTTGCCCCGAGTGCAGTCAAAAAAAGAACCGCTACAGCATTCCTGATCGGAATACTTCTAAAATGGAACTGTGGTAAGTCACTGGACCCGCATTCTGGAAGGCAGCGGTTCAAATTCCAGTTCAACAATACAGATTTAGTTCTCCGTGGTTTCCCTAAATTGCTTAAAGCCAATGCCGAGGTCGTTCATTCGAGACAGATGTATGACCCATTTCTTTCTCTAATCCGAGCTTGTGCTGTTGTTGTCTGGATGTTAAACTGTAAATTTCCTTTTTTTCTATCGGAACTAATTTGAGCACGATGAAGATAGATGTCTCTGAGAAATTCGTTTCATTAATTATGGATGCTATCTGATCGGCATTAATAATATTGCCCAGTGAACCACCCTAGGACCCACTGCCTGTATGTTCGTCAGCAGCGTACGCTGGACCCGCTGACACGCGCTAAGGCGAGCGTGGTACCACTTGGCTGCGAAAAAATATGTAGCCTTGGGCTACGACCGATGGGAGTCTTGCCAGTTGGCCGACTTGGGTACACTTACGGGTATGAGAGGGCTCTTAGCAACGCAGAAGTAGTACCAAACAGGCGCTCTCTCATAAGCTTAACGATTTTTCATGATATTAAGAAAGGTAAACACTTCGTAATATCCCACAAAATTATATTTATTCGGTCACGAACTGGCTTTCGGCTTCTCAGGACATCTTCAGGTAACAACTAAACATGGAAAACACAGATGAACTTGATGTGCGACGTACACAGAGATCATCTGTACACAGAATATACAAAAAATGGCAGTTTTTACGTAGGAAAACATTACTTATTTGTCACAGATAAATAATGACATTAATAAAAAATCAGGTAAACAAAGTTTTCATGTGGGGATATATTTAACAGCTGATGAAAAGTAAGAATAATTTACAATTTGAGTCGATTATTTGTAACGAAAATTAAAGGGGAATCTGATAATTTAATATTAGGCAAGCATTCTGTGTCACGTGTTCGTTGTTTCACAGTATCTCTAGTAGGTTCATCTTTTCTTGGCAGGAAGTAAAACTTCACAAGAAAAGACCCTGCTGGAGACATTGGAAATCAACGTGAGACAAAATGCCAGACTAGTATTAAAATATCAGATTCAATTTCCATTTTTTCCCTTGTTAAATAAAGTTATCGTTACAATTGTTACATTCAAACTCTAAATTCTTCATGCTTCTCTTCAGTTGTTTAATGAGTCCCCACATAAAAAACTTTGTTTACTGTTTTTTTAGTTAATGTCATTATTTCTCTGTGACAGAGAAGTAATGTTTTCCTATGTAGATAGTTTCACTTTTGTATCTTCTGTACAAATGATTTGTCTAAGCGGCACGTTATGTTTATCGGTGTTTGCGACATTCCGTTCACACATGAAGATGGCTCGAGAAGCCGAAAGGCGGTTCGTGTCCAGATAAATATCCATTTGCACGGCATTAGGAGGCGTTTTCCTTTTTAACACGATCACGTTCTGCGAAGCACGACGGAAAATTCAGTTAAAGTTAAAAGAATGTGCTAAATCGGGAACAGAACTCGCCCTCATGCATTTCATGGTACATCCTGCTGTCAATGAGCACACGGAAACGATCAGGGAAGGATTTCAAATGTTTAATCTGTCGGTGCCTCCGTCGTACTTCCGTGTCAGTGGCAATCATTTAGTTTGGAAAGAATCCAGTCATTGACTTCGAGTGAAGTGCATCAGTGTGTATCGCTCTGGACATGCATTTAGGGGAAGTGGGGGCCGGATGCTGAAATTGCCAGTCGAAAATCCAAATCCACATCCACATCCACATTTACGTTTCTCGTATTTTCCATAAAACACTAAAGACGTGTGAAAGTAAGGTTGGTTCCGATGTGAAGGACACGACCAGTTTCCTTTCCCGCCGTTATTTTGAACGAGTTTATGCTCGCTTTATAATGTCGTCGGCGGCGTCAACAAGACTTAAATTCTAATTCTCCGTCCCAGGCTCAATCACTGGCGAAAATTTTAAGAAGCATGCAGTAACCCACTAGTGAGCTGATCGTCTCATAAACCAAACTTTTAGACGTAGTCGAAAGTTTCGATGTGTCAGTCTATACGTAGTCTCCTAGGCGTTTTATTTTAATTTCTACAAAAAATTAATTCGAATTTCGTTCTATCACACTATAGCAGTAAAAGGCAAGCAAGCAATCATTTCTTCTTGTGAAAGATGGCTTCTACATAGCTCCAGTATTTATCTGCCAAACTGAAACGCCAAAACCATCCGTTCCGTCCACCTGTGGTGTGAAATAGACGTTCGTATGTGTGAATATATTAAATTATGGAAATATATTTTAATGCAATTCAATTTTTATTCATAGACTACCTCCCGAAGACAGTAAGATTACTGTTCTACGTCTACAGCAGTGAGTTTTCAGCAACGAAACAAAAATTTTAAATTTGATTCACTATCGAGCCTTTCTGGACGTTTTCTTTTGTGTAATTAAAATCTCAATAGACGTAAATTTCATCTGTATTGTTGTCAACTGGGCCTTCCATAGCAACAACATTGGCCGTGGGAACTAGATGAATAGAGTACGTTTTGCGTGCAGACGATGTAGGAAAAAAAGAAATTTTACCAAGGGCTGTTTTATAGTCAATCACAACTGCGGGTGTGTCTTGAATGTGGAACGTCATGCGCCTCTGTTAACAGGACGTGAGTAATGTAAACTCATGTAGCTATCTCTGCTAGACATCTGAAACATACGAGGGGCAATCAACCAGCAATGCTACACTTTTTTTCTGAAGCGGGTTGGTTTTCTTCACAATTTCAGTACAACATATGAGAGGTAATGAGTCCCCTAGAACTTAGAACATAGGAGTTTGTGCTTAATATCAAATGTGTGTTGTCTTTGGCATTTTATGACATATTTTACTGTTCGTTATGTTTGACATAAGTAATTTATTTAGCCTCCAATAAAATGTGCTTGAGTGTCCACCTACGGCAAGTAATTTTCACATTCTTTACACTTCATGTTCAAACTGTGGAAAATGGTGTACAAGTAGCAAATAGCTATATGAAATAAGATTTGTAGTATACAAGTGAGTGTTAAAGACGCCATACCAAGTATGCTGTGTACCTTTTGAGCCTAGGCGTCGTCTTTAGTCGCTGCGAGCGGCGCTCTCTCCCGTGCCCGCAACCTGGAACCCAGACACACTGGCCGATGTTGGTGAAGTCATCACTACGTCAAACACACTCCCTCTGCTGTGACGGGACAAAAGGCACAGGATATCCCAGTACACTGTATCTCGTGTCCAGCTTCAATCGGGCCTCGCATCTTCGTTTACAAGCTTTTGCGGTATGCCTATTTTGATAGCCCTCGGTCTTGCTCTTGTAATCCAATGCTAACTGAATCTACCCTAAAGCGACACCGCAACGGTCATGAGGCCTCGTCGTGGTAACCGCCAATTGTAACACCCGGTCCAGTTTCACAACCTACACGATCCTCCTCACTGAAGTATTATCATTACCCTTACAGTTATGACTATGAATGCGCAAAGCATTGTCACGAAAGCTAGAGCTTTTATGGCTTGTTAACAGGACAGTACTGTCACAACTTCTGGCATATGACTATACCAAATAAAACCTTCTATTTGAAGCACAAAATTTCGATTTTCACGTAATGAAGAAACGTTCACTTTTGTTCTCATTGCCGGCCGGTGTGGCCGTGCGGTCTAGGCGCTTCAGTCCGGAGGCGCGTGACCGCTCCGTCGCAGGTTCAAATCCTGCCTCGGGCGTGGACGTGTGTGATGTCCTTAGGTTAGTTAGGTTTAAGTAGTTCTAAGTTCTAGGGGACTGATGACCACAGATGTTAAGTCCCATAGTGCTCAGAGCCATTTGAACCATTTTGTTCTCATTAATTCAGATCCCCCCTCACACACGAAATCATTCACTCCTAAGTTTTCCATCCGCGGAGCGAGTTCCGAATCAAACTGTACAATAAAAACAAATCACTAAATTTTTTCCCCCAGTTTTCTAACAACAGGAAAGCTTTGACGTCAGACAGATACTATGGAACAACTGTGGTTACGACCCGGCTTCGAACGCAGCTCACAGCAGCAACGACAGGCATCAACGAGAAACACCGGAATGAAGTCGCTCTACGTCCGCATTCACGTCAGGACTATTCATATTCGATGTAAACACTTCATCAACGAGGGCGACGAGAAGTTCACTGGAAGCTGAAGACAAGTTACAAATGTACGAGGATAGGACAGTAAATCGACTCACAATCACACTGGAATTCACCTGAACTTGTTTATGTAAACCGTAGAAAACTTAAATATGGATCGTTGGTGCCGCTTTTCTTGAATGAAATTTCAGTGTCTTAACCGTTGCGTGAGTTTCAACAGTTGTTAAGATGTCTGATATATTCTGGGGTAGGTCAGTCATGTCCTTCCAATCGGAACTGCGCACATACCTCCTCAGTGTCATACTGCTACAGCGCAACAACGTTCTTTAACCCTGAAGCTGCAAACATGGGATAGGGTAGTTTCATACTAGCATAAAACGTTTGGGTGTGGACATGATGTCCTACCACTGCTAGGTAGGCTATTTTCTGATCTTTTCATCCGATTTTTTAATTTCTGAATATAATCTTCAGTTTTTTTTAATTTCTTAATTGTTTAATGGAGTAGATCACAAGTGTTGTTATAAACTGAGGTGGCAAAAGTCGGGGAATATCAATATGCGCATATACAGATGGCGGTAGTATCGCGTACGCGAGGTATAAAAGGGTAGGCAATGGCGGACGTGTCGCTTGTGCTCAGGTGATTGATGTGAAAAGGCTTCCGACGTGATTATGGCCGCAGGACTGGGCTCAAAAATGGTTCAAATGGCTCTAAGGACTATGGGACTTGACTGCTGAGGTCATCAGTCCCCTACACTTAGAACTAATTATACCTAACTAACCTAAGGACATCACACACATCCATGTCCGAAGCAGGATTAGAACCTGCGACCGTAGCAGCAGCGCGGTTCCGGACTAAAGCGCCTAGAACCGCTCGGTCACAGCTGCCGACACGAGGGGGTTCAACAGACTCTGAACGCGGAATGGCAGTTGAAGTTAGAGACATGGAACATTTCACTTCAGAAATCGTTAGGGAATTCAGTATTCCAACTTCGAAAGTATGAAGAGTGTGCCAAGAAGTCCAAATTTCAAGCATAAACTCTCACCACGGACATCACTGTGGCCGGCAGCCTGCAATTAACGACCCAGAGCAGACACGTTTTCATAGCGTTGTCAGTGCTAACAGACAAACAACAGGTATCGATGATGTGGGACACGCACGACGAACGTATCCGTTACGACAGTGCGGCGAAATTTGGCGTTAGTGGGCAATGGCAGCAGATGACAGACGCGAGTGCCTTTGCTAGAAGCACGACGTTGCTTGCAGTACATCTCTTGGGCCCTAGACGAGTGGAAAACCGTGTCCTGTTCAGCTTAGCCCCGATTTCAGTTGTCGAGAGCTGATGACAGGGTTGGATCTCAAGCAGCCATGGACGCAGATGGCCAGCAAGGCACTGTGCGAGCCAGTGGTGGCACCATAATGGTGTGGCTGCGTTCACGTGGAGTGGACTGGGCCCTCCGGTCCAACAGAACCGACCATTGACTGGAAATGCCTATGTTCGGTTACGTGGAGACCATTTATAGCCATTGATGGACTTCCAGATCCAAAACGAAGATGGAATTTTTATGAGTGACAATGCGCCATGTAACCAGGCCACAACTGTTCGCGATTGGTTTGGGGAACTTGGTCGATAATTCGAGCGAACTATTTAGCCACCCAGATCGCGCCACATTTATTTATAGGATATAATCGAGAGGTGATTTCGTGCCAAAATCCTCCACCGGCAACTCTTTCGTGGTTATCGACGGCTGTGGAGGCAGCATGGCTCAATATTTCTGCAGGGGGCTTCCAACAACTTAAGTCCATGCCACGTCTAATTGTTGCACTGCGCCGGGCGCAAAGAGGTCTGACACGATATTAGGACGAGGTATCCCACACGCTTTGTCACCTCACTATAATTCAGATTTCAGATACTCTTGATGACGGTGAAAAGACCGCGAAACCACTGTAGTGTGCAGCGTCTCCTATCGTGTAAGATTTCTGTCAGTGACAGTATTTTAGAACTGTGGCGTATTTGTTTACCACGAACAGAGAGTCGTAGGTTGCTGGGTGCCGGCTAGTACACGCATGTAGCTTACTGGGCGCGTAGTTCTGCATCACAACAGACCCAGTATTCGCAATGTTAGTATTGCCACGCTTATCGTGTCTGCACTGGTCAGCTGCGTCGGTCTTTGCTTGCATCCACCACCAGCAATACCCACGAAATAGAAACTGCTCTTCAAGCTAGCACCTTTGCCAGTGGCCGTGGGTAAGCAGTTAGGAGGTGGCACCGCTTTAGCCAAGTCATACGGCTTCATTGCATCCACGTAACGGCGTTGGGATCCGTACAGGTGGCCACTGCGTCGACGTAGATGCCCACTGTCGAACTCAGGTTCCCTCGGGTTCGCGGTATTTAGTCCAGTCGTATCCAAGTTCCCCTGGCTTCTTGGCCGTCGCTCCCCTGAATGTAGTACTACTGTCGTTGACGTGGTTCCTATCACCGTGTTGGGCGAGTAACCGTCGAGGACGCTTTCACGTTAGCACTACCGCACGCGGATCGCTGTCAGTGCTCGTTATGCCGCAGCTACAAACCAGTGATGGGGCAGTACCGGACAGTTTCGCGGGTCGCCTTGGGGCAACGCGGTGTCCCGGAATGCGCGGCGAGCTGAGGGAGCGGAGAGCACGGCAGAGGCGGGGGCGAGGCGCCGCGGTGGCGGCGGCGGCGGGGGCGGCGGCGGCGGCGCGGCGTTCTTGCCCCAGTTCCGCAGCGCCGGCCGCGCGGCCTGCCGGCCGCGATCGATACCCGGGAGCAACAGCCGAGCTCGCTCGCTCGCAGCCTCCGCGCTGCGTCCGCCAGCGGCAGCCGACGTTCCACACCGTGTAGTCCTCCTGTGCTGCCGCCTGGCTACCGAGTGACGTAGGCAGGAGAGACAGCCGCGATACCGGCCGCAGGCGCACCCGGCCGATCACATCACAGGCTTTACACGCTGCAGCGTATCAACGACTCAAAAACGAAACACTTCAAATAATTTATTTGTTTACTCGTTCGAAATTTACAAAGGCATTTATCACGTAATGTATTGACTAAAATGTTTTGATGGCTCTCAAACGAGTCGAAATATTCTTCATATACTGTATGTCCGTGTAATAGTCTACACCAACAGTTCCCACTTGTGGGCCGTGGTCACCATGGCGTCGTAAGTAGTGGTCGTGAGTCGAAGACAAGATAAAGATTATCGGGAGCTTTAGGGGTCTCACTTGTCAGTCGTCAAGGTTACAGAGTTGAAATGCCCTATCGCTATCCTGTACTTCTCACAAGCGAATTTTCCATTCTTTCATGTCGACACCTACCCTATTTTTTTGTTTTATTGTTGTTTTTAGACACACACACACACACACACACACACACACACACACACACACACACACGTATTTTTCTTTTTTTTCTTGCATGCGTAGTTACTGGGCTACTAAGATTGTTTCCAGCAAAATAGGTGGTCCGTAAAGCTAAATAGGTTGCGAACCGCTGCTCTGCACCGTCACAAATATTCTTGGCATGCACTTCGCAGTAGTTTGCAGAATATGGATGTAGATTCTTGAGTCACTCTGTGTCTGAGTCGGAGAGTTTGTGTGTGTCGTTGGAAATTGGAAATTTGTGATAAGATCCTATGGGACCAAACTGCTGAGGTCATCTGTCCCTAAGCTTACACACTAATTAATCTAACTTAAACTTACACCAAGGACGACACACACACACACACACACACACACACACACACACACACACACACACACACACACACACACACACACACACACGCCCGACGGAGAACTCGAACCTCCGACGAGGGGAGCCGCGCGAACCGTGACAAGCTGCCTCAAACGGAACGGCTACCCCGCGCGGCAATATGCGTGCTTCAGATAACCTTCATAGCCATGCACTTCACACACAACTAAATGCTCTATTGGCTGGATTTCATTGCACTCACATTCAGGACTTTCCGATAGGCACCAGCCCGCATCTCGTGGTCGTGCGGTAGCGTTCTCGCTTCCCACGCCCGGGTTCCCGGGTTCGATTCCCGGCGGGGTCAGGGATTTTCTCTGCCTCGTGGGTGTTGTGTGCTGTCCTTAGGTTAGTTAGGTTTAAGTAGTTCTAAGTTCTAGGGGACTGATGACCATAGATGTTAAGTCCCATAGTGCTCAGAGCCATTTGAACCATTTGATAGGCACCATTTCTTCGTCAGTGCCTTACACCTACCAACACACATACTGACACGTTTTGAAGTTGCGCACAATTTCTCCTGGAGGCTGGATCCATCGATTTTCTTGTTGGGGTCGTCCACCAAGTTCTGGCTCTTATGTCCACCTACAGCCCACGGTTCTTTTCAAGCTGTCCTCAAGCCCGAAGCCTTGCGGTTCTTCAGAAAGTTTCCATAAAGGTGGCATGGATTTAAGTCTGTTTAGATATGTGAGATCTTGGTGTGTAGGGAATTTTGGGTTGTCTAGGATTTATCTCTACAATTTTGAGGCTAACTGTGATCGCCGATTTCAGAGGACTCTATGCCTGCTAGGACAGAGAGCCACGCATGTGGGTTAGCCTTCAGTGTTCCGGAGATTATCCGCATTTTCTCTTTCATTTGAACGACCACTGCAGAGGATATAAAATGTAGACTGGCAGTGGGAAGGAAAGCGTTTCTGAAGAAGAGAAATTTGTTAACATCGGGTATAGATTTAAGTGTCAGGTCGAGTATAGATTTAAGTGTCTGGAAGTCGTTTCTGAAAGTATTTGTATGGAGTGTAGCCATGTATGGAAGTGAAACGTGGACGATAAATAGTTTGGACAAGAAGAGAATAGAAGCTTTCGAAATGTGGTGCTTCAGAAGAATGCTGAAGATTAGATGGGTAGATCACATAACTAATCAGGAGGTATTGGCTCTGAGCACTATGGGACTCAACTGCTGAGGTCATTAGTCCCCTAGAACTTAGAACTAGTTAAACCTAACTAACCTAAGGACATCACACACGTCCATGCCCGAGGCAGGATTCGAACCTGCGACCGTAGCGGTCTCGTGGTTCCAGACTGCAGCGCCTGAACCGCGCGGCCACTTCGGTCGGCCAGGAGGTATTGAATGGAATTGGAGAGAAGAGGAGTTTGTGGCACAACTTGACAAGAAGAAGGGACCGGTTGGTAGGACATGTTCTGAGGCATCAAGGGATCACAAATTTAGCTTTGGAGGGCAGCGTGGAGGGTAACAATCGTAGAGGGAGACCAAGAGATGAATACACTAAGCAGATTCAGAAGGATGTAGGTTGCAGTAAGTACTGGGAGATGATGAAGCTTGCACAGGATAGAGTAGCATGGAGAGCTGCATCAAACCAGTCTCAGGACTGAAGACGACAACAACAACAACAACAACAACTGCAGTTGTGTGTGCACTTCTCATACAGACTAGCGAACTGTATTCAGCCACGCTGTAGACAATTTTACTAATACGGAGAGTGTTTCACGACACATTTTACACATTTCTAGGGGTTGTAGAGGGGACTTGCTAGATCAAGTTTTCCATGACAACCCATGTCCTGGAACGTCGCTGCAGACGTCAAAATTAAGGCCACCAGCGCCTGGAAATATATGTACATATAGGTTGATTCCGTGATAAGAATAAAGGAGAAGGATAAATGTATCAATTTGGCGTAACGGCCTCTGCACCAAAAACGAACGATTCTAAAGTTAAAAAATGGTTCAAATGGCTCTGAGCACTATGGGACTTACCTTCTGAGGTCATCAGTCCCCTAGAACTTAGAACTACTTAAACCTAACTAACCTAAGGACATCACACACGTCCATGCCCGAGGCACGATTCGAACCTAGGACCTTAGCGGTCGCGCGGTTCCGGACTCTAGCGCCTAGAACCGCTCGGCCTCTAAAGTTAAAAGCGAAAACGTTCTCATACCTGTGACAATAGAATACACGGACTGGTACTGTTGTTGCTGATACTGTAGGGCAGGCAACTTTCAATGGTGGACCAAAACAAGGAAATAATGTCCAGTAAATATGGGCTCTAAAATGCATATCGCAAAACCCATGTTCAATACAGGAGATGTTTCACAATGGCGAAAATGAACAAGTGTTCATAGCTCCACAGGTATGCATTTCAGAGACCATGTTCACTGGACAGTTTTTCTTTATTTTGACCCCTACGAACACCTCTGAAAGTTGCCTACCCTACAATCTTAGCAAAAACAGTACCAGTACATGTATACCACTGTCAGAGGCATCAGAACGGGTTTCGCTTATAATTTTCGACTCGTTTGTTTCCGGTACTGGGATCCATACTTCAAATTGATAGTCATCCTTCTTCGTCATCTCAGAGAGTTTGTAGTCACCCTGTATATACATACATTAAAAGGCGCCACTGCCTGTGACTTTCAGGCTCTATAACATCGTTGATGAGGTTTCTGGACATGGGTTCTTAGGTAAAATTTCATTCACTTAATTCCCTCTACAACTTGTAGAATTGTGTAACATGGATTTTGAAACACCCTGTATAAAGGGAAAATGTTAAAAAAATAAAAATTCTCGATTGACTGACTTCAGATTCTTACACGATACTCTAATAAACATTCGTAAGTATGTACGTTATATATATATTTTTAGACAAATGTGTGCAGGTTTTCTTTTAAAAGCGACTGTGCGAAAGAAAATGCTACGCCTCTGTTGTGAAAATGAACGGTTTCGTTTTATTCCCCGCAATCGGTTTTAACCACGGTAGCAGGGTATTTAACCCCATTAGACAAATTATCTCTCGCGTATGTGTATGTATAATTTAAACAAAAAATGTGTGTACGACAATGTGCTGTTTCCTTTTGTACCGCGCAGTCGTTTTTGACAGGAAACCTGTTAGAATTTTGGCCTGTGGCCTATTGCTTTACGATCAGAATACCACTAAGCAATCTGAATGGTCGGAAACTTCCTATTGCACCTGTCTGCAGAGTGAAATGACAAGACATGATGGCACCGAAGTGACTAGCGTCACAGTACCAGCTACGGGACATGTCTTTCTCATAGCCCATAATATATGAAAAAATGATCCCCTGATTCTGTTGCGCAGCGTAATTTACCATCAGTGTGTTTTTACCATGGTCAGTTGTACGCGCACTTTCACCAAGTCCTGCCACACAATGTCTCAAAAACTAAAACTATGCTTTATTCTATTAAGACATAGGTTATAAGGTTTTTAAACAACAATTGTTTACACGAAAATATATAGAATAATATAGATTCGCTGTGAAAAAGTGCTGATTTGTTTCCTTTCCTGCAGTCGATTTTAACTAACACAGCAGGACATTTGAACTATCAGACAAGTGTTTCGAATGTTCAGTTTTGTGTTGCTTTTCACGAACTCGTAGTACAGAAAACCAGTTCATACTCTTACCACGCAGTATCCAAAATCAAAAAATGTTATGTATTCTAAAGCTTTGTAATTGTACTGCGCACAAAAATTTCAAAGAAGCTTTGATAACAACAAAAAAAAAACGAAAACAAATTGACTTTTTCGTTTTCATGCTATATGTTTATTATAATTTAGAGTTATATACCTTCAAAGAGCGCGAGGCCCCAACGAGGACTCGAAATTTGCGCCCTGACACAATCCTCATGGATACCCTGGATAAAGACGTACGTCCAGTTGCGATACACATTCGGGTTCGCTAGCTGAATGTAACAGATAGGTTCAGTCGAAGCTTTTGTAACATCCCAGCTCAACGGTGCGGGGGGCAGTGGGAGGGGATTGCGATTATGAGCCCTCCCCCCTCCCCCCTTCCCCCTACGAATCACCCTCCCATCCGCTCAAAGAACGAGTCTGTGACAGTTACGTAGTGTGACAATTGTGCGGAGATGGAATGTGTTGACATTTCTACAGAGCCAAGACACTCCATGTAGTTTCTGGATTTCTCGTTCGTTCGCCTCTCTACCTCACAACCAATTTCATAGACTCCAATCTAACTCAGAGCTCGTCTGAAAATGGACAAACCGAGCTGAAATTACTAAACTGTTAACATTATTATTATTATAATTTAAAATCAACAATTCGCAACAGAATGTTATCCAGCAAACGCATAATAGTATCATTTAATGATCTCAAGAATGTATTTGATTCGGTAGACATAGAAACAATAAAATATTTAGAAATAATAGAATATTTGGTACTGAAGCAAAAATAGCAAACTTTATTCGTGAAACAATAACAAATAAAATATCTAAAGTTTATAGTATGAGAGAATTATCTCAGGCATGTTTAATAAAAACTGGTGTCACAGAAGTGTTCGATATTAGAGTTTTACTAAAGTGAAATAATAATCTTTGTGTGTGTTGAAGTAATATGTGAGCTTATCCAGAAGTGAAACTGTAGTATTGTTATCTAGGGCCGCTGCGACATACCTCAAAGGAGTAGTACACTGGCACAATAATGGTGACCTGCGAGCGCACCGTATTCAAAGACTCTGAGTTTAGTACGCCCTTCCTACACTATACCTCCAGACACCATAACACCTGGCCCACCAAGACAATCACGGTCGGCAATGTTGCTGGGTGCATCACGTCTTCCCATCCCTGGCGATATGAGGGGTACATCCGGCACGGTCAGATGTGATCGTTTCGGTAGTGTAGGTGTTATGACGTGGGCTTTCTGACCTCCACGTCTCTGAGCACGGTGCACTCACCGGTCAGTGTTGTTGTGACGCTGTACTCATTCCCCACGTCGATATTTTGGTTCATCCATTCGGACCTGAATTCATTTTTATGGAAGACAATGCACGACGGCATCGAACAGACAGTTGGAGCAGCACTTCGAATGAGAGGATAGTCGGCGAATGGACTGGCCCGCCCGTTTCCCAGACTTAAATCCCATCGAGCACGTGTGGTATGCGCTGAGGAGATGTACCGGAGCACGACCATCCACTTGGTGTCAACAACGATGGTGGAGGAGTGAAACGCTCTACCACCAGGACTCCCCACCAGCCCCGGGGCCAGCAGGCAATGCATGCCGTCGATGGTGAACACACATCCCATTAGGAACTACGACCCGCCGTTTGTAATGCAGGGGGATCATCATGATTCGCACTGACTCAGGTGTAACTATTGTCTTTGAATAATAGTCTCATTTCTTCCGTGTCATTGCGTATTTCTTTCAATTACTTTCTGTACAATACTGTATAAGTGCTTTCTATGGATGACCAAAATATCATTGAGCTGAGTTACTTGGCAGTGAGACATATGTGAAAGTTACTTTCTCCTTTGTTTTGCACAGCAATGTTTATTAAAAGACTGGCTGTATTATATTGTTATTATTATTAAAATCCTAGGCATTTGTGGTACTTTAAAGATAATATTAACCGCAAATTAAATTGGTGAGGGGGGGGGGAGGGGGGTGGAAGCGTTTGTAGGTGGGCATGACCGCTCTCAGAATCCAACACTGTATTCGAACCTGCCTCTATTGTAGATGTTCATTTCAACTAGACCATCGTATCTTAAAACATTCGATGCTGTTCACCATGACATACAGGACCAGCCCAACTCCCAGAGTGTGTGTTAAGGTTGTTAATCCTCCACTTGCTGTCTTCTTACAGCTCCCAGTCGTGCTTCACGCACACAGCCAATTGTCAAAAAGTTGCTCACCGATGTCGCACACCGTTCCTCGCCATACAGTCCAGCGAATATTCTTAAATCGACAATGACTGATACGGCCATTTGAGATTGGAGCTAATCAGGACCTATTGAAACTAGGTGCAATCCAGACTATTCTATTGAGTCTTGAGAGACGTCGTTCTCCATCAAATTTGATGACAAGATCAAAGTTTATCTTACATTTATCGGTCTACAGAATTCTATATCAGGCAGCAGTTAACGTATTTGAGCACTTTAAACACGTTTCAGTTTTACGCTGATGGATGCCAAGATGAGTACTTCATTTCTGCATCTCTCTAAAATTCACTTACTTTATGAATTCCCTGTATTCAGTGTCGCATTCTTTGCGATCTTATGGGCACTGCAGCAGATGCTACGCAATTTTAAACTCTAGATCTGCTCCCACGTTCCAACTGTTTACACGGCTACTCATCTTAATTATCCAGCAGCTAGAAAGGTGCAGCCAAGCTCTCTCTGCTCCCCTTACAGAAAAAGGAGAAGTCAGCGTCATTATATTGGATACCGCAGGAAGCACGAGTTAAGAAAATGAGGCTGCAGATGATTTTAAGGATAGCTACTTTCAAAAAGCACTGTGGTATTATGTTGTACTATTGCATTATCCATTGGATATGAGTAAATAATCAAAACTGCAGTTCCAAACAACAAGCGTTCTTAAAGTTTCGTGCGAGAAATGTTGCCACTCACAAAACTGTGATATAACATGCCACGCCCCTACATTCTGTCACCTCAGTCTTGATATACAGGGACATAAATCAGTAGGAGGCCTAGTGACAGGTTGTGAAACAAGAAAACGCGATGTGTCATCGTCCACGGCTTTTCTACTACCGGTAACTGAACTGAATTGAAATCAATTAATTCTCTCGATTCCCAGATGTACACTCTCCGATAAAACAAGAGCAGAAATTCTTGCATAGAACATTCTATAGTGTTTCAGGGGAGCTGGCTCCAGTTATTTTTTGGTTTTTCCTCAGTGACCAATACCCACTTCAATGGTTATAAATCTGTACTGTCGTTGTATCGTAGCGATGGATTTTATGACGTGTCTTTAGAGCGAATTTTGTGCTTCGTGTACTTCTGTGTAGTTAGTTACATGAGACATTATGGGTGAATGCGATAGTTTGAATCACATTTCAATTAGATATTTTACCTGTGAGATCGCACTATTTAAATTTTTAACCACATTCCTTTCAAAATATTTTGGAACGTGCGCTGGTAACATCGAAGCTGAGTGCCCTATCATCACAACTACTTTACAGAAAGCCGCTGTCACTTTTTATGCAAAGCTAAGTAATTTTTTTCTATTGTTTTTACACCCAACAGGAAACAGAATTTAGCGAAGAAAACAACTTTACATCGAAAACCTACAATTAGTCAAATGTCAACATCGGTCTTAAAAGTTAAGTACCACAAGCTGTCATGAACTTGCTGACGCGATGAATTTTATTCGATTCATCTAGCCCACATTCGCATTTTGTCGGCACAAACAGCCCAGGTTTCAGTAAGCACTTTAATTGTTTCTCGGAATTTATTGGGGATGACAGACGAGGAAGGCCGGCCGCGGTGGTCTCGCGGTTCTAGGCGCGCAGTCCGGAACTGTGCGACTGCTACGGTCGCAGGTTCGAATCCTGCCTCGGGCATGGATGTTTGTGATGACCTTAGGTCAGTTAGGTTTAAGTAGTTCTAAGTTCTAGGGGACTGATGACCACAGCAGTTGAGTCCCATAGTGCTCAGAACCATTTGAACAGACGAGGAAGATCGTAATTTTTGTGTCTGATGCCCGCTGATGACAGTAACTAACTAGCAGCAGCATCGCTAGAGTTTGCTTTTGGTAAAAAAAAAACAGCTACTTTGTGTTAAAACTTAAGAATCACAATTTAAAACTTCGTTCTCCTCGTTTTCCTGATGCTCAAAATGAAGACTGTTCGTTTTCTGCTTCGATGTTTTTAACTATAATTTCTGTAGTACTGTTGAGGACAGTAATGTTATTCCTTGGTAGACAGATGATAATCATCAATTGTTTTCATTTGTTATATTCGTCTTGGTTTGACTGACCGTCAAACCAAGACGAACCACTTCTTTAATGTGTCAGTCATTCAGTAACATAGTTTCGCACAATGTTAGTATTCACAGTTCATTACATCAGTTGGTAGCGAGTACTTTACAGTACTATACAGCCGCTCTGGACACTGGTTCGTCATGTGGACTGGAATCTTGGCCAGACAGTAGTTACTTATAAACTGAAACTAGTTACCACCAACAGAACTAAAGTAAACTGCGATTTTGACTTTTTGTTCTGTTTTATACTAGTTGTCGAAGCTCTCGAATTTTTAACAGCTCAGTAACTGCTTTCCTTTGACTAATAACTGTTCGTACCATACTTGGCGATACCCAGTGAAAACGGGAAGAAATGCCTTAGGGCTCTCTCTTTAAAACGCTGACCTACAGTGTTTCTTCCAGTAACATGAGAATCAGAAACCAAATACATCGATAGATAGAAAAACCGATTCATTCTTTGTCTAAATGACACATACTATCTACAGCGACATACAGTATTAAACGAACTTTATAAATTTGTTGTGGATGAGTGTTGTGTGTGCCTCTGCATGTACTTCATGTACTGGAACCAGAAAAGCTGCTGTTTACAAAATGGTGACCTCATAGCCAGAGTTTGTGTGTCATGGAATTTGCAGGAACAATGTCTGTTGGTGATGGTGGTGGTAAGTTCCTATGGGACCAAACTGCTGAGGTCATCGGTCCCTAGGCTTACACACTACTTAATCTAACTTAAACTAACTTACGATAAGGACAAGACATACGCCCATGCCCGAGGGAGGACTCCAACCTCCGATGGGGGGGGGGGGGGGGGGGCGAACCGTGGCAAGGCGCTTAAGACCGCGCGGCTACCCAACGCGGCAATGTCTGTTGTAACCTTGTATACACAATTTAACAGGCGCCTACCTCAAAAGGAAAGAATATAACGTTATTTTCACTAGTTCAGATCCGTTGTATATCCGTGTCTCGCGAAATACTTGACTTGGCTGTGCACGTCGGTGGGTGACAATGCAGATCTGAGATGCATAGCTATATAAGTAGCTCAAACAACAGAAAATGCTGTCCATTCGCGAGTTAAATGTACCACAACCCACAATATAACTCAACCCACGTAATCGCCATATTAAAGAGAACGGCTTGTGTCTCAACTGAAAAAAGTCTTTCTAATTTAGTTTTTCAATATCTCATAGGAACGTTTCTCTCACCTGAGTACCAATCTGGACCTGTGAAAATCTGATGGTGCTCTGGCAGCACCAGATTTATCTTTATGAAGTACTGCTGAGTACGTTTCCCTTTGCCGCAACAAAAGGAAACTTTAGAGAAACGCATCTCTTGCAGTAAAGCGGAAAACCGAGTAAAAGGTGGGACGGGCCTGAGATAAATGGACTTCGGTTCGGGTATCAGCCATATTATCTAGGATGTTTGTATGTGAAATTTCTTAAATTCAGATTAACAGCAACAAAGCCTCTGGTAGCGAATGAGAGAACCGCGCACACAAAAATGAAATCCACGGACAACAAACTTACGGTGAGATGGTTTTCATTTCGGTAACAATAAACAATCATCTTTGCGTCTCCACCATACTTTTCTTTTAGCACAAGTGTCCATTCGTTTTTTACATGCAACACGTTATTGAAACGTTACTATGGAGAAGGACAATTCCTTACCTAAATGTGGGACTTAATTGCTGCAGCCGTGTGCTGACTCTTTGAGCAAGAGGAGCTTCGGTCCACTCCAGAATCATCTTAGTTGTGCAGAAACATTTTCTTACCGAGGCTGAAAGCGAGCAGACGTCGCTTTCAGCAGAACGATAGTTCTGGCGTCACTCAATCAATCAGTTGCAACTCGCAGGGGAAAATCCGAAAGGCGACGAGTTAATGGCAGAGCACTTCGTGAATAATTTATAACCACCGTTCCGGATGCAGCTATTATTCTATGTCTCCCACTAAGGTTCTCAGTGAAGCGGCTGAGATATCGGCTAGCGTGCTTCCAAGTCACAATATCTACCTACCAAATTTTTACGAAATTTGAGGCGTCATGATCCATGTCCATCATTTCGTAGTGTTTGACTAGTTCTCAATAGCTCAAAACGTATTTTATACAAATCGATAGAAAATCTCTCAAGGTAGTCAGTGCTCAGCAAGAAACCCCAATTCAGACACTGTCGCGTAAGGTATTCTAAAAAGACCCACAATGTCACTTAGTACGTAAAAGAGGAGGTACCACAGTGGTGCAATGATTGGTAACTTGCTTTAAATGTTCATAAATGTAAAACTTGCAAGTCACCGTACCAATAAACTGTAATTAGAATCAGTCGACAAACAGAAATACTAGAGGGTAATGATCTGAAGGGATATAAAATATAATAATATAGACTGAGCCATAGGCAAAGGTGGTAGCGGGCTTGGTTTCACCGGTAAGGTAATGGGAAAATGCAGTCAGGTTACAAAGGCGACTGCTTATAAAACATTCGTGCGACCGCCCTAGAATACTGTTCAGGTGTGTGTGACCCGTACCAAATAAGACTGACGGGGAATCGCATGTGTACGAAGAAGGGCATCTGTAATGGTCACAGATTTGACTCGTGGCTGAGTGTCATGGAGCTGCTGAAAAAGCTGAACTTGCAGACCCTAGAAGATGGGCACCAACAACCCACTTACAAAAGTTCCATCACCACTACTAAATGAGAAATTTAGCAGTTGTACGTGTCGTTCCCATAGGGACCACAAATAAAGGAATAGTTACAGCTCTCACAGAGACATTTAAGCAATTATTATTCTTTCCACGTTTCATAAGCCAATGGAATGTGAAGCAGCTAGTAACTAGTACAACGGGATAAATCTATCCGCAAATTTATGTTACCAAAATTTGTTAATTTCCGTTAATTCTGTCGTTTAACACTTTCTACTAGGAGATCATAATAGTAATATAAAGGAATGCTAAAACCATCTGTTATATCCACCATTAGCTGTCTGAAACTTTTCATGCAAATTAACTTTGTTGCTTCATGTCTTACGATACTGGTCAGTTTCGGTCTGTGACCATTTTCAAATTCATTGCGTCTACGAAATGTGTGTGTATATTTAAAAATTATTTGGTGGTACATGGCTACAAAGATCTATTCCGAAACACATATCGGGAACAAAACGTTTTGAATATAATATACTGCGTACAGGAACGCAATGCGTAGAACGTCGTATAACTGAAATGCTGTTGTCAAATGCGTCTGAAAATGGCCCCAGTCCGAAACTGGCAGGTGATGTAATATGCGATGTAAAACAGTTCGTTCTGAGAGCCAACGGTGGCTGTATAGAAAGCTTTTACCTTCATAAAGTACTTGTAGTAGTAGCGGACGCACACATGAAGGCACTGATGAACAAATGCTGTATACTGAAATTCGAAATTACTAATCATGTTTCTGTCGATAAAGTTAAAGAGTGAAATGTCGGCGCTGATAGCCAGCGATCTTCAAAAACGTTTTGTGTTGACGTAATTGATCAGTTTCAAGATAACAAGTTCCGTTTACATTTATGTACATGATAGAGTTAGTTACCATTTGAATTATCTACCTAAGCGAATCGACGAAGTAAAGTGGTGTAGTAGTAGTAATAGTAGTTGGTGTTGTTGCTGTTTTCTTTATTAGGTCGATAAATGTAAAATGAATAATTACCACGAACAAGCTGTACTTCTTAATGTAATAAACATTGCTAGAGGGGAAAATGCAGTACATACCACAGAAAATTCCACGACCCATTTTGAATCTAACCTCATTTACTTGTTTTTATTATATCGACAATTATTTAGCTGAGCCAAAAATTACTGTTACAAGCTCCGTTCTAAATACCACTCCGGACCATACAACCATCAATTTAATTTCATTTCTTGGAAATTTATAACAGTTTCTGTAGGTAAAGCTGCAGAAGCAGATGGAAATAGTTACCAACTTAATTTGTTTGCATTCTACGTAAGAGCACTCAAATTTCAGAGATTTAACGTCGCTTACGTTATAGTTGTATCTTACTTTGCCCTGTGTAGGAGTCAGGGCCTCCTGGTACAACGTGAGAATATTTTTCGTGAACTCAGTTCTAATAATGTTAGCTGAGTTATTTGTATGAAGCTGTTGTAGCTTGTGAGGACAAAACTAACGTGAATGAAAGTGAATTAATTTCTAATAGTTTCATATAAGATCCGAGTGCCTGCGGCAGTTCCGTTGATTATCCTTCAGTTTAACATAATCAGCTCTGCAATCCCTTCAAGTTTTACTAATTACCTGTTCTTTGGCTCCCAGAATACGAACTAGATAGCCGATAGGAGGATGCTGCAGTGGATTTATAATCCCGGAGATGGAGGTGGATCCTTAATAAATGATTGGTCGTGTGCCTATACTGAACACTGTATCTCGAGAGATTTGTTTACATAGCTCTGCTATGAGATTTACTTTACACGTTATACATTTTCTTGACTTATTATATTGCATTTATAAAGGTACATATCTAATGCCCTACAGATTGTAATATTGTTTGTGAAATAAATCACCTCTTTTATGTCCGGAATGTATTCCGCTGTAAGGAAAGAAAATGATAAAATCTCCAAATTATATTTGTCTGTCCTATGTATACGGGGAATCCATAACCTCGATTTGGTGCGGGTTACTAGCACCTGGCCCTTTGGTCAATTTTTATTAACGATGTTACGTATCTTCTGTTTTCTCGGAATGAAATAAACCAATGTTTTTGTCTAACTGCTGCCTACTACTATAGTATAAATTACTCCCCTTATAATTTTCGATTGCCCACCACTTTCCTCACTCTTCAAATGCTCTTGTTCTTCTCTCTCTCTTTTTTTTTTTTATTTTTCAAAATTCATATCTGATTTCAAGTTATGGCAATTCAGAATCATTTATCTGGCGAATTCTCACTGCCTTTCTAGCCGACATGTCCACGCATCGTTGAGTATTGTTCACGTGTTGCTCTTTACCTACGGAAATGCTGCCTACTGATCAGAGTGTTGAATTTTTCCAGTTCTCGCTTGAAATCCGAAACAAGTGCAGCAGGTTTGCGGCTCGAGCTGTGTGACTGAAAAGCTTCAAAGATCCTTTTACTGTGTGACACAGGCCTAACTACTGTGGTTTCTTAGCCGATGCCGATCCGCCGCACGTCACTGCTCCCACTGAACATTCATCAGTTTATGTGGGACGGGAAAGTTGCTGACCGTACCAATTATCTATCGCATTTCTAATTCTTCATACTCTACTGCTCCTTCAATTTCGCAGGCAGGCACCGATATAGTAAGTAGCACACGTGTATTGGTACAACGTATTCTGATGTGGTAGACTCAATTCATGTACCACAGGTGTTAGCAACAATCCAAAGCGGTCCATAGCTATCATTTGAGACGAAGGGAATTGTACCTATTAAACCACATTTATAAAGAAGTGGGAACGTTTGACCAGTTACCCCTCTACTGCTTTTGTTTTTCAAGCACCATCGCTCAAATTGTTTTGACTTTAAGTGCTTAGTCTCTTGCGTTCGTTGTCGATGAAGTTAGAATATCATGGGTTCTGGAATCCCGTCATTTTTTCAATAATTTTCGGGCCCGACATTTCGGACCAACAAGATCTAAACGTTGGATCCCGAGGATTCTGCAAAGAATGATGTGGTACCATAACCAAGGAACTCCACGTTTTGAGATCACTTTCCATTCACGTCACAAGCCACCTACCATATATGACTACTGCATCTTACATCACCAACGTTCTGCCTTATGTACTCATATCAAGGCCAGCCCCCAGCTGTTCTTTCCCTTCACCACCCTTTTAAATAGAGTTTTCAGCAACGACTCGTGTCGTTCTCTCTCTCTCTCTCTCTCTCTCTCTCTCTCTCTCTCTCTCTCTCTCTCCCCCTCTCTCTCTGTCTGTCTGTCTCTCTCTCTCCCCAATTCATCACGTTCCTTATAAGGAATTTTTTACCATCGGCTCCCCACAGAATGTATTCGTTCCTTACTCGATCAATTCTTCTGATACTCAACGATGTGCTATAACTACACATTTAGGAGGCTCTTCTAATCCTTTCATTAGTGTCGTCCACATTGCCCGTGTTTCCCCCTCGTGTAGGTTTGTGCTCCAAACATACAGTGGTTCCTCATTAATCTTCCTCCAGGTCCAAAATTAGTAGTGGTAGAGGCTACCCTCCGCCACACGCCGTAAGATGGACTGCCTATTTTGGATTAGAGAGGTAGATGTACAGGTGCTAATTCGAACTGGGGGAACATATATTTATGGGACAACTTCACTAAAAGAAGGAATCGGTTGACAGTAACCGTCGTTAAGCATCAAGGAATGGTCAGTTCGGTGATAGAGGAGGGAGAGAGAGAGAGAGAGAGAGAGAGAGAGAGTGTGTGTGTGTGTGTGTGTGTGTGTGTGTGTGTGTGTGTGTGTGTGTGTGTGTGGTGGGGGAGGGGGGTGGTAGGGGGGGTTTTGGAGAGCAGGTGAGGAATACGGTAGGCACTTTCCAATTGATGTAGGTTGCAGCTCGCACAGTATAGAGTAGCTTGGAGAACTGTATCAAGCAGAAGTTCGAACTAAAAACAATAATAATAACAACAACAACAACATGCTATTCACTCATACGTGTTAGTTTTCTCTATTAATTGTTTTCCACGCTGTGTATATTAAGACCGGTTTCACGGTTTTTAATTTTGTAACTGAGAAAGACTGCCGTTAAGGTAACTTTTAACCTCACTGAGCTAAAATAGTGTTCTTGGATGAAAAAGGGAGAAGTATTTGTTGCTCTCAAAGTACGCCAAATTAGTAGCCCCAGAAGGGGGGCGTGACAGTAAGAGACGCCTCGTTCCGTCGCGTGAACAAAAGGGCTGGACGTGGGCGTAGCGGCGCCGGCACGGATGTCGTGCGCCCTCGTCACGCAGGGCGTGGCCGTGCAGGGGGCGGCGCGTCAAGGTCAGCCCACTCCGCCTGACGCCTGTTTGCGCCCGCCGCCGCCGCCGCCGCCTGCGTCACCTCGCCAGTCATCGCTCTGCGCCCTGTCTGTGTCCCTCCCTACGCAGCGCTTAGCTGCTGCGACGCTCTTGCACCGCGGGACTGTGCCGCCAGGAAACAACCGTCCAGCTCTGTACCGAGTCCAGCTGCCGAGACAGTAAACAAAATAGCAGTATGGGGGTACCACACTTAGGCGGAACATCTACAGGGGAGAGGCAAAATAATGTGAACACCTGCATTTAATTGGAAATAGTTCATTAACAAGGGGTCGGACCGCCATTTGCCCATAATACAGTTGCGATTATCGAATTATGGAGTATAATGACTGTATAGTCTCCAGTGGGATGTTACGCCACTCATCGATCAGATCAGAATATATTAGATACAGGCTCCCAGGTAGATGCTATTTTACTTGACTTCCGGAAGGCGTTCGATACAATTCCGCACTGTCGCCTGATAAACAAAGTAAGAGCCTACGGAATATCAGACCAGCTGTGTGGCTGGATTGAAGACTTTTTAGCAAACAGAACACAGCATCTTGTTCTCAATGGAGAGACGTCTACAGACGTTAAAGTAACCTCTGGCGTGCCACAGGGGAGTGTTATGGGACCATTGCTTTTCACAATATATATAAATGACCTAGTAGGTAGTGTAGGAACCTCCATGCGGCTTTTCGCGGATGATGCTGTAGTATACAGAGAAGTTGCACTTTAGAAAATTGCGACTTATGACCACAGCAGTTGAGTCCCATAGTGCTCAGAGCCATTTTTAGAAAATTGCAGCGAAATGCAGGAGGATCTGCAGCGGGTAGGCACTTGGTGCAGGGAGTGGCAACTGACCCTTAACATAGACAAATGTAATGTATTGCGAATGCATAGAAAGAAGGATCCTTTATTGTATGATTATATGATAGCGGAACAAACACTGGTAGCAGTTACTTCTGTAAAATATCTGGGAGTATGCGTACGGAACGATTTGAAGTGGAATGATCATATAAAATTAATTGTTGGTAAGGCGGGTGCCAGGTTGAGATTCATTGGGAGAGTCCTTAGAAAATGTAGTCCATCAACAAAGGAGGTGGCTTACAAAACACTCGTTCGACCTATACTTGAGTATTGCTCATCAGTGTGGGATCCGTACAAGGTGGGGTTGACAGGAGATAAGATCCAAAGAAGAGCGGCGCATTTCTTCACAGGGTTATTTGGTAATCGTGATAGCGTTACGGAGATGTTTAGCAAACTGAAGTGGCAGACTCTGCAAGAGAGGCGCTCTGCATCGCGGTGTAGCTTGCTCGCCAGGTTTCGAGAGGGTGCGTTTCTGGATGAGGTATCGAATATATTGCTTCCGCCTACTGATACCTCCCGAGGACATCACGAATGTAAAATTACAGAGATTCGAGCGCGCACGGAGGCTTTCCGGCAGTCGTTCTTCCCGCGAACCATACGGACTGCAACAGGAAAGGGAGGTAATGACAGTGGCACGTAAAATGCTCTCCACGACACACCTTGGGTGGCTTGCGGAGTATAAACGTAGATGTAGAACCTGCTGTAGTGACGAGGCAGGCAGAAATCGGCTCCGGAGTCTGCACTGCAATACCGCCCAGAAGGAACTGTGCTGGCCACGGAAGACGCTGCAGTTCAGTGGCGTGGATCTCATACAACGGTTGTACTGTCCTGGCTGTATGAATGGCTGCATTATCGTCCTGAAACATGGCATCATTGTTGAGGAACAACATTTGAATCATGGGGTGCACCTGATCATGTAAAATGTTCACATAATCGTTGGCTGTAACACGGCCTTTGAGAGTAATGATGGGACCAGCAGAATACCATGATATGGTGGCCCACACCATCACGTTGCCACATCCGTGCTTAACCGTTCGAAACAGTCAGGATTGTAAGGTTCTTTTGGCGTTCTCAAAACGTAAACTCGGCCCGATGTTGGAAATAACGAAATCACTGACTCCTCGGACCATATGACGTATTTCCACTGATCAGCTGTCCAGGTTTTATGCTCCTGACACCATGTTTTACCGTTCTTTGCGTTGGTTGTCGATAGATGCGGGGTCTCGAAGATGGCTATTTAACTCTGCAGTCACAGTACTTTTGTGTTGTTTTGACACAATTCATTTAGTGTATGACGATCTCTTTCATTTAGATTTGATTTCCGCCCACTATTACATTTACCCGATGATGTCTCTCCATGTTTTGTGTGGGCTGTCATGACTGTTGAAACAGTTGCTCTTGAACCATTCAATAAGTTGGCTGTCTCGGTTACTGATGCTGCAGCTAATCGGGCCCCCACAATCTGCCCTCTTCGTAACTCTGTTACGTCTTTAATTGCACGTCGACCTTGGCCTCTGACTGCAAGCTGCACTGAAGCCTAGTCGGCACTGAACACGCACAGTGCAGCACGAAACATGCCTTACCTGCGTTGTTGGCCGTCAAACACAACCATCCCGTTACTACCACTGTGCACATTACTTTGCCTTTCCCCTGTATGTGCCTAACCTGAAAGTCTCCGTGTGTGGCGGAGAATACAACGTGGAGCAGCAGCATTCCTCCTCTTGTCCGCTTTATTTCCACTTCTATTCGCGGACAAAACGAGAGGAAGAAAAAATCCATTAACTTTGAGTTTATCTACTTTATTTTATTATTTATTTACTGATTTACTTCACGTGGCAAGATCAGGACCACGAGGTCGACTCTTATATCGAACAACGCATTTTACATTTTGTACAGCACATTCCGTACGTCAAACATTTTATAAATTAGATCTAGGATACACTGCCAGAAAGAATATAATCAAGAATGAGGTCATTTTGTTGAAAAGTGAGGTGAGAGGTAGTCCATCGTTGTGCGAGTATATGATATCAGTTAACAATTCCAAACCAAATGAAGCGCATATGCGACAGTAAAAGTTGCGCGAACTGTCACATCGGTACATAGTGTACTCTCCTTTGGCGGCAACGTAGGCGTGTATTCTCGCATGTGAATGCACTCTGGAATAGACTGCTCTCGCGCAGTACACGTGTACGTCAATCACCGGCCTAAAAAGCCACGACCTACTCTAATCTCTGAAACGAACGGAGCGCATTTCCACTCTCAAGTCTTCCACGATCCCAGAATAGCCGTGCTCAGCGGTAGTCTGGCCTCTTAAACCTGCTGCTAGCAGACGATTGCCAATGGTGTCCGATAACACAGCAGGTGGAAACGTGTGCCCGGATCTCGTGTCTGGATGATGTCAGATTGGTCACCGCTCCTCGCCCAATGCGCCTACACTACACGGACGTCCAGAGCCTGGTGTGCAGCCGAGGGAAAGTTCCACAGACCACTGTTAAAAGCAGCGACGCATCACCGACACACTGTGTGAAACATGTGCAGCAGTCAGTCTTGCCGTAGGCCCAACTGCGACACCGTACATTTCGCTGAACCTGTTCAACAAACCATGGTTGTACCTTAGCCGCGTGGTCTCAGGCACCATGCCACGGTTCGCGCGGCTCTTCCAGTCGGAGGTTCGAGTCCTCGCTCTGACATCGGTGTGTGTGTGTGTGTTGCCCTTAGCGTAAGTTAATTTAAGTAGTGTGTAAGCCTAGGGACCTATGATCTCACCAGTTTGGTCCCATACAAACTTACCACGAATTTCCAAAATTTGTACCTTAGAATGAATGTTGAAAAGTCTGTTCACATCTAACTCAGCTCGGTTATTGCCTGCAGATCAAAACGGAGGGTGCGCAGACATGCCTCCTCAGCGCAATTTGATCGCAGAGGACTGTGACAAACGAATTGCTAACACATATTATACCCTGGTGCCACTGAACGCAGTCCTAGACGGTATTACCCTTTTTTTTCGATAGTGTAGAATCCAAGAATTAGAAATTACTGTCAGATACACAGTGTAGAAAAAGACAACAGGTTATATTAGTTCATTACAAGTGCAACTACGAGGACAAGTTACAGGGATGTAGGTTTGTTTAAACTTGGCGCGCTAGCAACTGTGGTCATGAGAGAAGTGGAACAGACAGGGGAAGAGGAACGTGATAGGTAAGTATTGAAGATAGTGAAAAGAAAGTTACTGATTACGAAATGAATAGAGAAAGAAGCGTAGACAGGATAAGATTGGTGTATGTGATTTACTATTTGAGAACTTGGCCACAAACCGTAATTTTTGGGGAAAAGATTGACAAACAAACAGCTTCAGGATTTTATGCAACAGGACATTGAATTGCGGGAGTAGTGCTGAGTAGCGTGTTCTGGAGGCACACAGTACCGATACAGAAGGAGTTAGAGAACGTTACTGTTTTATGGCTGGGCACAGCTAGGGTACAAGATAACTGAGACCTGGTGTTCAGATTATGATGAGGTGCCACTTACTTAATTGCTGATGCGATGTATGTGATGCATGAACACTTCGGAGGCGATAAAGTATACATACCCCACCCCGTCAAACCAAAACGTTTTGATCCCGGATTAAAAAAAATAGAGGAACTTAAAATAACGATTTTAATACTTTAGGTACTCTACATATTCGCCCTCCACTAGAGCACAACGCACGGAATGTCCATACGACCATGTGAGACCGTCAGAAAAATCGTACTTCGGGATGTTGTCAAAATCGCGCGACACGTTTCCTTCAATGTCTGTTATGTCGGCAAAGCGTTGACGCTTCGTACTAATTTCTGCACTGTGTCGTTCTGCGGTAGGTTCGTGATGATAACGTTAAGTGTCGTCCTCCGTGATGGTCTTTTCCAGAAAAGAATTTCCCGCGTTTTGAATTTTAATGTAGTCGCGGCAGGCGTCCACCAGTAGTTGTCCAGTCAAGTTGTGCAGAACAAGCTTTGCACCCTCTTTTCTGTACCTCAAAACATTCTCGAGAATATCCTGAACACTTGGTTTAGACATGTTGTTCCATTGCAGTTTGCTACACGACGACCTTGAAACTACAGTCGCACGTCCACTACTTAACATTGCCCTCTCGCGACTGACGGGTCGAATGCCCATCTGCTGTTTACATTTCTTAGTTCAAGCCGCCGCCGTAGTTACTGCGATGACGTGATTATATGACAGGAATAAAAGCAGTCACGGAACTTTTTGGACGGATGGTGTATAGCGCATCGTAATCACATAACTTGCCTGGTTTCAACCATCCTGAATGGACATATGAAACACTGGTATGGTTAAAAAGACGGATATTTCACATATAACGGACATAAGCGTTCACGGTTGGTTCTAACAGTTTACTGTGCCCTCTGGTCGTGCTGTATCGGACTGCATCGCGATAGCAGGGGTTCGGTATAATACATGGTTACACAAGGTTACGCTTCACATCCTGTGTAGGTAACTTACGGAGGCCATAGAATTAAACTAAAGTCTTCCTGCATGTGGCGACAGTGATTGATGACGAGTTCATATGCTCATCTTAAGTTACACCCAAGTTCTCCACTGTTTTCTGCTACGGTATTGGGATACCGACAAGAACAATAGGACAAGCTTTGGACAGTGCCAATTTGTCACGCACTGTATACTTTAGGCACGGCGACACGTGAACAGTTTAGAAAATTAGCCATTTCGGAAATGCTTCCACCCTTGGTCCGAAAGCCAACGATCGCGCCCTTTTGGACGTGACACATATCGCTTTGTTTCCGTGTTATGGCAACGACTCCTCGGTTTACCCTCCACTGCTAGTGTTGCCACCTGCCGTCTGAGAGTGGATACTACATGCAGACGTCGTCCATAGTCGGGGGTCACATTAATTATCCTGGACCGCGCAGATCGCTTCACTACCAACGGGTCACACGTTCTTGCGCGCTTACGTCATCGGTCGGGACCGGGCAGCAAGTAGGACTTCGATTCGCGCTCTGGCCGAATAAAGAATTAACTAACTGTAGCTTAAGAACGGAAAGAGACAGCACGCTTCTACATCTACATGGATACTCTGCAAATCACATTTAAGTGCCTGGCAGAGAGCAGGTTGGTAGACCACCAGTAGAGCTTCGGAAATTAACAAAACAATATGCTCTAGAAGCAATCTCTTTGAGAAAATGAAGCACAATCTAAACTCTAAACAAACGTTCAAATATGCACCCCCCCCCCCTCCCGCACACTCCATACATAAAAATGATTACTCAGTGTAATGTTGATGGCGATTCAATGGTTATTTTCATTGGTTAAGTGTGAATAGCAAGGTAAATTAGTTGACTTTTGTGTGTGAAGGGAAACGCCAACTGTGATTCATTGAAGAAATTCTGAAAATATGCTACGGATCTAACATGGTTGACAGAATGGGCTGAGAAGATTAAAGAAAGATGCTTGCGAAATTTATTCCTAACTAGCCCCACCATTTGCCTCGAAAATGTAACAAAAATATACAACGAACTCCTATAGCAGCCATTGAAAAACCGGTATTAAGCAAGACGCCTATGTTAGAAATAATTTGAGAGAGCAGTGAATGAAAGTACTGCAGGTATTTTGTACACACGTTGCGTGAAGACCACGGTAATAAAATCAGATCTTTCGTAATGAGTTTGAACGTTGACTTGGCTCCAAACCCCAGACTGCAACATGACTATCTTCTCTTGTTCCGGTCGTTGAGGAAGAATGGGCTGCCGTTCCTGCAGACATTCATTCACTTCACTGAAAGTGTCCCTAGAAGAGTTCGCGTCGTCATAAAGCCGAAGGGTGGACACACCACATGTTAATGTCCAATAATAGGTTCCCGATAGCTTCAATTATTTGCTGTCGCACCCAACAGCCAAGGCGTAGAGTGTCAACTTAGTTTGCGTGGACAGCATGTACGTGCGACACCTTGTTTTATGGCTTTGTGTCGATGCACATGAAGGAGACATAAATTCTTCTAGTGTTTTACATTCGTAGGTTCCATTAGGTTTCCATCACATTATTATTATTATTATTATTATTATTATTACCGGTAAAGGTTTAAGTAAGAACCATTAAATTTCCTGTGGTCTGTAACGCAGTTCGGCACGCTACCAGTATAACTGCCTTCTGCAGCCGCCAAAGTAGTGAAGGATGCTGTTTTAGGTCCTGCAGACTCTTCACGGTCCGGTAAGGGACAACTCCAATGTCTGATATTACCACAAGAACAATGTGTACTGAATTTGTTTCCACGTGGCTTTTCTCACCTGCCAGATCCCTGTACTTCGCAATCTTCTCACTGCAGGTATTTTGCAAATTATGGTTGTTGGATGCAGTGATATCTATAACGCATATGGTTTTCTCAAATTAATTAATCACTGTCATGTCATGTCATGTCAGTTACAAAGTATTTTTTGTCAGCTCCAAGAAATTTCGAAATTTTCATTTTCTGCAGCAGTGACAGGACCGTCATTTTTAATATAGCGGGAAGTTTGTTTATGTTGGTGACGTCATCATGCCTTTCCAAAACCAGCGTCGGTGCCAACGTTTTACATCCAGATGTAATGTGTGATGGCCGAGCGGTTCTGGCGCTACAGTCTGGCACCGCGCGACCGCTACGGTCGCAGGTTCGAATCCTGCCTCGGGCATGGATGTGTGTGTGTTGTCCTTCGGTTAGTTAGGTTTAAGTAGTTCTAAGTTCTATGGGACTTATGACCTCAGCAGTTGAGTCCCATAGTGCTCAGAGCCATTTTTTGGGAAGAGGAGTGAATATCCTTCACGCATCCCATTTACGGATGAAAAATAGAGGAAGAGAAGTCATCTCAGCTGCACACGGAGCGGCAGCTTGTGAGAACTGGAGTAAAGTTAACGTGGCTGATTTGCTGAGACAGGCAGCACTCACCTTCAAGCAGAGCACGGATGTTCTCCATCCACTTGCGGTTGCGTAACAGAGGCGAAGGCGATGACACGATGCCCGAAGCCCCTCAAGCGTGGCGCGTCACGGAGTTAGGCCACACATGGCGCCGGCGTCACATGTCCAGGCGCTGCCCGAGAGCGTCACACGTTACCCTGTCAGAGCACAAGCCGGCCGTAATGTGTTTTTGGAGGTTATTCGAACTGCGGGGCTAAATGCTCACAGCACCCAGGCATGAGCTGTTTGGTTCTGGGAGGGGAGGGGAGGGGGGGGGGGGTTGGAATTTGTTACACTCTCCCTCTTTTTTCCTACCCGCCATGTCTCTCTCAAAACTAAATTGCCGTAACCCCACTTTTTACTTGTCTTACATGCCTAATATTCTAGTTATTATAATAAAATATTAGGTAAAGGAAGGTATTTTCCTGATAAAGGTAATTTCGTGACATTTTTTGTCAACTCACTGCCGCCAGACCTGTTGGAGGGACAACGTATGACTTTGGCTTTTAGTCGCTTACGACATTATTGTTGACAGCACGAGGTATTGTCGACCTTGCTGTAACTGTCTTGCCAAATGAGCTTCTTTAGAGCTAGCTCTGGCTTCTTTTCAATAAAATTTAGCATATCTGATAAATTAGTGATTTAGCCGCAGTCCGGAATTGTAGCTTTTTTCACAATCATCTCGCTTTTTCTTTAAATAGCAAAGCATCAGATTCTGCATTGATTAAAGGAAAATTTTTTGCGTTGAACCAGGCTTTCAAAGCACGCTTTGACACCCCGTGGGAATGTATTATTAGATTGAGCTAAAAAGCACGACAAAGCAAACTGAAGCTGTGTTGGCGCCGAGCTCTTCACCGTACGCATACACAAGACCAAAAACACAACTAAGCAGTATAAGCAGTTGACAGCGTCACTGGAAATGCTCTTGCAGAATAGCTGACATGAGCAAAGTATCGGAACTTCACAATAAGGAAGGGAGCTCTTACAAGGAAAACATATTTTGGTTTATGCAGGAAGAATCAGAAGTCAAATGCATGGCAGTTGCGACGAACAGTCAATTTCTATTAAGTGCAGGAGTTCGATAACTGTAATAAATAACACAATATTATGATGCAGATATTGTGAAGTTTGTCATGTAAGTACCTAGCAGAAACAGTATTTACATTTTTATTGTGATAAAAAGAAAGTCTGCAAGAGAAACTGTCATGAAGATGTTTATTTAAATGTATTTTTTGGTCAAAATATCGAGGTTTTAAAAATAGGCAGATGTTTTATATGCATATTGTAGAAATAGTTTCTCAGATTGTTAAACCTGCATTAGAAATACAAGAGTATCCAAATATTATTTCTCTAACGTGATGCACAAGGCACGTATGTATATTTTTACTCTTTTGTGCTTCCCGCAAACTTTTCGTTTTTCAGTAACCATACATTTTCTCTCCGGCTATCAAAGCCAGTAAATTGAAACGTGGCACACTCATTAAAGACATAATGCAAAATCTGAGGAACAGGTAATTTTTTAAATTATTTTAAAGTGAATTACATAACTGATATGAGTAAGTCTGAGGAAATTATTTTTCGAGAATCTGATTCCAGAGGTAAAAAAACTTTCAAAATAATATCAACGTTGATTACGTTTCCGCTTCTGTGAGCAAACAATTTGATGAAATTTTTCTTCGTACAGCTGAAGCCATCTAACAATGTCGACATTATATCATTTTCGCCGCGCGGTTTGAGGCACCATGTGACGGATTTCGCGGCCCCTCCCGCCGGAGGTTCGAGTCCTCCCTCGGGCATATGTGTGTGTTTTGTTCTTAGCATAAGTTAGTTTAAGTAGTGTGTAAGTCTAGGGACCGATGAGCTCAGCAGTTTGGTCCCTTAGGACTTCACACACATTAGAACATTTTTGAACATATCATTTTCGTATACGTCCCTTCCTTGCCCTCCCCCTTAAACACCCTACATATGCCCTGCAGTAAAATACAGATCGGTCACGATAGTTTGTTTATTGTTTCGGGGCTTGTAACTGCTAATTATTGGAAATACCTCGGTAAGTACCACACAGCCAGAAATTCAGCAAAGATTGGCTTACAGAGGAACAATTTGAGAGACTGGCTGACTGAAGTTGTGGATGTCGCAGCAAAGGGTTACCGCAAATTTTGTCTGTGTAAACTCGTAGCAAACAAATATGATCTTCAGAATCATGCTAAAACAAAACAACAACAAACAAAAAAAATTGCGCTGCTATGCAACCGTTCTCATGAGCTCGTCAGAGGAAATTACAATACCAGTCCATTACTAGGAATGAGAAATCAAGCCATGCTGAGGGAATTCCTTCACTGGTTGTATATCCACACACTGCTGTAAAGGAAACTCATCATTTTTGTGAAACCTGCCGTTCAGAATTCCCTGATAGTAATACAACCCAATATATTCACAAGCACCCTACTAAATGCGGTACTGTTATTAAGAACGTCCTAGCGAGTCACTTCATCGAGGATCTCAGCAAAGATTTGAGTGACGGGTTTTCAGTTTGCTTATTAGAGAGTGGACAGACTGTAGCGTAAGGATGGAACTGCTCTCTCCGGCCATCCTGATTTGAGCTTCCCGTGGTTTGCCTGTGCCGCTAACGCAATTGCCGGGATGTTCCCTTAATCAAGGCCGCGGCCGACTGCCTGTTCTGTCCTATAAAAGCATGTTATGGATGATGTATGTTATATTTTGGCCCATTTATGGCACTGTATTACCTTGACAAATCCTGTACCATTGTGAGAAGAGTCTTCGATGAACTAATAATTTAATAAATGAATAAATTAATGTACTTTTGGTTAAGTGTGTGTGTGCGACTCTTAGAGGTAGCAGTATGAGCCGCATCTGAAAGTGCGCTCACTTACCATGGAGATTTCATTGTCCATGAAACTTAAAATTGGTTTCCCAAATAATTTATTAGGTAAGAGTCTTATAGAGAGGTTTAAGGTTAAATTAATGATGGAAATAGCTTACTGAGGTTCTGAAGAATATGGCTTTGAACTGAGTCTGCGGTTAACAGAATTTTAGATCCATAACTGGAATTGCGAACCCATTTCACTATTGTAAAGGCAGAAGGGAAAATGTTAGTGGCTAAAGTGTAATACGGCCTATATACAGATGAAGGGAATCGTGGGTTTCTCGTGTTCGTGTATTCCGTTTAAAAAAATGCAGCATTTAATGAAAGCATTTCAATCTAATAAAAACTGTTGATAAGTCTAATCGTAGTAGTTGCAACACTGCGTACAAGAGCTGTTACACCTACAACGATTAATTCTTTTAAAGATAAAGTGAAGTGTTATTTAGATCTAAAGCCATATTGAGGCTACAGCTTTGGAAAAATGATTCAACAACTACACATACATGATAAATGAGAAAACAATCACGAACCGCTGTTAACTTTGTTACTGACTTTTAAAAAATTGAATGGTACAATACGTCGAACAGTATTGCATTCCGGGGTGAGGTGTAAAAATACAGAGTTACGACAAGAGAAAACCCGTTTAACGATTTGGCTTCTTTCATGTTGTCTATGCCCGTTTTTGCATAGGCTAACGGAGAAGGCGAAAGTGTTTAGTCAAATGAATGCAGCTAAAACGAAACTTCGCAATAAACTGAGACGCTGTTTTCAAAGTGCGAGCCGCTCCAATAAGTTTTGTAACGATTAGGCCTACATTCTTCAGCCTTCCATTGTAAATTGGAACAATGTAGCCTTATGTAGATGTGTCAATCTCACTATGGTCAAGTGATTTGGATGAAACCCTAACAAATGTAAGCTTCATGGATACAAATTAAAGCTTAAATTAATTTATATAATGAAGAGTATCAACCATTTTGAACTTTTAACAATGCTGGTCCCGTATTATGAGGGATATGTAATTCAAGTAATATTATACATTCTCATTTAATTGTAATGTCCAGTAGATTCGAAATTAAGGAGATAAATATAAATTAATGCTAGTCTTTTAACACAGTATAATTATTGCAAAAATAGATTTGCTCAATAATACACCTTGTTTTAGTTCCGCTTTTTTCTGTATTTTTTTTTTTTTGTAGACACATTTGGCTTACGTCCTTTTGGGAAGTTGGCAACACTGAGTTCAAAGTTCTCAGTCGAGTGAGAATAAAGTTAGTGTCGTTGTTCGCCGTTAAGCGCAAGGTAAGGGCGGGAGCCAAGACGGAGCACTTTCCTCCTCCTGGAATCTCTGTTGGAGTTTTTATTCTATACACAGTAATCTCCGGTCCCTGTAAACGGTTGTCTGATTCTAATCGACCCAAGATTTAGTTAGCACTGCCGAACGCCAGGGGAAATGCTGTAGCTTTAGTGATCACTACATTGCTTACATGAAATATATGCGCAGCTGCGATGTGGACAGCCATCTGCTGTATAATGGAATTACGACAGAGAAAATTTATGCCGGACCAGGACACCGATTATCGCCACCGGTGCACGCTTCACCCCCATACCAAAGGTTTCATTTGTCGCCAACGGTGTGTTACAGTCTGCAAATGGCTCAAATGGCTCTGAGCACTATGCGACTTAACTTCTGAGGCCATCAGTCGCCTAGAACTTAGAACTAATTAAACCTAACTAGCCTAAGGACATCACACACATCCATGCCCGAGGCAGGATTCGAACCTGCGACCGTTGCGGTCGCTCGGTTCCAGACTGTAGCGCCTAGAACCGCACGGCCACTTCGGCCGGCTACAGTCTGCACTCGTACATACATTATGTACTGTATATTGCCATACAGGGGTGATACTTTCACTGAATTGCCTGGTGTCGGCGGATAAATATTCCACTGTAGTAGCTGTGTTGTTGCGGAGTACGACGCAATGTTCTTTCGGACATGTATACATCGCACTTCTGAACAACCCAGGCACCTTTACAGGACATTTCATAAGTAGAGTACACATCTTTTCTCTGTCGCTTCCTTGTACAGCCCTTAATGAGCTACTGAAAGGAACAGTTTCAACGCTCACCACAGTACAAACATGCCTTCAGTATTCCTGCCCGACACCGGTCCGTACTTCCCAGAACGCCCTATCGTCTTAACATTAGGTTTACGTTTGACCCGTCAAGGCTTGCTGAGATTTCATTCGATTTCACACGGTAGAGTGAGATTGTAGAACAGTATGAAGAACGTCGACATGTGCACTGTACGTGTGTTTACTTGCACTTCGTCTGTGGACGCACATGCAGATGAAATACCAGTTTATGCGCGGGAGAGAGAAATGGTGAAATATCAGGGTGTAAAAGGTGTTTAAGCAGATACAAACTATATGGTTCTTAAAAACCGCAACCTAACGCTACATCCAGTGATAGACTTAGGAGATGTGTGGTCCAGCCGCCGTGGCTACAAGATAACCAGCGAGACCAAGAGCATGGTGTTCAGTCGTAGGTTGTCTAAATTTGGTTCTACCGACCAATTTGATGGTTGTTTCCGAAGATTTCCCATACGCAAATTCGTATTTATGATGCAAAATGATGTGAAATATGCTTACCTTTAATATACCTTGGAATCTTGCCGCTTCCCCCCCCCCCCCCCCTCCCTCTGTCTGGGATAAATTTCTATGGACGCCCATGGCCGTCACGTTCAATAGTTGTAACAGTGAGTGCATTATGTTACTAATTCGCTATGTAACGCTCTTAGTTTCAATTACGTGGCAAGAGCTAAAGCTTACGTTTTGGAAGGAAATTCGTAAATTGTTAGCGTTTGCTGAAGGTGAAGTTTACACGTGGTGCATTGTTTTGTGTTATAGGTTGGTTAATTTGTCCTTTTATAGATATACTGTACTGCACAAAATTGATTGGTTATATAATTAGCTTCACATACGTGTAAATGTTTTTTCGTTTCAGTATATAACGAAATTAGCTAACTTAAGATATTTTCTTCGTATTTCAGACAGAATATGCCAAATCAAAAGACAAAATACCGAAACTGTCGGAGAAATTTTGACTAGCGCACCTGTGTAAGATTTTTCACCAAGCGTGGGTTCAGGTAAAGGGAGGTATTTTCGCGATGCAGACAATTTCGTGTTCTTTTTTATTATTATTTTCGCTCTGCAACCACCCCTGTTGGAGGGACAACACTACACTTTGGCTTGAAGTCCCTAGGGATATCAGTGTTGACGCATGTTGTTGACCTAACTGCACTCTGCTTATCTTCTTAACTACCATGAAATTACCCACGCATATCACGTAATTATCTACGAATGTTTGTGGTAGTTGATCATTAGAAATTCCTGTTGTACTTGTAATCTCGAAATTGTTAGCTTTCTGTTTGTAGTTGATCCTTTAATAGAACCGTATATATAACTGGTTGAAATGCTTACATGCCAGAGAGTGAAAGAATGCTGTAAATCTAAATTCCTTGTGAATATATCTCCCTTTATGTTATAATACAATAACGATTTGTTTACACCAATGCGTACTACATTGGTTTGGCATAAGTCCCAAGAAATCAAATTTCAGATAAATATGACGGCATCAAAATTTACACCGTTTAAAATCGTAGTGCGCGTTCACCATTATCAGTGCGTATTTAATTCAACTCCGTGACTGCGCAGTGAGGTCTGCAGACTATGAGTATTGAGTGTCTTTCTGATACTTCTTTCTTAGTGGAAGGTCTTTCACTTTCTGTCTGGCCTTACTCAACGTCCTGCTCTTTGTTGGTCCTATCTGTGGATCCTGGAAACGTGTCATATTCGTTATCAGCAGCAGGTGTAGTCAACATGTGAAAGTGCGAGTCTACCTGGTTGTAATAAAAGTGCCCCGTGTTAAACGTAACTCATAACGTCGTAGAATTCTTGGTCATGTACGAGACTGTTTTCGTTGTAATTTCTTCTCCGAAAGTTATCTACTAAATTTTTTGTGGGTTGGGTGTGTGATGGGGGAGGGATCAAGATTTACTCCTCCTCATCCCCTCCCCCTTCCCCTCGTCTCCCCATCCCTTGGATCTGTGCTTCCAGCTCGCCATTCACCATCTCCGAACTCGCGCACATCATCACCGCCAATGTCAGTATCGGGCGTACGGAAGCAGTAGCAGTCGCTTAGTTCGTTACGTATTACGCTACAAGGCAGTATGAAATCCCAAGCAGAGTGGCTGCACCGTACCATTTACGTCGGAGAAAGAGGTAGTCGGAGGTTGCGACAGCATCCTCACAAATAGCACGCTGCGGGAAACTAATTGTTGATCCTCCATTATGTTTAGCAATACTCCGCACACACTGTCCCTTTCCTCGTATTTAATCACAGTGTCATGTGAGTGAATCCTCACCTCGTCTAAACTGCTAACGGTAGACTTTAGACGCTTCATTATTTCGTAACGATTTTTGTTTTGATCTGGCACCTTTTACAATCGAGACTATTCAAAATATATATACTGCTGGCCACCGTAAATGCAACACCCTGAAGGAAGCATCCGAATCAAGTGAAATTTGCACCATGGGTTTGCAGCGATGAGATATGCAACTGATTAGAATTTCAGCGCAGACGCACATCACGCGCGCCTGTGGCGCCACCTCATAGCGCCATTTAAGGCTTGGCGATTTCGACGAGTGTACGTTCGGCACGTGTGTTTACCTTGTGGTTGTTTCACAAGACGATCGGTTATGCCTCGTAGACAACAGCGAACATCTTTTGATCAAGTATCCGAGTTCGACAGAGGAAGGATAGTGGCTTACCGAGATTGTGGATTATCATACAGAGAAATCGCTAGTCGTGTTGGACGAAACCAAACGACTGTAATGCGGATATGTGACCGTTGGATGCAGGAGGGTACGACGGACCGACGTGGTCGATCGCATTCACGTCGGTGCACCACTGCACGTGCTGATAGGCAAATTGTGCGCATGGCAGTGACGGATCGCTCAGTGACATCCCGAACCATAGCACAGCACATTGCGTCTGTAACGCATCATCCAGTGTCTGGCGTACCACTCGACGCCGTTTACAGCAGAGTGGTCTGTCCGCAAGACGTCCATTGCTTCGTCTGCCATTGACGCAGAACCACAGACGTCTCCGTCGCCAATGGTGTGATGACAGACGGATTTGGACGGCAGAATGGAATGACGTTGTCTTTACTGACGAGGCACGCTTCTGTCTGCAGCACCACGATGGTCGGATTCGAGTGTGGAGACACCGTGGAGAGAGGATGCTGGACAGCTGCATTATGCACCGCCACACTGGTCTTGCACCAGGTATTATGGTATGGGGCGGTATTGGATATTACTCTCGCACGCCTGTAGTACGCATTGCCGGTACTTTAAATAGCCGGCGCTACATATCCGAGGTGCTGGAGCCAGTTGTCCTTCCTTACCTTCAGGGCTCGGCCACAGCCATATTTCAACAGCATAATGCGCGACCACACGTGGCACGCATTGTCCAAAGGTTCTTCGTCAATAATCAGATTGAATTGCTTCCCTGGCCGGCTCGCTCTCCGGATCTTTCGCCGATAGAAAACTTGTGGTCCATGGTTGCTCAACGAGTGACCCAGATTACATCCCCAGCTGCCACACCAGATGATCTTTGGCAACGTGTGGAAGCTGCTTGGGCTGCTGTGCCCCAGGAACACATCCAACGTCTCTTTGACTCAATGCCGAGACGTGTGGCAGCGGTGATCTCCATCAATGGCGGCTACTCTGGCTACTGATTCTGTCAGGAACCACATGTCACAGACGTCTGTAAACGTAATCATTTGATGCTTGGTCAACATGTTATCTACAAAATAAATTTTGTTGTGCTACCTCTTGTCTTTCTTGGTGTTGCATTTACGGTGGCCAGAAGTGTAATATATATATATATATATATATATATATATATATATATAATTTCTTTTTTTTTAGAGTTTCTGTATTACTCTTATAGTCTTATGCACCAAAAGCTACATATCTTTAACACCGTTATTACCTCCTTAAGTACTACAAATCGCGACAGAAATTTGTCTGGTAGTACATTTACGCAAACGTCAACGGAAGTCTTATCATGAGCACTTGGCTTTTTCTTAGTCTTCTTCTTTGATGTAGATTCTCGAGCCCCATTTACTTCGACATTGTGTCGTCACCCACGGTCTGTGATTTTTGCGAGACAGACTAATCCAGCTCTAACATTTTGCATCATGCACGTGTCGTCGATTTCAGCATCGCCGTTGTCACTCTCCCTCGTTGTGAATAAATAGAGTGATTCTTCCATAAAGCTCTTCTGCATCCACTGCCACTAGTGAGCCAAAGTGCTGTGAACGCTACACGTAGCGAGATTCGGTGCCGCTTCAGTTTGGCGACAACGCGTTTCATGTCCACGTCTCATTATAGAACGTGGAGATAGGAGGCTTGCCCGCTGTGTGAAAGAGGATAGGAGTTGATCTGCGGCCATATTTGCCGAGGGAGTCTAATACCGGGCAGGCACAAATAAAGACTGGGGTGGTTCCTTTAGAAAAGGACACTGCTGTTCGTCTTCGCCTTTCTTTGTCAATCCAAGCTTGCGTTCCATCTCTAATGACCTTGCCGTCGACGGGTAATTGAATCCTAATCCTTCCTTCTTTCCTTTTTTCCTTCCTTCTTTCCTTTTTTCCTTCCTTCTTTCCTTTTTCCTTCCTTCCTTTTTTCCTTCCTTCTTTCCTTTTTTCCTTTCTTCTTTCATTCATTCATTGATTCATTCATTCATTACGAACAATCTCCTTGCTATGGGATACAGACACCACGATTTCACAAGAGTTACAGTGCTGGCTGTACCTCACTAGGAAAAGTGGTTGGCTTGGTGCACGAATAATGGCAAATGCTGTGGCGACTGGTAAAATATACAGTGCTATGAGTTGCTCTTACTACCTGTGTGCAAGAGAATATTCTCATGAAGTAGGATAAATCTTCTACTTTCCGTCTCCAAGCGAACGATGTACAGGGCGTTTCTTTTTTTTAACTTAAAACAGGTGATTATCTCTGAAACGACGCATCGTAAAGTGGGCATCTGTCTACGCTACAACTGGCCACATGCATATTTGGATTCCACGCCAAAAAAAAATACAGTTTACTCAAGCCACTGTTTTCCATTCGTGATAGATGGCGCTGTAATCGACAAACATCAAGTGTGCCTGTTTTTTCAGTTAACAACCAACGCACTCGATTCTCCATTCCATTTACGATGTAAATGTAAACCTTTTTGCTCTAACTGTTGACATTTATGTTTGAAATCTGCTTTGGTTTTGCAGCTTTGACTATACAGTAAAATATGGTTAGCCGTTTAGAAGGCACGTTTTGCATGGTCCAGGGACAAGTGTGTGGCGGTGGGTGCGTTGGTTTTCTGTTCCCATCGGGATGCTCAGTATCGCTGAGTCTGCTAGCCTTTCACCATTCGGGTGTTGCTTGGAGCCTCGCCATAAACTAAAATTACTTCCATCTGCTCTGCAACAGGTACAACATCCGTATGCCAGCTTTTTCAGGAGAGGCTCCATTGAGGATTGATGCAGAGACGTTCGGTGTCCGTGTTTATAAAAACACTGGTGCTGCAGTGGTGCCTACCGAGTGATGGGACGGTCGTGTGAGTGTTTACGTGATGTGTGTGCATCCACGGCAGGTGCTCCTGTTACTGTTACGTCATAGGCATTTCACCTTACCGCAATAGTTGTTCCGCCGGTAGCCGCATAGCTGAACACACACACACACACACACACACACACACACACACACACCGAAATCAGTCTCACTGATGGCAGGGTTAGAGGGCGGCCACAGAATTCAAGCATTCCGATGGTTTGAGGACTCTCAGCAATCAGCCCCGCAGCGAACAGAAAATTGCGTTACAATAAAAGTAGCTTATTTGCCGTAAATGTCAACGTCTTTACACTGACCAGTCACATTTGCAACACTCAAGTAATGTTTGAACATCAGTAGCAACTGTTAGAAGACAAAGGTTTGCAGTTACATTATAAACTGAAGAGCAATAGAAGCTGGTACATCTGCCTAGTATCATGTAGGGCCCCCGCGAGCACGCAGAAGTACCGCAATACGACGTGGCATGGACTCGACTAGTGTCTCAAGTAGTGCTGGAGGGAACTGACAACATGAATCCTGCAGGGCTGTCCATAAACCGGTAAGAGTACGAAGGGGTGGAGATTTATTCTGACCGGCACGTTGCAAACCATCCCAGATATGCTCCATAATGTTCATGTTTGGGGACTCTCGTAGCCAGCGAAAGTGTTTAAACTGATAAGAGTGTTTCTGGAGCCACTCTGTAGCAATTCTGGACGTGTGGGTTGTCGCATTGTTCTGATGGAATGGTAGAAGTCTCCAAGTCCGTCGGAATTCACAACGGAGAAGAATGGATGCAGGTGATTGGGCAGGATGTTACATACGTGTCACCTGTCAGTCGTATCTAGACGCATCAGGGAAGCCATATCACAACTGCACAGCGCCCCACACCATTACAGAGCTTCCACCAGCTTAAACAGTTCCCTGTTGACATGCAGTGTCCATGGATTCATGAGGTTGTCTCCATACCTGCAGATGTCCACCCGCTCGATACAATTTGAAACGAGACTCGTGCGACCAGGCAACATATTTCCAGTCATCAACAGTCCAATGTCGGTGTTGACGGACCCAGGCGAGGCGTAAAGCTTTGTGTAGTGCAGTCATGAAGGGTAAACGAGTAGGCCGTCGGCTCCGAAAGCCCATATCGATGATGTTTCGCTGAATGGTTCGCACGCTGACACTTGGTGATTGCCCAGCACTGAAATCTACAGCAATTTGTGGAAGGGTTGCACTTATGTCACGCTGAACAAATCTCTTCAGTCGTTGTTGGTCCCGGTCTTGCAGGATCTTGCTCCGGCCTCAGCAGTCTCGGAGATTTGATGTTTTACCGGATTCCTGATATTCACGGTACATTACTGGAAAATACCCACTTCAAGGCTCCCTCGGCGATGCTGTGTCCCATCGCTCGTGCGCCTACTATAACACCACGTTCAAACTCACTTCAATCTTGATAACCTGCCATTGTAGCGGCAGTAATGGGTCTCTCAACTGCAAGTCACTTGTTGTCTCATATAGGCGTTGCCCACCGCAGCACATATCTGACTGTTTACATATCTCTGTATTTGAATACACACGCCTATACCAGTTTCTTTGGCGCTTCAGTGTAAATGGAATGTAGAATAAAATGCATCGGTTCTTAATTGCAAAAACCGACACACTTGATATTTGTCGATTACGGCGCCATCTACCATGAATGGAAAACAATGGTTTGAGTAAACCGTACGTATATCTTTCGGGTACATCCGAATATGCAATAAAAACGGAGATTGCTATTTGGAAATACAAAGTTGACGCCGCCCACGGATGAAGATGCTGATGTGATATGATTGACAGGGTTGTATGGGAGCACGATGACAAGGTCTTCAGCGCCCGTTCAGTAACAGATTGAAAGTGGTGTCATGAAAATGTTGAGAACAGAACATAAAACAGAACATAAAACACAGGTAACAAGATTGGAACAATATGTGCATACCCACACCGAAGCGTGGGACGAAGCATGCCGTCAGCAGTAAAACACGGACAGCACAGGAAGAGAGTGGTAGAGAGAGCTGAAACAATATAACAGATGGAAGTGGCTGGCTGACCACAAGGAAAAAAGGGAGGAACCAGCAACTCTGCAATACACTAAAACCTCCAGCCTAAAAGTTTAGGCCAGAGTCCAGACACATCACAACCGATGAGGGGGTAGATAGGAAGTGGCCGTACCACAGACTATGGTCCTTTTTACTAATATTACCTTTTCACCTAGAACATTTTGTTAGTACGACGCGTCGTTTTAAAGATATTCAGCTGTCTCAAGTTAAAACATACATCCTGTAGGTTCCTTTTGACCAGTCACATAAACCCTTCTGCAGTCCTAAAGTTCCCTAGACTAACGACGACAAGCGTCAACGCCTCTAATCCGTGGATAAGGTTTCATTCCGTCTTCCTTTGGACCTATTTCGGAGCTATTAATTCACAAATCGTAGGCGTCAGTCGGGTGGCTGTGCGTCTGCTTAGCTTCTCATCGCTTTCAGTGTTTCGTGCAATCCATTTCGATGCCATCTACAACCGTTGTCACAGCGCAAGATAGAGCTGCATCCTACAAGGGCGCGTGTCTTATTAACTGCTCTTAAGTTTCGCACACACGTAATGAAAAACCAAACGCTGCTGCGTTCGTTTGTCTGCATATTATAACTTCTCTGAAGAAAGCATAGCTTTCAAACTGACAGCATAAAAGGCAAACGCGGTTCATCCATATGATGCTACTGATAACAGTATCAGAATGATGCGGTTATCAGAAACCGTTATCTCGTGAAACTTGCCTTTGCGTTAGGACTTGCTGACTTGTTTGCCACCTAGTATTATAATGGCTTAGGCAACAGGTCTAACAAAACGACAAATAGCGCGTCGTTCAAGAGAATTACCATACTTATTAAATTTTATTACTGACCGCGAAAATTACATCGAACACTTAGGAAGAGGTTCTTTAAAGCGAACTAAAATAAACTAAGAATACGTCCTACGGAAACTTCCTGACCATTTTTCGTACCTCATTAATATCAACCAGTGTAATTTGCATCTAAATACATAGTCTACAAACGTTTACAGTTTTTCTTATGTCGTCACGAAGTATACGTGCAGATATCTTCCCATTCAAATTCGGAAACTTTCTGATGGTGTGACGCCAGTGGCACACACAGAATTGAGGACAGTTATGGAAGAAACATACCGCAACACAGACGTCCTTCTTACTATTCATTTGTTCTACATTTTCTGAAGTATACGAATCAGTTTCTTTGTTTTGTGTCAGTAACAAAGTTCAAAGGAATACTGATCGAGAGTAAACCGAAGAAACATGAAACTAGTGAGGAGTGCCACAAATGACAATGTAGGGGCTCTGCTGAACTACCAGATGCGTCGCTGCTTTGAGAGCATTCTGTTTTCAACCGATTTGGTTGATTACCATCCTCGCTAACTGGGCGATAACATCGTAATTATTGGTAACAGTTGCAGAAGATCTGTGCACGAGAATCTCATTCCCTCCTCTGATTTTATATGTAAACCAGTTTAGCGACCGCTGCTTCACTCGTGTAGCAGTAACACCTTCTAAAATCTTCTAAACTTTTCACACAGGCCAGAGAAGCAAGGTCTTTTCCGAATGTAGTTCCGACCGAAAAGCGATTCTGGTGACTGGAGTTCAAGGTCTTTGCGTTCTTGTGGTGATAGGTGATACCTCAACCCATAACACACATTTCTTTGTTTTTAATCGAGCAATGAAATACCAGTTTTCATAGAATTAGCATTCAAATTTTTTATATATCGAAATATTTCTTAATTTTCATCTCCTTTTTTTGTGACTGAATTTCCAAAAACAGTGAAACACGTCCTGTTTCTCAGTCAGGAACAAAAAAATACATTAGTTTTCGGAGTCCTCCCTTCAAAATTGTTTTAAGAGCGACGTATTTCCACAGAAACCTTTCATTTCCTATTTCACCACAATTAGGAGTGGAATTTCGAACAATGGCTTCCTACACGATACCTACAGTAAAAAAATCACAACCTCTCCAAATTTCAAGCTTCCGTCCTGAGTGGTTTGTGCTGGGCGATTATGAGTCAGTGAATCATTGTGGCCCCTTCGGAGCTGAATTTCCAAAAAAAACTGTGGAACACGTATTTCTTTCAGATGTAACCGAGAAACCCAACATCCATTTTCAAAGATTTAGCTTCAAAACTGCTTTCACAATGAAATATTTTCATAAAAAATGTCGCCCCATTAGGGGTTGAATTTCCAAAAATACTGAAAACACGTGTTTTTTTTTTAATTTGTAACAAAGAATTCAGATACCAATTTTCATATATATATATATATATATATATATATATATATATATATATATATATATATATAACATCAAATACACTTGAGTAGTTCTTTAATAATTATTTATTTCCAAAAAGCTTTCACCCACTATTTCGTCCCCATAGGGGCTAAATTTCCAAAAAATGCTGTAACCGCATTTCAGCATTTGTGATTGAAAAAACCAAATACCAATTTTCGTACGTCTAGCTTCAAAACTGCCTTAATAGCTACAGTTTTCAAGACACATTTCATCCCCTATTTCGCATCCTTCGGGATAGAATTTCGGAAAATCCCTTCTTAAACGACCCCTATAGTATGAGACCAACACCCTCTCAACACTTCAAGTTTCTATCTTTAACGGTTTGGGCTGGACGATGATGGTGATTGTAAGTTCCTATGGGACCAAACTCTTACGGTCATCGGTCCCTAGGCTTACACACTACTTCATCTAACTTAAACTGATTTACGCTAAGGAGAACACACACAACTATGCGCGAGTGAGGACTCGAACCTCCGACGGGGGGAGCCACGCGAACCATGGCAAGGCGTCTTAGACCCGCGTCTACCCCGCGCGGTGGCGAAGTTGAGTCAGTCAGTCACATTATTTTTAATATATGTAGATTGGGTTTCTTGCCTAGCGAGATTACGAGGAGCTCTTGTTAATTTTATCATTTAATTTACAGTTTATAAACTCTATAAATCCAGAATGAGATTTTCACCCTGCAGCGGATTGTGCGCCGATATGAAACTACCTAGCAAATTAAAACTGTGTGTCTAACCGAGTCTCGAACTCGGGATCTTTGCCTTTCGCGGGCAAGTGCTCTACCAACTTTTATTTATTTTTTTGTTTTTTTACTCATTTTGTTCGATATAATTCGTTGCGTTTGGTCTAGGCGGACGTCACAAGACATACGTTCAAGTTGATCGTTGGTTCCTTGACTCAGTTTTTTTATTACAGAGAGCACGCAGTCCTCCGACCGAACACGCTGAGCTACCGTGCCGGCGTCCAGCTGAGCTACCCAAACACGACTTCCGACCCGTCCTCACAGCTTCAATTCTGCCACTACCTCGTCTCCTACCTACTTTGATAGATCACTTGCCCGCGAAAGGCAAAGGTTCCGAGTTGGAGTCTCGGTCATCTGCCAGGATGTTTCAACTCTTTGAATTTTGGTGTCTACCCTCAGTTGTGACACAGGCTGCGGTTGGGCGAGTTCTTGCGAAGGAAGGCCTCATCGGGCACTGGGGTGACGTCTGGGCCCCACCGAAGCGGTCCTCGCTGCGTCGCTCCATGGTACGCCCTCGGTGACAATAGCCACGACTGGAACATTCGATGCGTGTGGCCATAGCCGAGCGCGAAAAGAGAGATCCTGCGTCAACGCCTTCCGCCAGACTGCAGTCTGTATCCGCTAACAGTGGGAACATTCCGTACAACGTCATCCGCTGGCGCCAGGAGAGGGCGTGGCCAAAGAATTTTTCTCCAGATAGGCACTGGTACACGACTCGACTCGTATATGGAAGGGGAGACTCTCCTTGAAGTTCCGACGCTGGAAACTTTCCAAGAGAAGACCAGATCCCTCCGCCAAGTTGGCGCCATACTGTGGGTGTCACAAACAAGCGCCCTCTCTCTCACTATCATCTTTCTTTCTTTGGCCGGCCGCGGTGGTCTCGCGGTTCTAGGCGCGCAGTCCGGAACCGTGGGACTGCTACGGTCGCAGGTTCGAATCCTGCCTCGGGCATGGATGTGTGTGATGTCCTTAGGTTAGTTAGGTTTAAGTAGTTCTAAGTTCTAAGGGACTGATAACCACAGCAGTTGAGTCCCATAGTGCTCAGAGCCTTTTTTTTTTTTCTTTCTTTGGTCTTACCTGGGAATTTTCCATGCGAGTTTTGTAGCAGGGGATGTCAGGATTTCTACTTACCTCCACCCGACTGGACGACTTCAGAAACTAACGTGAAGGGGAGATAAGCCACAAACTCTGTCATCCTACAGGCGCAGAAAATGTTGTTGCTACGTCATTGCGAGTGAACCAATATACGCAAGAACCAAAGCCGAACTCGGATAGTACGTGAAAGGAGCATTCGGTTTTGGTTTCGGAAAGGGAAGTGCTTCGAAATTAGGCGCGAGAGCCGCAGGTGCAAGGCTTTCCATGTGAAAAACCGTAGCTAGACTTAGACTACCACGTGTCCATATGAGCGGTCACGCTGATCACAGAGTCGATCCCGACTACCTGGTGGTAAGCATTCCCCTGTGGGTTGCGTAACAGATTTCATTAGGCGTTTCTCACTCAGATGCGTGAACTTTCACAAATTTGCGCAATACCAGTAAATTTGAGTCTTCGTTCAGAAATGGGTTGAGAGTCTAGATGTATTTCCCACACCAGTGCAAGGTTAACCGTCTGGTAGTCATGATATGACGATCTCTGGAGTTATTTCTGGTATTATCTGACTATACGAGGTTCGAGCCCCGAGTATTGAGTGGAATGCATTCAATTCCTTCTGCCTCTCACGTCTTTCCCATGGTCCACACCGAGCGAGGTGGACTTGCTATTCGGAAGGATGAAGGCTGAAACCCGCGTCCAGCCATCTTGATTAAGGTTTCCATGATCTCCCTAAATCGCTTCAGGCAAATGCCAGGATAGTTTCTTTGAATGGGCACGGCTGACTACCTTCCCCATCCTTCCCTAACCCAATGGGACTGAAGACCTCGCTGTTTGGCCCCCTCCCCAAATCAACCAATCAACTATTGTCCACACACATGAGAATTGTTCAAATAATATTAGAGAGCCTCTAATGATCCATCATACGATACTATGTTATGGGTAGTAAAAACTTTCTCGATACTTTACATCGTAAAAGCGACATTAAGCGGTATTGGTCTTGTTAAGCATTTCCTTTCTATAACCATTTCACTTAATTTCATAACCAATTAGAAGAACGCCCAGGAGTCAAAATTTGCAATTTAAATGTTATCTGAACGTCGACTCGAGTTCCTGGGCAAGTATGTACCTACCTACATACATATATATACATCTCGCCAACCTCAGCTCTCACTCCCACGACCTACAAGAATAATGGGAAGCCTATCATCAAAATTAGTGAACCCAAAGGAGACAAAGATCAGTATTTCTGCTACCTTAGAAGCAAAATAATCCATGACGGACGACCACGAATGACATAAAAACAGGCCAATACAGGCAAAGAGGGTTCTCCTGGCCATAAGTAGTCTACAAGTATCAAACACTGGCCTTAGTCTGAGGAAGAAATTTCTGAGAGTATATATTTGGAGAATAGCATCGTATGGTAGTGATTCTCTAACAGTGGTAAAATCTGAATTGAACAAAATCTAAGCCTTTCAGGTGTGGCGCTACAGAACAACGTTGAACATTAAATGGACTGAGGAGAGAAGGAATGAGGAGGTTCTCCACAGAATCTATGAAGAAAGGAACATATGGAAAACACGGACAATAAGCAGGGACAGAAAAATAGGACATGTGTTAAGATATAAGAGAATTGCTTCCATGGTACTAGATGGAGCTGTACACGATAAAAACTGTTGGGGAAGACACGAAGACAGACTGGAATACAGCCAAAAAATAATTAAGGACATAGGGTGCAAATGCCACTCTGAGATAAAGAAGTTGGCACGGGACAAGAATCCGTGGCGGGTCGCATCAAACCAGTCAGACTCACAACCAAAAGTTCAGTGCACACCGAGCAAAGGTAATGGGTGTATACCAGTCTGCGATCAAGTATCGTTTATGAATTGTTTCATTTATGTAAGACAAGTAGAATGGTGATGAAATTTAACAAGGAAAGAGTTTTGAAGCGATTACATCCTGTAATGACATTCTGACAAATCACTCCCGAGGCTGTTCTCACACCCTAGCACTCTTGGGAACTCCAGTTCAGGTAATAGGGCTGGAGGTAGCAACAGATCGAAGCTTCGAATTGTTCGCTAACTCTTTGTTAGAGGTAGTCGGTTGAATCCAGTATAAACCGGACTTTTTTTGTAAGTTCAGCTTCAGAAAAATTCATACACACGAACTTAATTTTTATATACGTTCCTGAACTGGAAACACATTTTTCCTAGCGGATAAGCAGTTTATTGATTCCTTGTTCATAAAATGAGCGTAGCTATGACACCAACCAGTTGCGCACAAACACTTAGATAATGCCATTGTCTTCAAATTCTCCGGCTGCTTCCTTTAGTGGTTCAAACAAATGAATATCGCAGGTCGATATGTTCGGACTGTGGGGGGGATGTTCTAGTGTTGTCCAGGACATTTCCTGCATTTTTAATTTTTTTTCTGCAGTTGTGGGATGGAGCGTTGTCACAGATCACTATCATATCCAGTATTGGAAACGAGTGCCGTTTCTGAAGATATGTACATTCTGTTTGGTCCAAAAGCTGGCAGCAGTATGCAGCGTTCAGAATACGACTTTCGTAATGATGAGAGGAACTCCTCTAAAACCAGAAAAGACTGTCTTCAGTTATGCCGGTCCGCGGGCGACGTCGGTGAGCTGCAGCCCTCAACCGTTTGTCTTCCTCGTAAAAACTGTTTCTGCCATGCGTACACCTGCTGTCCCCGAACTCTGCTGGAAGTCTCTTCAAAATTCCTGACTGTTTTCGACCTCTGTTGTGAGAAACTTGATTATAATGCGTTGTGCAACTGATGACGCTACCTCTTGCTCTGACACTGTGATTCTGACTAAAGAAGCGGCACGACAACATTCTAGCTGCGGAGGACAATCACTGGAAACAAGGAGCAGAGATCACGCTGCTCTCCGTTTACAAAAAAGGCGCCTAAATGAAAAATTTCTTTTTATACTTGATCGACGCTCGTAGCAAGTGGCTTAGAGATTACTAAGCAGCACGCGTGTTTCGTTCGTATAGTTGGTGGCTCACACCAGATCGTGGTTACAGTGACATGTTAGCGCATGGGCTGATTGAAGGATGTGACACTTACCGCACACATTTTCTTCGGAGAATTCTTCATATATCGATTATGCGACTCGATGAAGAGCAGTTATGTTGCCTCATTACTCTTCGCTTAATGATTTCGATTCGCAATCTTGCAAACAGTTGTCTCCTTGGTCGCTGTTGCTCTACGTGTTTGGGGTGCCATAGCAGTTTCCACTTGACTTCCGCAACGTAAACGCACTCAAGTAGTTTTTCCTCATTGTCCTCGGGTCATCGACTTTATCTCATCTGATGACGTACTAGTGACACTCAGTGCACAGAGCTTAATTCTGTGGCTGATACGGAACACCGATATCACCCATGCGGCTGTGAAACATCCAGTATCTATAATCAAGCCACAAACACGACTAAGTAACTCATGTATTCTTCACCTGAAAATAAACCAGAAAAGGCTCGAAAAGATGTTAATGGGAATAAATATTCCATAAATTGATTGGCGACTCCATGGAGTGTCCCGTGCTCCACGACCATATAATGGATATACTTAGAAGGAGAGACAGCATTGGTCGTATTTTTTGTTTTATTAACCACAAAATCGATTTTCGGTCACTTAGTGACCATCCTCAGTGCTAGAAGTTAAAAATTTTCACATAACGATCAGAGAGTACAAAACAGAAAATCACAACTACATCTGCATATGAACATAAGTTGGTAGGAACATACCTGTAATATATAATTTAAATTGGTAGGCACTGGAGTCAACAAGCTTAGAGCGATTACATAAACTGAGAACTGAGGCCGCTGTTTACATGCACTTGTTCAGCAGACCTCGGTGTGACAGGGCTTGGAACGCCCTCTATGTGACCTGTGTCACGTGAAGACTTAATATTACTGGTTTTGCGAGATATTAACACTAAATAACTCTCGTGCATTTGTGAATCATGAAGTAATTCAAATTTAAAATGTACGTAAAACACACAGCAGACGAAGGGGGAGGAAACATCTAAAATACATACTTTTTAAAAACCGAAATTAGTGATGTTATTAGAACAAACCGAAACATGTGTGTCTATGTCTTGAGATAGTTGGAATAGCGGCCATTGTAAGTGTTCTCGTAGCAACTATGACTGCGGCGTTGTATATAAGGGATAACAAGCAACTGACTACGAATTGCTAATTGTGATAATTGGCAACAAGTTGTTGACTTTTCTCATAGGAAATCGGAGAAGCATTCCCAAAAATCTGTATATTTGATGTCATGTATGTATGGGTTCTGACCCAGTGCTTATGCGGAAGCCTATAACCACTGTTATAACAATGCTAGCTTGTCCAAAGGGACAAACGAGACGTACATCAGTATGTCGGTTAAATATAACAAAATTGTCTATCCACACCTACACACTTTTTTGTAATGAACATTGTGTTTCACGGCATTTTCATTATTACGTAATAACAGTTTCGTACTATTACTATTTTTTATATATTTGACTCCTTAGTCTTAACGTAACATCTTACGTATATCACGAACGTTGCACTTCTAACTTCCCACGCCACATGGTGGGTATTATGTTTTTTTTTCTTTTTTTAAACCTGTGTTATACCTCATTTCATGTTATTCATATATTATTCTTTTGTATTGTCTTTTTCTCTTTTGCCTGTCCTGCACTCTGACAACTTATTATCGATCTGTTTTATAAGTCTGTTTTTTTAAAAATAATACGCCAATGTATTTTAGATGTTTCCTCCCCCTTCGTCTGCTATGTGTTTTACGTACATTTTAAATTTGAATTACTTCATGATTCACAAATGCACGAGAGTTATTTAGTGTTAATATCTCGCAAAACCAGTAATATTAAGTCTTCACGTGACACAGGTCACATAGAGGGCGTTCCAAGCCCTGTCACACCGAGGTCTGCTGAACAAGTGCATGTAAACAGCGGCCTCAGTTCTCAGTTTATGTAATCGCTCTAAGCTTGTTGACTCCAGTGCCTACCAATTTAAATTATATATTACAGGTATGTTCCTACCAACTGTTATGTTCATATGCAGATGTAGTTGTGATTTTCTGTTTTGTACTCTCTGATCGTTATGTGAAAATTTTTAACTTCTAGCACTGAGGATGGTCACTAAGTGACCGAAAATCGATTTTGTGGTTAATAAAACAAAAAATACGACCAATGCTGTCTCTCCTTCTAAGTATTACATAAATGTCTAGTAAGGATAAGCCTAATTTGATTGATTTATTTTCAGAATGACAAACCATCTGACGCTATCTTAAGGACATTAAATGCCCAAAACATCAACACTAAATTACTCGCTAAAGAGCCACTCAAAACTATAAGTCTCTTATATCACATAAATCACAAAATATGTCGGTGCTGTTCTCGTCCATCCTGTATAATGTTGCAGTATCAGAATCCCTATTAGATAGATGCTCCGTATCTTTGGCGTTTACACTAGACGCGTGCACGTATACTGGAGTAACGGTAATTGCGAAACTAGCTTCTCCCACTTGCTGAAACTGCAGTATTAAATTCGGCACGAAGGAACATATTTGAGAACTCGCACTGGAGATTATTTTAAAATAACTCCGCTTATCGTGCGGAATGAATTTATTTGCCCCTGTAAACACGACTGCATTCGCTGAACTTCGTTGTTAATGGCAAAGGATCTAAAATATCAAGCGAACAGCATTAGGAAACAAATACGATTGGGGGCTGGAGGAATATTTTCCAGTGCGATAATAGGCTCCATACCAGCATTCGCTGTGCGTGCGTTTTCCGGACAGTGGCGGAATATTTGCTGCGGTCGCTCTGCGGCCAACTGCCACGTCGCTCCCATGCATAAAATATCGATGACCGCGGACGGCGCAGCGGCCGTGTTACTGTACAGGTGCGCTTGTAGCTGCGGTAGGGTATCGCTGTAGTTGGTACCTAGACTACCGGGTCAAACCGTTCCGCATAAAGAAGGGCAACGCTGTGGATGAAAAACACGCGACACTTGTGTAATACACTACAATAACATTACAAGTAACTCAGAAGTATATATCGTTGGAGCAGTGAAGAAACTTAAATCACTTTAAAAAAAGCAAGTCTTCTGTTCTAGACTGTATACAAATTAACCTTTCAGAGTACACTGGCGCAATAGCCCCATACTTAACAATAGTATACAATGGCTCACTCGACGGTAGTTCCGTACCCAAAGACTGGAAAGTTGCACTGGTCACATTAATATTCCAGAAGGGCAATACCGAACTACAGGCCTATCATTAACGTCGATATGCAGGGGGATTTTGGAATTACATTGTGTTCGAACATTATGAATTACCTTGAAGAGAACGGTGTATTGACGCACAGTCAACAAGGATTTAGAAAACATTGTTCTTGCGAAACAAAACTAGCTCTGTAGCTCTGTACTCACACGAAGTGTTGAGTGCTATTGACAAGGGATTTCAAATTGATCCAGTATTTCTAGATTTCCAGAAGGCTTTGACACACTACCTCACAAGCGGCTTCTAATCAAATTAGGTGCTTACGGAATAGCATCTGTGACATGACTGGAGTCTTGATTTCCTATCATAGAGATGACAGTTCGTAGTATGTGGCAGAAAGCCACTAAGTAAAAGAAAAGCTATTTCTGGTGTTTTGCAAGGTAGTGTTGTGTAGGACCTCTGTTCTTCCTTATCTATGTAAACGATTTAGGAGAGAATGTGAGCAGCCGTCTTAGGTTGTTTGCACATGATGCTGTCATTTATTGTCTAGCAAAGTCATCAGAAGATCAAAACACATTGCAAAACGATTTAGAAAAGATATCTGTACGGTGCGAAAATTGACAATTGACCCTAAATAATGAAAAGTGTCAGATGATCCATATCAGTGCTAAAAGGAATCAATGAAATTTAAAGGCCGTAAATTCAACTAAACGCGTAGGAATTATAATTGCGAACAACTGAAGTTGGAGAGAACACACAGAAAATGTTGTGCGTAAGGCGAGCAAAAGACTGCGATTTATTGGCAGAACGCTTGGGAGATGCAACAGATCTACTAAAGAGACTGCCTGCGCTATGCTTGTCCATCCTCTTTTGGAGTATTCCTGCGCGGTGTGGGATTCTTACCAGATAGAAGTAACAGAGTACATCGAGAGAGTTGAAAGAAGTACAGCACGTTTTGTGTTATCGGGAAATTGGGAACAGATTGTCAAAGACAAACAGGATTTGGGATGGATATCATTAAAATAAGATAGTGCGACTGCAGGGACTTATCTCTGGCACGCCTCCCGTGAGATCCGCATTTCCAACTTATTGTTCCCTGCAGTCGCACTATCATCTGTGCCCTCGGTGGCTCAGATGGAAACAGCGTCTGACATCTAAGCAGGAGATCCCGGGTTCAAGACCCGGTCGTGGCATACATTTTCAACTGTCCCTGTTGACTTACATCAACGCCTATCTGCAGCTAGGGGTATTCATTTCATTGTAATTTCATTCTAACGAGCTGCAGGGTCACCAATGCATACATACAGGAAACTGGAACATTCCAAATAACATAAAACATACAAATAAGACAGAGATTTATTGATACTGCATATAGAGCATATGTCCGTAATTTAAGCTCCGGTTCCAAAACACTGTGGAAAGAGAACCACTGCTCAAGAAGACGTCAAATTTGAACAGCATATTGTTGACGCAAAGAAAAACGCCTTGAAACAAAAAACATTAGTGAAAATTTTATAAATAGAGGTGCCGCAACGTAAATGCGGTCGGCTACAAATGACAGATGGATCTCAATACGACTACTACGGTTTACGTTGTACATTACACTGTCCGTACTGTTCAACGTGCATGACTGTCAAGTTCGGCAGTCAGCAGTGTGGCATCCACGCCAAGGTCGTACCACATCGGATGAAAAAAAAAATCGGTTTTTAATGGTCCTGAGGCTGAAAACCGCAAAAAAATGCAAAATGACGTCGGTTACTAATTGTGAGACTGGCGCTAGGGATGTTCAGTATGCTGCACACCGTTTTCTGCAAAAAGTTAAAATGGAGAAATAGCACCTTGGCCTAGAGTTCGGAGTGTCTCGGGAGTGACGTTCAGAATGCGTTGCGCAATGCGTGCCTTCAGTTTTGATACGTTAGTTGTAAGCACAATGTCTTTCTGACAACCCCCCAACCAGAACTCAACAAGGATTAAGGTCAGGTGATCTGGAGGGCCAGGCTGAAAGGAATTGACGGCTGCTACTTCTGGCATTTCTGAAATGCCTCTACAGCAGCCTCTTCACTGGCTGCGTAACGTGGGGAGGAGCGCCATCTTGTATAAAAACGATCCCACCCACATAGCCACGCTGTTGAAGGTTTGGAATGACGGTCGTGTGCAAAAGACTCTCAGAGCATTTACCCATTGACTGTAAAGGTAACAGGACCCGCAGTAGTTATCCCTTACGAAACATTCGGTCCTACGATAAACGGTGCAGTCAACCCGCACGACACACTCAATTTTGCAGAATGGAGTGGTACCGATTTGTTCGTTGCTCGTATTCTACAGTTCTGCCTACTGACATGTCGATGGAGAAAGAAATGGGCTTCGTCTGTCCACAAAATGTTCCAAGGCCATTCATTGTCCACCTCCACACGAGCGAGAAGTTCCAGAACGAACCTTTATCTTGCTGGCAGGTCAGCAGGAAGCAGCTCCTGAACGTGGATGATATTGTATCGATTGCAATGTAGGGTGTTTTTTAGGAATTCATGTACCGTGTCCGAAGACTGCGCAGTTCCCCGCGCACTGCATGTTTGCACATCTCCGTTCGGCCAGTTCTGCAATGCCGTGGCCACATCTTCGACAGATGTGTGATCAACCGCTTCTCTCTCTCTGCCACATTTCACTTTCAAATGAACCTGCCTTTTCGAATTTTGTAAGCATTTTCTCCAGTCTCTTAGCAGACATCGGTCTAATGTCTTTCTCCATACCCTTGAGGGTCCGGAACAGCCGCGGGGCTGCGGCGAACAGACACCGTTCTGCTGTACCAGCAGCGCGCGGTCCTTCATCGAGACAGTCATATTGGACGGCTCGGACGCAAACTAAGGAAGCCGTTTGCTGCGAGTCTATTGGTGTGCATATTCTCTCACTTACAGTGACCTCTAGTGTTCAAATTTACTTTAATTTTTTTTCCTTGACGTTAGGAATTTGGTGTTCAGATACGACGTCATTCTGAGCAGTAGTTGCCTTTCTACAGTGTTTTGAAACTGGAACTTTAATTACGGATACCATGTATAAATACGTAGCATATCAATAATCATAGCATTTCAAAAAGCACTTACCACATTCTCTTGAAGGTAACAAGGGAAAACTGCGCTCATCTTCATAGGACACAGTCTAGTTGTCCCTTGAACCAACCTTGGAGTATTCAGTGAGCAGAGTCTTGAACAAGGCCAGAGAGATCTTCTCCAACTCTTTGTTTTATTACTTCAGCCGTTTCAGGTGGCAATTTATGTACAATAAGAAGCCGAAAGCGGTGAAACAACACTGCTCAACGCGCTAAATTGTTTATAAATGAAATGATTTAAATTCTGACGTTACACTTCACATATTTTTCGAACTGAACACTGAGCCTCATTTAAAAGCAATTGGCAGCACTGTGTGAGCATGTAGCAATTCTCACTTCGAGTAAACAATCAGTCAGTGTTTCTCTGTCTTTTATTATTATTAGGAACCATTTGGATTTCTTTGCTGTTGGCGGGAACCAAAAGGTTCAAGAGAAATGAACTGTCTAAATTTAAAAATAAAGTTCAATAAAAAACTTTTAACCTATTTGTTAAACTCACAACTTACCTGCACCAACAGTACTATTGTAATAGAAAGCATAACATTTTTAGTAGAAAATTAAATTCGGTTTGTATCAACGTTATTTTTGAGCTTGCGTCTTCTGTACGAGTTCTGTAATCCTGGGACTAATATTATCGCTAAAGGCTGCACGCATTTCATCACTTACTTTCAGTCGAATCCTGGACTTGTTTGTTAGTACCGGGAAAGGAGATAACCCCCTGTCTGCATTAACAAGTTGTAGAGAAAAGCTAAGACAACGCAAGGCGATTTCTCCAATCTTCCATGTGTGTTTGCCTTAATCGTGTCATACTTTTTATCATCGAGTGTTTTTAATGTCTCGAATGCAGAATACTTGGCTTCGCCAGTTTCATCCACCCATAATTAGAGTATGCAAATAAATGCATGAGGTCATCTTCAAAGATAAATTACCTTCCAAAAATCTGTTTCCAGGACCTTGCAGTTGGAAGTTCAACTGATTCAAGTGTGTAAAAGTATCCACAAGGTCAGCCAAATGCATCCGAATTGTCAGATTAAAAAGCATCTCCAGTTAGTATTTCGTTTCTTTCTGACTTGGCAACAAGTTTCCCTCTTCTCTGAGTTGGTATAATCTTCCGAGCACGTTACCTTTCGGCAGCTAACGAACTTCGGAGTAAAAGTGGTGGGTCTCCTGGGCGAGTCCATTTCAGTGCACAGTCTTTTTAAGGCGTTTATTTAAGACACGGTTTTTGATAACATTTACCATATTTGTGGTGAGTTACATTGTAGTATGAAGGTATTCTGGAAGTTTAGTAAGCGAATGCTCGACCATGTATGATACAGTGCATTGTCAATACCGAAGGATTCTTCTGTTTTATTAACGTCGCTGTACCGGAACGTGATCTTAACATGACTGGTATGCCATCTGTACAGAAACCGACGAGTTGCTCTGAGCATTATAGGACTTAACTTCTGAGGTCATCAATCCCCTGGAACTTAGAACTACGTACTTAAACCTGACTAACCTAAGGTCATTACACACATCCATGCCCGAAGCAGGATTCGAACCTGTGACCGTAGTGGTCGCGCGGTTCCAGACTGAAGCGCCTAGAACCGCTCGGCCACTCCGGCCGGCGCAGTTATTTTCATCGCGTCCATACCTTTCGACGTCGCTTGCAGTATGCACAAAATCAGTAGTTCTTCTCTGATTATGTGTTGTCTAAACCGCGGACAAACGAGAGTAAATGACAATAATTACAAATGTAAGGCGATTCATAACGTTGCAAAGCGGGGCATGGTGATTTTTTTACTCATGAAACAAATTGCTCGTTGATGTCATGTGACATTAGTTCAGGTGAAACTCTTAACGTGTTGTTCGTTGGAGGTATTTCTTATATTTGTTTATTTGCTGGATTATAACCCTAAAACTTAGACAGATTTGATCAAACAAGGTTTCACGAGCGTTCCTCCCATTTTGTGAGGCTTTTTTGATTGCGGTGTCAAGTTAGATATCTCAAATGACGCTACTAACTTTTGCTCTGATGACGCAAAACTTTTCATTTTCTTCAGTTTCTTTAATTTTCGTTCACAGAATTCTGGTCGTCTGTTAGACAAATTATGGTGGACCGTTTCTGTGTGGCATTGTAATTTCGCTGGCTACCGGAAATCGTTCGAGAGAACGGTTGCGCATATAACGCACTGTGGTTTATTTTTCCATTCCTTCCTGTCGAAGTAAATCCGAATTTAATACAACTAGTGTCGTATTTTCTCTTAGGCACCATTTTCTGAAAATAAAGCAGAAATGCAGTCACGTATAACAAAAGCGTAAAAATACTGTATTTTGCATAATAAAGTAATTAAATAATAAATATAGATCTACTATCTTTATTTTAATTGCTTATTACGTAATGTGATATTCCAATTAGGTAGACAATGGCAGTTTACCTAGCTGTTGTCAACTCTTTGTTATATTCACATACATAGATGTACTCACTCACGCCTATACTCCATATTGTAACACCTAGTTTTGATTAAAAATGTATAAAATACAAAAATGTGTACGTCAATTTCGTAAGTCATACATTGGTAAGAATGTTGAGAACTAACGGCTAGTCAAACTGTTGATGTTGTCGAACCACCAAGCAGCCAAACAGAATCACTGACTTGGTCAAGCAAGACAAAACTAAGCCGCCAGCATGGCTGGCTGACTGAGGGGCCCGCGCCACGCTGTGCCTTCGATCCCTTGTCCCCGGCCCTGCAGCCCATGCTCGGCAGTACTCACTCGGCGCGCGGCGCGGCGCTGCACCGTCTGCGTAATGATGTGTCGCCAATGGAAAACGAGAAAAAGTTGGAAATTTTAAATGTTTCGTGGACGACATTTTAGCTGCTGTGGCCCACCGATTGGGAACCAGTGGTCTAAGTGATCGCCAGGTGATCAGTAACGTTGTGGCCGAATAATCTTCAGTTCTTAAGCACTGTAATAATAAAGCGGTGGTGTTTTGTCGCTCCTCGGAATGTTTTCATTTGAATTGTGTCGTAACGTAGTTAGAACACGTAATGCGCTACAAACAGACATGCGCAATGATGTCTCATAAATCTATAAATAACGCAGGCCACTTGTATTATTCCCAAATTGAAATTTTCACTTTGCAGCGTAGTGTGTGCTGATGTGAAACTTCCATGCCAGATTAAAACTGTGTGCCGTCCGAGACTTGAACGCGAGACCTTCGCCTTTCGCGAGCAATTGTTGTAACGAATATGTTAACCAAGCACGACTCACGTCCCGTACTCGTAGGCTTACTTCCGGCAATACCTCATCTTGGACCTTCCGAACTTCACAGAAGCACTCTTGCGAAGTGTGCAGAAGTAAAACTGCTGGGAGAAAGGATACTGAGGAGACATGGTTAAGCCAAAGCCTGGGGTGTTTCCAAAATGGAATCTTCACTCAGCAGTACGGAAGGTAGCAGCCGAGGTACTAGCTGAAATAAAACTGTGAGGACGGGTCGTGAGTCGTGCTTGGGTAGCCCATCGATAGAGCACTTTCCCACCAAAGGAAAAGGTCCCGAAGGAGTCTCGTTCCGGCACACAGTTTTAATCTGTCAGGAAGTTTTAGTCTGTAGTTCTTGCAGTGAATTCCTTAGAGGACAAAAAGGATCTATTTCTCGAATTTTGGTTGTCAGATGGGTGACCAGGACAAACAACAGCCAGACTAGCGTTGCGCTACGTGTTCGTCCATCCTCTGTGCATGGATGAAATGAAAAAGACGTCACATGTGGTTTCGAATTGCCTACGTTTTGGAAAAAACCGCAAACCGTACTAATTACTTATTTTTGTATAGTTCCACTTATAAACAAAGAGATTTCCATTACAGACCCTGCTGCATACACTCTGCATGCTCTAACGTTGTCGCTCCTAAAGTTCCCAGAAAGGTTTTGAGAGTCCTAATTAGTTCTGTTCACGCAGGATTCTCTCCAAAAGTGGAAACAGCTGTGTTTGTTGCTCCATAGATCAAGAACATCATTTCGGCTGCTGCCCTCATCAGAGCAAAACTCTGTGTGGCCGAGCGGTTCTAAGCACTACAGTCTGGAACCGAGCGACCGCTACGGTCGCAGGTTGGAATCCAGCCTCCGGCATGGATGTGTGTGATGTCCTTAGGTTAGTTAGGTTTAAGTAGTTCTAAGCTCTAGAGGACTGATGACCTCAGCCGTTAAGTCCCATAGTGCTCAGAGCCATTTGAACCATTTTGAACGTGGCGTCAGAATTCAACGACCCCGCCCGGAATTTACGGGAATCAGGTGACTTGTGTGTGTGGAGATGTGGTTCCAGCGACCTACCAAAGTCTCATTCCTTCCATGCCGTCTAGCGTCGCCTCTGTCATCCGTGCCAAAGCTTAATATGCCGGCTATTAGGTACGTGGTCACAGTCTTCTGGCTCTCCAGTGTACATTACTGGACGCATTCAGAAATAAAAGTCTGCAATGAGCTGGAAATTTTCGTCACACTTACTACAGAATTATACATACTTGATCAGTTACTAGTTTGTAGCGTCTGGAACAACAGTGATGTGGTCCATAGCAGCCGAAGAGGCGCGCTACTACCCGGTGTTAATGCCGTGGCAATACTGGCAGCAAAAAGGAATTCACTGTGATTGAGACACTTTGTACACTCTTCTTTTATCACCTTTCACATCCCTCTTCGTGTAAGTTGAAGTTTTTGGTAATCCGCAGTAACGTCAGTAAAGTTGGCATCCCGAAATTTACTCTTGTGGTTCACACATCTACATACTGCTCTATTATCCGCTCATTCACTGATACAATTTACTCTTGTGGTTCACACTTCTACATATTGCTCTATTATCCGCTCATTCACTGATACAATTCACTCTCGTGGTTCACACTTCTACATATTGCTCTATTATCCGCTCATTCACTGATACAATTCACTCTCGTGGTTCACACTTCTACATATTGCTCTATTATCCGCTCATTCACTGATACAATTTACTCTTGTGGTTCACACTTCTACATACTGCTCTATTATCCGCTCATTCACTGATACAATCTACTCTTGTGGTTCACACATCTACATACTGCTCTATTATCAGCTCATTCACTGATACAATTTACTCTTGTGGTTCACACTTCTACATACTGCTCTATTATCCGCTCATTCACTGATACAATTTACTCTTGTGGTTCACACTTTTACATATTGCTCTATTATCCGCTCATTCACTGATACAATCTACTTGCTCCTTTATCGCTGTAAACGTCTTGCGCCTGGTCCATTATTTCATCGTTAGTCAAGCTTTGGTGACCAAGATTTTGGTCTTTATTCAGCCAGTCACGATGACTCACCATGCTTATAGATCGAAATGCCCTCTGGAAACTTGATTCGTCTATTCCTTTGATATAAAATCCTTTTTCTCTGTTGCTCCAAATTCCAGGCTTTTTGAGTGGTCGCAATTCTAAATTCACTTCACCTGCTGACGCAGTGGTAGGTGCCTCTCTCTATTTTACAAGCTTGTCAGTTTCTTTAGTTTGTTCGCGTTGAATGCCTTCGCCACTGAATTGAGCGTTGAAAGACATCAAACATTCATGAAGTTGCCTGCGTCTACAAAGGCGCTTACAAGTGAGGATCTCCCATTCATCAACAGACTCGGTCAGGAAATTCGAGTTCGGAGAGAGAAAAGTACACTGTCAATCCATCATCATTAAAGAGATCAGAGAGATGAGCAGCAGCAGTGCCTAAAATTCACAACACTTGCACATCTTCAGGTTTCAATTTGAAATTTTCTATATTTTGAGAAGTCGTTCTCGAACCACTCAGAGTATAACTGTGTGCCAACCCGAGGATTTTTCTTCGAGGTATAGATGATTTTCACATGTCTTACATATTGCCGGCCGCGGTGGTCTCGCGGTTCTAGGCGCGCAGTCCGGAACCGTGCGACTGCTACGGTCGCAGGTTCGAATCCTGCCTCGGGCATGGATGTGTGTGATGTCCTTAGGTTAGTTAGGTTTAAGTAGTTCTAAGTTCTAGGGGACTTATGACCACAGTAGTTGAGTCCCATAGTGCTCAGAGCCATTTGAACCATCTTACATATTCGAAATTAAGAGTAATTTAAATGGTGTGAACGACCATTATTAGGACACTAAAGACCAGCGATTCGTCCCTTACTCTCTTTAGTTCGAGCATTGAACTGTCTTTCCTGCTAGTCTGCCGGGCGTCAGGGAAAGACTTTCAAAGCGAGCCAGTTTCATCTGCATTGTGTACCTGTGCCGAAGACAAATTTACCACGTCTAAAATAGTCTTAAATTGTTTAAAAAATGGTTCAAGTCTTGAGAAATTTGCACATAAACGTTTCCAACACACTTTTCTAATAGAGATATTGCGGTGTTTTCGAAATTTGCACAGCCATTCGGTATTGTATTATCCTTGAATCTGTTTTGCCTAATTTGTCTGAGGATCTTTCCGCTGCAGCCTACAGTTGGACAACACTTACAGGACCTCCGACAGAACAATGTTTGTACCGGGAATAAGCGGAATTATGAATTTTGGACAGTTTTTGTCTAGTTGTCGGCCCTCGCGTTCTCCGGCTAGTTCATCTTGTCTTAGAAGCAACTCCGAAGTATTATCGCACGTTTTCTTAGTGTCTCAGGAAGTCGAATTAGCAATTCTAAACTATGCCACAACACTCTGGACAGAAGCACCGGTTTGGAGTTTATCAACCACTATTATTTATCTCCAAAACTTAACTATATATATTTACTCCTAATACTCAGCTCAGTTACTACCTGTAAGCTCTGTTCTTTAGAGAATGGAACTTTCATGTATAAAATAGCTCCAAACGGCTGATAACTCTACATCTGAATTAATGTATTAAACATAGCCTCGCCCTTTCAGACGTCTTGTCACGGCTAGCCCCGTCGGAGGTTCGAGTCCTCACTCGGGCATGGATGTGCTTATGTTGTCCCTAGCGAAAGTTAGTTTAAGTTAGATTAAGTAGTGTGTAGGCTTAGCGGCCGATGACCTCAGCAGTTTGGTCCCATAAGACCTTACCACAAATTTCCAATTTCCTAATGTATTAAACATTGGTCTTTAACCATGTAAGCGAGAAAAAGCTTACGAATAGTTTTAAATTATGCTTAATGTTTGCTGGAAGTCGCTGACTGCTTTCAGTGTGAATCACTGGGTGTGTGTTGTCTCGGTAGTTTATGGTCCATTTTAAGCAAGAGCTAGTTTTTCACCCACCTACATATTTATGACGCCATATCTTCTCAACTACTGTGATACAGTTTTGCAGGTACACAGGCATAGATACTGTCTGCAAATTGTATTGCGAATAGAGTCGGTACTAAAGAAGTAATAAAGTAAAACGTCATGCCTGCTAGTGAAGTTTGATTGCATAAACAGTGAAATTGTAGTAACCGATAAACGTTTTTTCGTTTCATTATTTTGTGAGGGGGTGGGGACAGTGGTGTCAGCGACAAAAAGTTTCGCGTAAGTTTGAAATTAGATGCAAAGTTTGTTCGAAGCCGCTAAGTGTTCTCAATCTCAAATAACGAAATAACGAGTGAATAAAGTCCGCGTATTTGCGCGCCGAAATGCTCACGCAGTTGCGTCAGTATTATCATAATTACTTTCAGTGCGCCACATTCCACGAACTGTCATGAGCGATGCAGCTTTAGAAACATTGTGTGTTATTGCGTCTTGCCAAGAGATAGACCATATGTGGCTACAATAACTTTTCTATATCTCGCAGAGTAACGTTTTTATTTTGGCATTACATATCGTATTTCCTCTGAATCGTGTCGAGAGGAAACTGATCAGTCACACGAAGAAACGTAGACATATCGGAGCCTATTAGCTGATTGTCATCTGTACAAACAAATAGACGAAGTTTTTTCCTTCGGCATATGAACTGTATTTGACTGTATTGCATGCGACTATGCAAATGTCGTTCCAGAAGAAAGCAGATACTGTGCGATTTGGTTTTGGCTCCCACTACCCAGCTCATTTCTCTCTCCAAGGCAGTTCTGCTCCCGCCCCTGATATCCATCTTAATGAGCATCTGCAACGTCTGCATCTGACTGCCCCAGTTGCCATATAGGGGGCTGGAGTTTTTCCAGGACGTCGCGACGCAGTGTACTGTTGGTGCTGCAGGCAGGCAGCGTGTCTGGCGCGAGAGGACATGCGTAATTTCCTGGCCGCGACTGCGGCAGAGGGGCCCACCCGCCGATATTTATGGGTCGGCCGAGCGCGACCGCGACCGCGAGGCGGGCCAGGCGCCTCCTTAACACAATTTTCCGCATGCAGCGAGCAGCCAGGCAGCACTCGGCTGCGGACCACTGCGGCTTTCCGGCCGACGCACCGTGATTAATGGCGACGCGTGGCTGCTCCACACAGTGCTAGGAAGCGGTTCTTTAGGCTGCTTGTGCGCCATTGACTCTCACTCTTGGATGCTGCGGCAGTAGCCCACAAGAATACCCTTTAAACATGTTCTTTCATTTAGTTTTGGTCGGAGACGAAACGTCTTACACTTATTCTAGAGACGTGTATCGTCAATCAACACAGGGTGGTCCATTGATAGTGAACGAGCCAAATATCTCACGAAATAAGCGTCAAACGAAAAAACTACAAAGAACGAAACTCGTCTAGCTTGAAGGGGGAAACCATATGGCGCTATGGTTGGCCCGCTAGATGGCGCTGCCATAGGTCAAACGGATATCAACTGCGATTTTTTAAAATAGGGACCCCCATTTTTATTACATATTCGTGTAGTACGTAAAGAAATATGAATGTTTTAGTTGGACCACTTTTTTCGCTTTGTGATAGATGGCGCTGTAATAGTCACAAACGTATAAGTACGTGGTATCACGTAATATTCCACCAGTGCGGACGGTATTTGCTTCGTGATACATTCCCATTGATAAAATGGACCGTTTACCAATTGCGGAAAAGGTCGATATCGTGTTGAAGTACGGGTATTATGATCAAAATGCCCTACGGGCGTGTGCTATGTATGCTGCTCGGTATCCTGGACGACATCGTCAAAGTGTCCGGACCGTTCGCCGGATACTTACGTTATTTAAGGTAACAGGAAGTGTTCAGCCGATTTTTGAAACGTCAACCACGACCTGCAACAAATGATGATGCCTAAGTAGGTGTTTTAGCTGCTGTCGCGGCTAATCCGCACATCAGTAGCAGACAGTTAGTTGTACCATGGTACCAGAAGTACGCTCTGCCATACACCGTTAGGTGGCTTGCGGAGATGAGATGGATGTCTAATTATGCTTTATGACTGTCCTTAGATAGTTTGTCTTCTCTATCAGTTTTATTTTTTTCAGTTTGGTAACGTCTCAGTTTGTTGTCGATGTTTTTAGTAACCGCATTGACTAAGGTGTGTTCTGTAGCAGTTCCGTGTGCTTTTAATTCAATAGGGCATAGTATCCTCACCCCCCCCCCCTCCCCCGAAATCAGTTGAATATGTGATCTGCGTAGTGTTCAGCAACTTGTTCTTACCAAAATTATCATGGAATGAAACAGAAATCAATCGCTTGTGACTGAATGGTTGTTATACGAAAAAGTTTCTCCTTGCAAAGACATACGTGAAAAACTGCCTACTGTCTATAGAGGAAAACATTTGCCTCCGAGAAATACCATCGAATGTCTTACTGCTTGTGACTGCTAAGTTGACGATATTCTGGTACACACACAATGTAGAACATACTGCATACTCAGGCTAATGGCTGAGTTGCAGCGTTATAAATTTCACACACTGTTCGTTGTTGAGCAGCGGATAGGTGCGGGGAAGAGTCTGAAAATGGAAACTGATAACGATTTTCAAAAAGCTTGAGACGAGTAATTATTGCGAAAATGGTGTCAATAGAGCACCTCTCACTTTCAGTGTAACTTACAGCACGTTACATCGTGGTGTCTCAATACACAGTCCGCAAGACACATTCCGGAGTGTTATGGGGGATACTTCGTACCGTGATGTTTAGTCTCAGTTCCACGCCCAAATATGACGTAACACAGCACAAACTAAAGTATACACGCCGGCAGTAGCAGTTTTTCCTTTTGAACCGCTGGACCCGTCACATTAGACTTTTGTAATCTTTTTAAGTGTTGAAAAAAGGAATAACGATGTCTGGCGTCCCGTTCTACATCTACATACATACTCTGCAAGCCACCGTACGGCGCGTCACGGAGGACACCATTTACCACTACTAGTTGTTTCCTCTGCTGTTCCACTTGCAGATAGAGCGACCGAAAAACGACTATCTACACTACTGGCCATTAAAACTGCTACTCCAGGAAGAAATACAGATGATAAACGGGTATTCATTGGACAAATATATTATACTAGAACTAACATGTGATTACATTTTCACGCAATATGGGTGCATAGATCCTGAGAAATCAGTACCCAGAACAACCACCTCTGGCCGTAATAATGGCCTTGATACGCCTGGGCATTGATTCAAACAGAAGTAGGATGGCGTGTACAGGTACAGCTGCCCATGCAGCTTCAACACGATACCACAGTTCATCAAGGGTAGTGACTGGCGTATTGTGACGAGCCAGTTGCTCGGCCACCATTGACCAGACGTGTTCAGTTGGTGACAGATCTGAAGAATGTGCTGGCCAGGGCAGCAGTCGAACATTTTCTGTATCCAGAAAGGCCCGTACAGGACCTGCAACATGCGCTCGTGCATTATCCTGCTGAAATGTAGCGTTTCGCAGGGATCGAATGAAGGGTAGAGCCACGGGTCGTAACATATCTGAAATATAACGTCCACTGTTCAAAGTGCCGTCAATGTGAACAAGACGTGACCGAGACGTGTAACCAATGGCATCCCCTACCATCATGCGCCAGTATGGCGATGACGAATACACGCTTCCAATGTGCGTTCACCGCGATGTCGCCAAACACGGATGCGACCATCATGATGCTGTAAACAGAACCTGGATTCATCCTAAAAAATGACGTGTTGCCATTCGTGCAACCACTTTCGTCGTTGAGTACACCATCGCAAGCGATCCTGTCTGTGATGCAGCGTCAAGGGTAACCGCAGCCATGGTCTCAGAGGTGATAGTCCATGCTGCTGCAAACGTCGTCGAACTGTTCGTGCAGATGGTTGTTGTCTTGCAAACGTCACCATCTGTTGACTCGGGGATCGAGATGTGGCTGCACGATCCTTTACAGCCATGCGGATAAGATGCCTGTCATCTCGACTGCTAGTGATACTAGGCCGTTGGGATCCAGCACGGCGTTCCGTATTAGCCTCCTAAACCCACCGATTCCATATTCTGCCAACAGCCATTGGATCTCGACCAACGCGAGCAGCAATGGCGCGATACGATAAACCGCAATCGAGATAGGCTACAATCCGACCTTTATCAAAGTCGGAAACGTGATCGTACGCGTTTCTCCTCATTACACGAGGCATCACAACAACGTTCCACCAGGCAACGCCGGTCAACTGCTGTTTGTGTATGAGAAATGGGTTGGAAACTTTCCTCATGTCAGCACGTTGTAGGCGTCGCCACCGGCGCCAACCTTGTCTGAATGCTCTGAAAAGCTTATCATTTGCATATCACAGCATCTTCTTCCTGACGGTTAAATTTCGCGTCTGTAGCACGTCATCTTCGTGGTGTAGCATTTTAATGGCCAGTAGTGTATATCCCTCTGTATGAGTCCCAGTTTCTCGTGTCTTATCTTTGTTGTCCTTACGCGAAATGTGCGCTGGGGGCAGCAGGATTGTTCAGCAGTCAGCTTCAAATGACGGTTCTCTAAATTTTCTCAGTAGCGTTCATCGAAAAGAGCGTCGGCTTCCCTCCAGGAAATCCCATTTGAGTTCTCGAAGCATCTGCGTAACATCTGCAAGTTTTTCGAATCTAACGGTAACAGATCGAGCAGCCCGCCTCGTAAATTGCTTCCTTTAATCCGACCCGGTACGTATCCCAAACACTCATGCAGTACTAAAGAATAGGTCACAGTAGCATCGCATGTGCTGTCTTCTTTACAGATAGGCCTCACTTTCCAAAACTTCTCGCACTAAACCGAAGTCGACTATTTCTCTTCCCTACCACAATCCTTACATGCCCGTTCCGTTTCATATCGCTTTGCAGCGTCACGCCCAGACATTTAAATGACATGACTGTGTCATGCACAACAGTACTAATGCTGTATTCGAACATTACGGGTTTTTTCCCTACTTGTACGCATTAACTTATATTTTTTCTATATAAGGACCAGCTGCCATTCATCACACCATATAGAAATTTTGTCCAGGTTATCTTGTCTCCTCCCACAGTCACTCAACTTCGACCCGTCCCCGTACACCACAGCATCAACAACAGACAACCGCAGATCGCTGCCCGCCCTTTTCACTAAATCGTTTATGTATACAGAGAACAGCAGTGGTCTTATCACACTTCCTGGGGCACTGCTGGAGACACCCTCGTCTCTAACAAACATTCGCCGTCGAGGGCAACATACTGGGTTCCATTACTCAAGAAGTCTTCGAGCCACTCGTAGGCATCAGCTTTTCGTTGTCTAGGAAATTTATTATATTCGAACTCAAAATGTGTTCTAGAATTCTTCAGAAAACCGACGTTCAGGATATTGGTCTTTAATTTTGCGGGTACATTACTTTACCCTTCTTATTCACAGGAGCTACCTATGCTCTTTTACAATCTCTTGATTTTGCGCTGGGCCGAGAGATTCGCGATAAATGCAGTATCAGTAAGGCCCTAAGGCGTAGAGTACCGTTTGTAAAACCGAATTGAGTTTCCATCGGGACCTGGCAATTTATTTGTCTTCCACTCTTTCAGTTGTTTCTCTGCGACGTGGATGCTTATTACTATGTTATCTAGAAGGGATTCTTTGCGATGGTCAAACAATGGTATTTTTCTACGATTTTCCTTCGTGAATGGTTTCTTATAAGTGGAATTTAAAACTTCGGCTCTCGTTTTGCGACCTTCAACTATCAATCCCGATTAGTATTGATCATGTGGCCATTAAAGGCGGAACACAAGTTCGAAATGGACAGAATAGCGAAAGGAACTGACTGAGACCTTTTCGAAGGATTCAGTCCAGCAAATGTCCCAACGGTTTAAGGGAACGATGTAAGAACCAAAATCTGGGCGGCGGGGTGGGGATACGAACTACCGTTCATTTAAAATTGGAGCTGATGCCCACTATTTCTTCACCTCGCTTGGTTAACTTTCATCATTCATTCATTCGATTTAATACTGATCTCCAGTATTTGGTCGTTTAACAGCGTCATAGCTGAACTTAGTTTCTAGAGGCACGCATATTAGTTAAATAGTGATATTCCACATAACTCCTTGACTCCTTGACAGGGGGGACACTGGCACAAGTGGTAAAATACCAGTGGTCACAGGTGTCAGAGGGATGCCGTTTTTAGGATAGGGAAGGGGGAAAGAAAACGAGTTTTAAGAGAGACTGACAGACACACTCAGTTTGAGAAGACAGATGAACAGGAGTCAGATTTTATCATACAGCCTCCATTTAAACAGTGTTTAACAGAAAGTAATCAGAAACTGCCAGTTCATCTTCGCCAAAGCAGTTACAATCCCATTAGTATGCAGTATCAGTTATCTTTATTACACCAGAACATTCCGGGACTTAGAAATAAAGTTGACGAACTACTCATTTGTATCGATGAAATGAATTCATCTAACCAAATTGACATACTCTGCCTCTCTGAACATCAAGTGACCACTCATATAGATATGTTAGACATTTCACGATTTAAGCTAGCTTCCTACTTCTGCAGAGTAGATATGGATGGAGGAGGAGTTGTCACATTTATCAAAAACTGCCATAAATTCAAGAACATTGACATTAATAAGTTCTGTTTAGAGCAGCATCTAGAAGCATGTGCAACAGAAGTAGAGTTCCATAACAGATCCTATATAATAATAACTATTTACCGAGCACCTGCAGGAAATTATAATCTATTCTTAGATCATCTAGAAGCTCTTTTGGGTTATTTAACAGGAAGAAACAAAGAAATTTTGATTGCTGGTGACTTTAATACAGATTTTCTAATGCAATCTTCCAGTAAACTTTCACTGCAGTTAGTAATGTTGTCTTTCAATCTAACTCACACTGTAAACTTTCCAACTAGGATCACTAAATCCTCAAGGACAGCCATTGATAACATTTTTATAGACAAATCAAAGGAACAAAATCATATCATAAAACCTGTTATAGATGGACTATCAGGTCTTGACATGCAGCTCCTTGTTTTAGATGTAAATTCTAAGCAGATTATCAAGACTGCTAAATCTGAGTACAGGAGAGTAGTCAATCAACCAAAAATTGAGTGTTTTAGAAAACTGCTCAAAGATATGAACTGGAAAGATGTTTATAGTGCTCATGACATGAATGAAAAATATAACACAGTCATGAACAATGTCAGTACCATGTTTGAAAACTGTTTTCCTCTAAAAGTTACTCAAATTAAACAGAAGTCTATAATAAAACCATGGATTACACAAGGAATAAAGATTTCCTGTAAGACAAAAAGGAAAATGTGTCTGTCGACCAAGAATAGCTCCAATGCTGATGATTTAGCTAAATACAAGGAATACTGTAAAACATTAAAAAAAGTAATTCAGACGTCTAAACAACTGCACTACGAGAAGAATATAGCAATGTCAGGGAACAAAATAAAAACAATATGGGATATAGTGAAAGAGCAGACTGGTAGAACCAGAAAGGAACAGGAGCAAATAGCACTAAGGTTAGATGACACATTAGTAACTGATGGGCATAGTGTGGCAAATCTATTTAAAAAGTACTTTTATATCCGTTACTGATAGAATGGGACTTTCAGGATCAGTAAATAATTCCCTTGAATATCTGAAACTAGCCTTCACAAATAGCTTCAAGTACATGAATATATCACTCACTTCACCAAAAGAAATAACTTCCATAATAAAATCTTTAAAAACAAAGCATTCTAGTGGGTACAATGAAATATCAACAAAGTTAATTAAGGCATGTTCTTGTGAGTTTAGTACAATTCTAAGTTACTTGTGTAACCAGTCAATTATAACTGGGACATTTCCTGACTGGCTAAAATATGCAGATGTTAAGCCTCTATTCAAGAAAGGGGATAAAGAGATACCATCAAACTACAGACCGATTTCACTTTTGCCAGCATTCTCAAAAATTTTAGAAAAAGTAATGTACAGGCAGCTGCTCAACCATCTGACCACAAGTAACATATTATCAAGAACACAGTTTGGATTTCTGAAGGGTTCTGATATCGAGAAGGCTATTTACGCCTATAGTGAAAATTCATTAAATAACAAATTAAAAGCAGCAGGTATTTTCTGTGATTTGTCAAAGGCATTTGATTGTGTGAACCACAACATCCTTTCAAGTAAGTTAGAATTCTATGGTGTCATGGGCAGTGCTGGAAAATGGTTCAAGTCATACCTCACTAACAGGAAACAAAGGGTGTCAGTGCAAGGGACTAGTGAATTAAGCCATCAGTCATCATCAGAATGGGAAGAAATTACATGTGGTGTCCCACAAGGATCCATCTTAGGGCCATTGCTTTTTCTTGTGTACATTAATGATCTCTCATCAGTTACACTGCCAGAAGCAGAGTTCGTTTTGTTTGCAGATGACACAAGTATTGCAATAAATAGTATGTCAAGTGTAGTTCTAGAAACATCTGCTAATGACATTTTCATGGATATTAATAAATGGTTTAAAGCCAACTCACTGACATTAAACTTCGATAAGACTTACTATATGCAATTCAGAACCTGTAAGAGGTTTCCACCCAGCATATGCATAAAATACGAAGAAGAGCAGATAGAAGAGGTTGACAGTCTTAAATTCCTGGGATTACAACTTGATAATAAATTCAGTTGGGAAGAGCACACCACAGAACTGCAGAAACACCTTAAGAAATCTGTATTTGCAATTTGTGTGTTAGCAGACATAGGCGACATAAAAATGAAAAAGCTTGCATACTTTGCCTACTTCCATTCCATAATGTCATATGGTATAATATTTTGGGGTAACTCTTCAAGTCAAACAAAAGTTTTCAGAGTCCAAAAGTGTGTAATACGTATTATTTGTGGAGTAAATTCACAGACGTCCTGTAGAAACCTCTTCAAAGAACTGGGTATACTAACTACTGCCTCTCAGTATATTTACTCCTTAATGAAATTTGTCCTAAATAATATATCTCTTTTTCCAACAAACAGCTCAGTTCATACATACAATACCAGGAACAAAAATGATCTGCACGAGGACTTAAAAGCACTTACTTTAGTTCAGAAAGGGGTCCACTACTCAGGAACACTCATCTTCAATAATTTGCCATCAAACATAAAAAATTTAGTTACAAATAAAGATCAGTTTAAAAGGAGCCTGAAAGACTTACTAGTGGCCAACTCCTTCTACTCAATTGACGAATTTTTTAATAGAGACAAATGATGTATTGTATATATTCATACTATTAGTATTGTCATTTCAGCTTAAAAAAAATTGACATGTTTCACATCCACGAGGATCTCCTCAGCACGGATCTATGGAACGAAAAACTAATCTAATCTAATCTCACGCCGCAGTTCGGATGTCCTGGGTGAAGACAGTGGCCTATCGTGGGACTTGAAACTTGAACTGAAGTATCGGTAAATGACATGGAAGATCAAATTAGAAAAAGTGGCCCCCGTCAGTGGCGTACAGGGAGTTGGGTTTCTCATGCACCACTCACCAGTGGAATAATGTCTCTGGAATACAATGTTCCCTCCCATATATTCTGTTTGGCGGCTTCAAAGCATATACATAAACACAGAGGGACTTCATACATATACCAAGGCCAGTTCTATCTTCCTTAAACGTAAAGGAGATGGCACAAGGGTTACGGTACTGCAGGACGTGCTTTCAGATCTTCATTTGATCACCTGACTATTCTGATTTGCGCTTTATGTTGTTTCCCTAGGCTGGAGCCGGGATGGTAGCTTTAACAGTGCTACGACTGCATTCCCGTCCCACCCACGTCCACTCGGAGCTTTTTCGTGGTTTCAGAATAATCTCGTCTGCGATGAATTGTTAACCACCTTCTTCATTTCGCACTTCACTTCTCCCCTTTAGACAGCTACACTTTCCCAGCGAACTAGCGTTGACTGGGATCAGTTGCGGATCTGGAGATTAAACGTCGGGCTGTTAACTAGCGCACGCCAATGTCTCGTATTGGTTGTTTAGATACAGTAGCATTCTTGATCTGGTGACAATCGGAACAGTGAATTTTTTGACAGTGGGCACTAGAAATAATTTTATTATAAGTACTACGCATGACCGTTATTTTATCTCCAAGCAGAAATTTTACACTAACAGAATTACAAATGAATCTACCAAGCACTGCAGATCGATATTGTCTTAGCCTTGTAAGGGCAGGACATTTTGGATGGTTAGTTATACATCCGCGAGTCGCTTGTGGAAACTAACAGGGTACCTGACGATGCAGTCTTCAGGCAGTAAATTTTCTCTATACGTGACGTTTCTGGAGAACGTACTGTCGAATGGAGGTACGATATCCTCTGTTCACGGAAGACTTACAGTCAAATCAGTATTTAAGAGGCTCCGAGATCATCCTGTTGAAATACAGTTATCATTTTTAAATGATTTCGGAGTGCCTTCAGCTGATGTTCTCTTTATTTCAGGTATCTAAAACCGAAGCATTATACACTAGATGCTTTAGTAACATTTATGAAATTAACATAAGAACAAGTCATACCCCAAGATATACTCTCTTGATTATAACCTATTTCCTGGCAGCTTCTTTAATGGTATATTATGCCATGTACGTCTTTGTTCCTGTGACTTCATGTAACTGTTATAAAAGAAATTAGAAATAGTTCATAGTTGTTTTAGCAGCAAGTTACTTTTGAGTAGTCTAGGAAGTCATAGGAGCAAAGACGGAAGTAAATTATATTCCTCCCGGCATGCGAGTTGAGATATGACTTTTTCTTATGTTAAATCCATATGTGATATTAACGCGTCGAGTGTATAATGCTTCCGTTTTAGAAATTTGAAAATGGCCTAAGACCTAAATTGTACATCAAATTAAGATAATGTCAGCTAAAGACATCACAAAATCACTTAAAAAATTCATCGCAGCTGCAGATCTTATCGCAATGAAGATTACTACTATCATTGTTCTACTGATTGGTTTTCGAAGTTTAGGAAAACACATACGCCGGTCAGAACGTCGTTGTCTGCATTTTCGATCTCGTTACTTTCTTTCACCTTTATGGACAATAGGTGATAAGAGTGCATGAAAAGGAAACAAGACCTTTAGAAAAGGATACCGTGGAATTAGGTAGTCGCTATCTTATTAGGTGAGACGTTGCAGTGGTTAAGACCGTCTGTAGTGGACCTGTCATGAGGTATGAAATTATTCAGAAGCTATGTACACGGCTGTCTAAGTTCGTTGTGACAGATCGGAACGACAGTCAAGTTAAAAGAAAGAAGGGAAGACGAAGGTTTAAGATACCGTCGTCAACGAAATCATTAGCGACCGAGCACGCGCTTGGATTGGTGAAGGAAATCGGTCATGATCTTATCAGATGAACCATGCCAATATTTGCCTTTGCGTTTTAGAGAAACCACGGAATCCTGAATCAGCGTGGTCGGATGAGGATTTGGTTCAAAATGGTTCAAATGGTTCTGAGCACTATGCGACTTAACTTCTGAGGTCATCAGTCGCCTAGAACTTAGAACTAATTAAACCTAACTAACCTAAGGACATCACACACATCCATGCCCGAGGCAGGATTCGAACCTGCGACCGTAGCGGTCACGCGGTTCCAGACTGCAGCGCCTTTAACCGCACGGCCACATCGGCCGGCGATAAGGATTTGAGCCACCGTACTCGCGAAAGCGCAACCTCGAGCAGTAATAGAAAAGTGCCTGTGACACATAGCGGTCAGCATAGCGTTTATCTAAAAAGAGAGTTTTAGAAAGAGCGGCTGCAAGAGGGAAGGTAAGCCACGACCGAAATTACACCAAAAGTGGTTGCCTTTGGCAATGTACGTATCAATACTTGTCCCGAATTGACAGTATGAACCACTATTATATGATATTCAATAGAAAATTAAGTTACATTACAGTTTCAGCTATTTTCAGTGATTTCGAGTAGCAGGAACCGTCCCACATTTTCGTGTACAACAACATGTGCAGAGATTAAAATTAACAATTAAATTTAGACATTCTTAAATCTGATCAATTTCGCTGTGGCCATATTCGTAGCTTTTTCTATTACTCTTAGGGAAACTATTACCATACAGATTATTTCCACGTAATGCTTGTTATGTCTGTGGTAGGAGTGTTACACATTACACTCTGAATACTCTGCAAGGATCACGCACGCAAGCACTCGAAAACGCACACTCACGTGGAGCACACGGGCGCATGCATACCCACTAATGAGTCGTGATAAATATTCTGGTGCTACGAGATCACTTCTGCAAAGTGTTCAAAACAATGAGTAGCACTTTTCGATGAACGTCCATGTTTTACCCTTGTTTACTCGGCTACTCGGACGTCAATATAAATTATTGAAGCTTAAATATTTCCTCTGAGGAGTTTCCGAACCGTGATTCTTCGTTGTATTTTGTTACTTCACTGCAACTTCATCAATAATCACAGAAGCTGCGTCCGATTATATATATATATATATATATATATATATATATATATATATATATGTTTGTGACGCAATATTCCTATATGAACAAGAGTGCAGCATCTTCACTATAAATTATAATTGCAGAAGTTTGTAAACGACCTGACTGTGCAGAATCAGTGTACAGATGTTACAACCAGAATTGCTACGAGCTGAGCTTCCACTGAATTTAATCGAAGCTGACAGGTGGGGACACCTACGAACAACGGATAGTATTAAAAATTATCTATTTAGTGCAAGTTGGGAAAAGTGTTGCTTCATATCCGTCTCTTTAAAGTCATCTGCTATTGAATCCAGCTTGTTCCATTTGTACTTTCTATCGACTTTTTTCAGGAACCTAGTAGTTTTTTGTAGTCAATACGGAGATAGAAAATGTTGTTAATGTCGTCCAAAAGTTTTTAATTCTGAGTTGCTTTATTTCGTGATAAATCTGCGGATACACACGTCTCTTTCATTTGATCGGTGTATCGCTCAAACAACTGAAAAGTATTTGAGGAAACTTCTATTCCCTGCAGAATCGCCTGCGTTTGCCTGCGCAAACGACAAGGGAATATTATCTATTTGGAGGGTTTTGCAATGAAATTAAACGATGAACTCTCAGTTTGACCATTATGTAAACGTTTTTCGATGAGTCAGAGACTTACGGAAGGAATAGCGTGCACTTACTATTTCTATCAAAAATTTTGCTTTACATTTGCTTCAGTTAAGCAGGAAATATGTACTGAACTCGGCTATTAGATACAGGACTTTCGTGCACTATGAATACTCACCTAAATGTTGGAGGAGAGCCAGTCAAAAACACTTGAATAATTTCAAGAGTAGACAGAAAAATTTATGCGGTCATTTGTACGTCATTACTCAAACTCAAAAGAAAATGTATTCATTTTATTTATTGTCTGTTATTTACTCTCGCCGAAATAAGGTCTTTGAATATTGTTATATTCGATAACACATCCCAGATATCATAACATAAGCAGAAGTACATTGTACATAATAAATAACACACATCTTACTTTTACCCAAGTCCGTAGCACTTATTAGGCTAATCACAACAGTAATAGTAATTAATGCTTGACTTTTAATCACAGAACAGAGGTAAAAAGGAAACTTTCAGATGATGAGTCCATTTTAAAATTAACAACCAATAGACACAAAAGACAGAAAAATTGAAATTATTATATACAATAATTTTTATGGAAACATACAAAATGAAAGAGATATTGGGCCTAAGACACGAGAACAATTAGTAATAGAATGGGATTAGAGCTGTGGATAGTATCAAAATAGTGTTGATTATTATTTATAAACTTCTGAGATATGTACAATGAATCAGTTCAATATTTGGAAATGGTAATGGTGCTGGCGCTAGCCATATTATACAAAGCTGTATACTGCTAGAAAGTCCGATACTGAGCAAGCGACATAGTCGATTACGATTTCAGCGGGCATAGAATCATAGAGATTGGGCCGTACATCAGTGGAAGCGTGTCGCGTGGTCGGATGCCTCGTTACACCAGGCCTGTGGTCTTTTCCGGACAGGCCGTCATCCAAGAGAACGGCCGCTCCAAACACACACCGTGCCGCGAACACAGGCCGGTGGGGGAACAGTGTTACGCGGGGGAGGACATCCGTCTGGGCTTCCACAGGACCTGTGGCAGAAGTCGAAGGCACCCGTGACAGTTGAGGAGCGCGTGAACGCTACTCTGCAGCCCTTCATGCTTGACGTCTTCCCCCACGACGAGTTCGCCTCCCTGTAGGACAACCGTCCGTCTGACAAGGGCAGAAACGAGCTGCAGTGGACTGAGGAGCATGATGGCGAACTCGTGTTGACGCCTGGACCACCAAATTCACTCGATCTGTACCCGATGGAACACAAACCACCAGTCGGTAATATAGGAGAACTGCGTCATCTGTGGCTAGACATCTGGTGCCACGTACCTTCGCAAACCTACCAAGTGTTTATGAAACCCACGCCATTCCGAGTCGCTGTTGTATTGCGTCCCAAAGATAGGCCAGTATCCCATCAAGCAGACAGTCATAATGTTTTAGCTCAATAGTGTGTTCTCCAACTGAGCAGCAGTGCATATTATTAATGTGTGCACACTCCAGCCCGAACGTGTTTGTTTTCGAAGTAGGAAATCGCGAGAACAGACATTTGCCCTGATGTCAGTGCAATGGTTTCCATATATTTAATTAAGTTTGCAAAAACACACATAATGTCTGCAGGTATACCACAATCACATTTTTATGCAATGTTCTTATAATCCGTCTCGATTGCAAAATATTTATTCTCATGACTGGTTTCAGTTCATCTAGAACCATCTTCAGATCTGCAATTTCAGTTACAGGAGTAACCCGTCCACACTCAGCGACCTTCACATGCTGCGTGAATTTAATGTGACGCAGCATGTGAAAGTTGCTGGATTTAGACGGGTTACTCCTGTAACCGAAATTGCAGATCTGAAGATGGTTCTAGATGAACTGAAACCAGTCATGAGAATAAATATTTTGCAATCGAGACGGATTATAAGTAACGTTGCATTTAATTAAGTGTCCGAGGTTGCTCCCATATATTTCTGTGGCTTGCACGCTGTAGGTCTGTTCCCAGCCTCTTCACCGCAATTTCCGTGATGTTTCATTGTTTTAAAAAGAAAAACCGCAGAGATAGGTATTCAGCTGATTTAGTTTGAACTCGTTATTTCCATAGTAGAAGTAATTTTTTGTCACAGTGTTTCAAATCTCTCTAGAACTTGCGATGACCTTGGAAGTCGAGGCAGAAGCGCCAGTTATGTAGAAGTGGAGCAACTCCTCTGTTAACTTGTTAGTCTGTATAGTATACTCAGTGCGTGCATTATCATAGTTGTATAAAGATTCACGAATGCCGCTCCTGTGAACTAAAAAAAAAAACACAAGAAAGAAAAGGACTGAGTAAAATGAAGAAAAAAAAGAGTTAATATTTGCTGAAAGGTTTCGGTAAACGAACTAAGAGTATTTGCAGTTAGTGTTTTACGGGAACGCAAAAGTAGCTCGAATATTGACATCTTCAACTTTTGTAGTCCTGTCTTCCTCAGTTGCGTGTAATATTACGGTATATTGATAATTTTTACTTATGGACCGTCTGACAGCAACTGAATAAACTTAAGATCGAATATTGTTAGCCGCGCGGAGTAGCCGCGTGGTCTTAGGCGTCTCGTCGCGGTTCGCGGGGCTTCTCCCGTCAGAGGTTCGAGTCCTCCCTCGGACTTGGGTATGTGTGTTATCCTTAGCGTAAGTTAGTTTAAGTTACATTAAGTAATGTGTAAGCTTAGGGACCGATGACCAAAGCAGTTTGGTCCCATAAGACGTTACCACAAATTTCCAAAAATTATTGTTACTTCAAGAGATCAGTAGGCTATTAGGCTATTGTTTTAAAATTTTTTGGACCTAGGGTATTAGTAGATATGCTCTCCAGCACCTGTAATACACATGGACTTGACATGAACGTTTATACAGTTAAAAGTAGTTAATACTGTATGGGACAATCATTTCGCGGCCATTGTTAATGCAAAAATTCTATAATGAAAGGAGAGAAGGAAGAAACACTAGGCTTTAACGGCCCGTTGCCGACGGTACAGCCGGCCGCGGTGGTCTCGCGGTTCTAGGCGCGCAGTCCGGAGCCGTGCGACTGCTACGGTCGCAGGTTCGAATCCTGCCTCGGGCATGGATGTGTGTGATGTCCTTAGGTTAGTTAGGTTTAAGTAGTTCTAAGTTCTAGGGGACTTATAACCACATCAGTTGAGTCCCATAGTCCTCAGAGCCATTTGAACCAACCGACGGTACACAAGAGAGAAAGAAGCAGTTCGGATTGGGGAAGGAATGGGATACGACTAGGCTGTGTCCTATTCATATGAACCATCGTCACATTTGCATTAAACACTTCAGGGAAACGACGGACATCCTGCATCTGGATGGTCAGCAGGGAACTGAAACCCGATACGTCCGAATGCAAGTGCAGGGTCTCACCACTGAGCCATCCCACTTGATTTCTGTAGTTGAAAGGTATATGGTGTCTGTGATTACTTAGGAAACCTGGGTAAGGCCTGTTGTGTTACACTCCTGCCGTTGGGTTGTATGTAACAGAGACATTTCTCTGTATGAAATGAGGAATGTCCATGACTGTGTCCTTTGTGAATCTCCCACGAAATTTAGAACGAGTTCCAGGTAGAGGTAGTTTCTGCTGTTTAGACCTTTTTCTAAGGTGTGTCAGATAATTATCAGCCGTTAACTGTTTTTTTTCAGATATCCTGTGACAGAAGTCATCACTGTGCTTTAATGACACTAAGTGACAAATACAGGCCAAATAAAAGTGACCGAGAGAACAGAGTTCCAGGGTACAAAGAAACACATGCGTCGAGTTGATTTGGTGAGACTCTGAAGCATTTTCTGGTGAACTGCAGCCACATTTTCTGGCGTGCGGGGCAGTTCAAAAATGGTTCAAATGGCTCTGAGCACTATGAGACTTAACATCTATGGTCATCAGTCCCCTAGAACTTAGAACTACTTAAACCTAACTAACCTAAGGACAGCACACAACACCCAGTCATCACGAGGCAGAGAAAATCCCTGACCCCGCCGGGAATCGAACCCGGGTACCCGGGCGCGGGAAGTGAGAACGCTGCCGCACGACCACGAGATGCGGGCGGTGCGGGGCAGTTTCAGAATGTTTTCTGACTCGTTCAAAACAGATCCTGTCTGACGCCATTTTCGGACTAAGCTTGCATGGCACTCTTCGCTGCCATTTTGACACCATTACACTTCAGCAAACAACTGACGGCACTGTTTCCGCGACTTTGATGTCACATAATTTTCCACAACAAACACCTTCCACGACTTGGTTGTCAAGTAACTTTCCGCAACGAACGCTCGCTACTCCACTCTGACAACCATCATCCCCTTTGTACTGCTCCACCCACAATGACACAGCTCGTACTACGCTCTGAACTGGTGACTATCGCGTGGCTGGCGTACACATGGTGTGCGCGTCACGTGGTGTGATTACATGCATACATTCATGTCCAATCGTATCCACTTGCCCGGGCCACTTCTATTACCCCCTTCCCCAATATTTGTTGGGGGCTAAATGCTGTCACACCATTAAAAAATGTTCAAATGTGTGTGAAATCTTATGGGACTTAACTGCTAAGGTCATCAGTCCCTAAGCTTACACACTACAAACACACACACCCATGCCCGAGGGAGGATTCGAACCTCCGTCGGGATCAGCCGCACAGTCCATGACTGCAGCGCTTTAGACCGCTCGGCTAATCCCGCGTGGCTGTCACACTATTAAACGAAAAGCTCTTTGCAGTAAAGGAGGGGGGGGGGGGGGGAGGGGTCTGACGAGTACTTAACAGCCCACAAGGCTACAGACTACTTCCTGTTTGGCGGACTTCAGCTTAAGGCATGTTTTGGAAGTCGAGAGGTTAACAACTTTGATATCGCTATTAGTGTTAATGATTGCCCTTTGATTTTCTGTTCTGATTCTCCTATATACTCAGTATATAGATCGTAATTACAGTAAATTTTTCGTTTGTATGTATTGCATGTTTTCTTTTCTAGTCATTACGCACAATTGGTAACATGTAACAGGTGATTCAGACGACACGGTTAGTTTAATATTAAAAGTTCCTTAATGAAGATCTTGTGCTGCGATGTTTACGAAATTTTATTAAAAGTGTGTACTTAAAAAAGGAACTTCTTAACTGGCTACATTAATTCGCTTACAGGGTGTTCAAAAATTCAGTGCCCAAACTAAAAGGGAGGATGACTGAAATAAAAACAAATCTGTTTCGTAAAGCAACTGACTACATTAAATGACTAATACAGGGTGTTCAAAAACTCAGTGCAGAAACGAAAAGGGAGGATGACGGAGATAAAAACAAATCTGTTTCGTAAAGCAACCATGTCTCGGAAACGCAATTGTTGGAGTACTGAGTATGCAGGAGGTTATTATGTGCGACTGAGAATAAAATGGTGATGAATGTTTTTCAGTGGTTTATTGTTCTAATCGTTACGACTCTACAATAAATGCTCAAAACGAGCTCCATTAAACTCAGAGCATTGCCGGTATCGAGTAGCAGGGAGTCCCGTGTACTCTGGAAAATTTGTGGTGTGTTTGTGTGGCTGCTGTAAGAATTGTTGGACTCAGTGTCGCCTCTGAGTCAACAGGGATAGAATACACCTCGGCCTTCGTGTCGCCCCTGAGAAAGAACTCTAGTGGGGTGAGGTTCGGGGATCTTGCAGGCCAATGTGCAAGTCCTCCACCAGCAGAACCTCAGATTGCCAAAAGTACTGGCCGTTACTGCTCGGACTGGTTCTGCAACGTGTGCCGGGTCACCGTCACGCTGAAACCATACCCTTCTCCTGATACTGTATCTAGGGGCATCTCTTCGACTACTGGCTTCAGCCGCACCGTAAACAAAGTGCGTGTTTGCAGTTCTCCCCGTGTGTAGTGCGTTCCATGTTGACACTGCAGCTCTCACGCAGGCACAACTGCTACCCGCTCTTTATTGATTCAGTGTCGGAGCGCATGACATCACACCATACTACGTAACCCAGACTAACATTTGGTGTAACAATGTTAGGCACAACGACTTTTCCAGAATGAGATTTTCACTCTGCAGCGGAGTGTGCGCTGATATGAAAATTCCTGGCAGATTAAAACTGTGTGCCGGACCGAGACTCGAACTCGGGACCTTTGCCTTTCGCGGGCAAGTGCTCTAGCAACTGTGCAACTCACGCCCACTCACAACGACTTTTATCTGCTGCACTTGTGTATTACCTACGCATGCTCGGTGCTCACCCAATAAGGGTTTCCGACACACGGCTGCTTTACAAATATTATTTGCTCTGTCTTCTGTGCCATCCCTGTTAGTTTGAGCACCAAATTTTTAGGCGCCGTGTGTATGCAGTCATGCGAGAAGTGTTTCCGTCAAGGCCTGCCGGGGATTAGCAGAGCTACTGCAGTCACTGGTGTGATATGACGCAATTCTGAAGTAATTTCTTAGCGATGTACGAGGGAACTTCAAAATAGTACGTTATGATATGCCAAGTAACTTTTCTTGAATGCTGTACAACACATCAAAATGGCACGGATACCTGACATTATTTTTGAACATAATGAGAAGTCTCTGTAAACAATGGTGTTCTGCCAGTCGTTTAGTTCCTCGACAACAGAATCTCGCCCTCGCTCACAGAGCCATCCGGGAACCTCTGCGAGAAGTCCTCGTCGTCGGAAGATCTAAACATAGACTTCCAGATTAACATTATGCACAGTTGTGCTGCACAGGTCAAATTTTAGCACCACTTCGCTGCGGCTGAACGCCATATTGTATTTGGTCTACACACCGCCATAATTTGACGGTGGATCTCTGTGAAATTCAGGCGTTTTGCTCACAAGTATATAGTACTGTCCCGCATACTTCAGCTACGGAGTAGATTTCCACTTCCCGCGTCATCTCACTCGCACATGATGATGTACCTGGCTTCCGTTCCGAAGCAAATGCGTCTCTAGAGGAGACCTGGAGCATGCTCAGTAGTCTCTCCTAAGAACCCGCCACTCGTGTTGCGCAATGGTGTTACAGTGGGAAGACTTGTGCATCGTAGTTTCTGAAGTCTATACAGAATTCTGTTGGCGGCGACGTTACGTATCTCTCAGCAGCCTACACTGGATGATGTGGAATTCTTTTAGTGGAAGTATCTACTGCTGCTGTCAGCTATAACTTTCTTGTTCTAAGACCAAGTACATTTTACCCAGAAATCTACCAAGGCTATTACGAGTAGCTCTGAACTTGGCATATCGCATTGCGTCACTAAGACGAAAAAGTGTTTACGTACGTTTTGGGAATAGACAAGGACGACGAAGTGTTTACGTAAGTTTTGGTAATAGGTTTAATAGGCAACTGTTCTCAGATCGAGATGAATCATCTTTAAACATCATCACCGGACACCGGGAACTATTTCTTGCGTTTTTTGCTCGTTTGAGTTTTGCTCGTTTGAGTTTTGCTCGTTTGAGTTTTGCAAGTCGTGTTCTCGTGTGTGTGTGTGTGTGTGTGTGTGTGTGTGTGTGTGTGTGTTCCGTGCATGCAAGGAGGCGGGTCAATTTGCAACTAAATGACCAAAAATGTTAGGTACACAGATTTTTTCTCGTATTATCGTCTCTATACCAAAATCAAAAATGTGTGCCCGACGAGCACTGCGTTGGATTCTAATCGTATTTCGTTTCTGCTGTGTGAGTACACTGGGGGGTGGGGAGTCCTGTGACTACCACGAGATAAGAGGAATCTCTCCAGTCAACAAAAATAGAGTTTGAAAAAACACGGAAACAAAAGAAAAATTTTAAGAAAAACACTTCATTAATAGGAACAACATATTAATTTTTTTGTGGTGAGCGACCTTTAGTCAAAATTATCAGTGTGTGAAAGTCATTTACGTCTCCCTGCACCCCACTTTAGTATTCAGCACCACAGTCTGTCGCTTACATTATCTATTGTTCATTACAAAGTTTAAGCTGAGGTTCCACGAATTTGTTCTTCAATTATTTATTTAGTTATTTATTTTTAATTTATCCAGTCTTATTCACACATCTGACACCTAAGGTGGCTACGTAAGCAAAATAAGAAGCGGATAAAGCTACTGATCAGGGCGTAACGAGGATTCCATCAAGCCTTAGTATAACTGTTAGCGAACAGTTCTTGAAATGAATGCCATTATTACCTTGCAGCGAATGATATCGCATCATTCTCCTGAGGTAAAGTATCGAGACGTTGCGCAACATAAGTAAAACAAAAGACACTAGCGTTCCAATACAAACATCCAAAAGTGGCACACACTGCGAGGGTAAAATGGCTACTAGAAAACGCTGATATTTCTCGACAGGTAAGTCAACATCAACATGCAAAATCAGAAAAAAACGCAGCGATATGTGACCGCGGGGTTTAGGGCGTCATGTCACGGATTGCGCGGCCTGTCCCGCCGGAGTTCGAGTCCTCCCTCGGGCATGAATGTGTGTCTTGTTCTTAGCTTAAGTTAGTTAAAGTAGTGTGTAAGTCTAGGGAGCGATGACCTAAGCAGTTTGGTTCCTTAGGAAATCACACAGATTTGAACAGTTCTGAACATTTAGATAAAGACGCCACGAAAGTAAAGGAATGAACATTGAAATGCACTTAGCCACTATATTACGCGGAGTGCACTCACTTCTCCGGCGGCGTTCCGGTATGCTTTCCAGACCCGACCCAGTTTATTTGTAGTTCATGTTTTTATTGTATTTCAGGAGGACAGCTGCTGAGTCAAGGCTATAGGTTCGCGTTCCCTTTTTATAAGTTCCAAACGATCATTCTCTTTCAGAATTTTTTTAAACGCAGAAAACGCGCTGTTACTCGTGTCTGCTCCACAATTATTATAAACTGCACAGTTGTGTGGGGCTCACTGGCCGTGTTCAACTGTTCCGTCGGCTGCATATTGCTGCCTTGAAGCAATTGAAAAAGTTCGCTTTTTTTTTGGGCCACCCCGTCACACTTTACTTCAGCAAGTGGAAGTTTCTTTGACCGATGTGACGCATTGCTAGCTACAAGTGCATTTTATTTTCGCATCCCGTCTGTGCGAGTAGCTGCGTCAGAGAAAGTGGCCGCTGTGTGCAGCGAGCGACAAATGGAAGCGTTCTGATGCCGCCGCCCCCCGGCGCCTTGTAGGCCCCGGCGAGCGTCGGTGCGGTTAATGCGTAGCAACGCAAAGAAGCGTCGGCTTGGCTTCGCTTCGGCCTCGGCGGGGGGGGGGCAACGACCGACGCCCGGACCACCACCCGCTGTACTGCGTCAGAGGGGGGAGGGGGAGGGAAAGGGGCGAGGGGGAGGCGGAGGACATGCTTCGACCAAGGCGGGGTATTCGAAAGCGGCGTGCCGTATCTCTGTGGATGTGGGCGCGACATCGGGAGCGCGAAGCGAACTGACTGGCAGGGTTCGACTATTCCTTACAAAATAACTCCACATAATTCTACCGCCAAGAGGGTGAAAGTCGCAGGTAGACATACCGAAGCAGTCATTAGTATTCGGACACCTCTGCTTCTAATGATAAGTGTTTTGCTTTCAGATTTTCATTTAACAAGTAATGCAAGTTTCAATAAATGAAAAATTAATTATCTCGATGTGCGTAAACGGCGGCATATACATTGTTCAGCCAGAACATTATGACCACCGCCCACAGAGAGAGTGAATCCAGCTGGGTGGCGTTGTGGGAGCGTAACGCGGGAGGGAGAGAATATAAGCTGAGCACAAACTGGTGGAAAATCGTGATACGGGTCGCAAACAGGAATAGTTCACTGATTTAACGACTTTGACAAAGGGCAGATTCGTACGGTCAGAGGCCTGGGAACGAAAAGCTGGTCTGTTGTTGCGTGCTGCTGTTGTGAGCATCTGTGGAAAGCTGTTGAAGGAAGGTGACATCACGAGTAGATGACAAAGTGACTGACGCCCACGCCTCATCGTAAAATGTGCAGGTCGCGTGCTTTTCCGCTATGCAGTGAGGGATATGCGGCGATCTGTGGCAGATGTGTCAACAGAGCTCAGTGCTGGTCCAGGGACGAGTGTTCCAGAGCGCACGTTTACTGTACGTTGCTGAACAGGGCGCTCTGCCGCAGATGGCAGGTACGTGTTCCCAAACGACATCGTTAATGACGACTGCACCGGGCAAGGGGTTGTCGAGATTGGACCGCGTATCAGTGGAATCGTGTCGCCTGTGAAACGTTTCCCTCTTGAATATTCTATATACCTGAGTTGGTTTAGATAAGAATTTTTTAGTAAGAAAATAAGATGATTATACCGTGACGAGTGAGAGTAACGTCCAAAGACGGCAAACCTGATCTAAAATTCCATGTAAATGGCATTAATGATTGCTGTTAACAGATCACAATTACGCAGTCACGTAATGTTTCTGGTTCCCGACTGCTGATTTTGGTGAGGCACAATACATCAAGCCAGAGAAGCGAGTGCCGACGACATTGCTCGAAAGCAATTGACCGATAAACCTAACACGATTCTCACTTAAAAAATATACGCAAGGAACTAAAAGAAGTTATCGGAAAGTCGATCTGAGGAAGGTTCTCCTAGCGACACCGAGAGGACACAGAATGTGTTCGGTCGTTGTACCCTCTAACAGTTCGTCAATCTTTTTTCTACGGTCTCTGCAATATAAAAAAGTCCGAAAACTCATACAACATTGTGGCTATTAACGTCGGAGACAGTCGGGTCTAATATTTTAAATGATTTTCAAATACACAGTTAAAAAAAACTCTATCTATTGAAATCAGAATTACGGTGCACAGAAATATGAATGCTTACGTTACAATTTCCAGGCGATGAAGCAATGCCTCAACATCGCAAGAGAGAATGAAGTAAGCCTGCCGGCCGGTGTGGCCGAGCGGTTCTAGGCGCTTCAGTCTGGAACCGCGTGACCGCTACGGTCGCAGGTTCGAATCCTGCCTCGGCCATGGATGTGTGTGATGTCCTTAGGTTAGTTAGGTTTAAATAGTTCTAAGTTCTAGGTGACTGATGACCTCAGAAGTTAAGTCGCATAGTGCTCAGAGCCATTTTTGAAGTAAGCCTTCCCGCTTATTTTTGCAAAATGTTACATAGATTTTAGTCGTTTCGGCAATCTTGACTCGTTTGTGAAGCATCCAGTCAAGTGTCTTTTGATTTTAAAGACGTAAAGCTTTTCACACATCAAATGAAATCGAAATTCACAAGCAATACAGCATTAACACATTCTTATATGTATACACTTATTTTATGACTTATACTTTCACGTGTTTTCATGTGGGTAGCATAAATACATCTAGAGGATGACATATATAATGTTATACCTGGTCGGATGAATTACCTTTCTTGTTACAACACGTCAATGGCTGTTCACGGGTACGCCGCCACGCAAGCTAATGGCTGTTGGAAACACACACCACACCACGCCACTTACGCAAGCCGGTGGGCGTCTGTACTGTTCTGTGGGAGACATTCACCTCGCTTTCCATGGGACCTGTGGCAGTAATCGAAAGCGCCAAGACAGCTGTGGACTGTGTGACTATTACTGTGGACCACCTGTATCCGTTGGTGCTAGTTGTCTTGCCCAACTGTAGTGGTGTCTTCTAGCAGAACAATTGTCCGTGTCACGAGTCCAGAATCGTTCTACAGTGCTTTGATGAGTATGATAGTGAACTCAGATCGGTGTCTTGATCACCAAATTCGAACACATTGTAAGTCCGCTTGCTTTTTTTTATCGATTACGTTCCATAAATTCTCTATGAAGTCTGGTGACTGAGATAGTGTCAGCACAGTAGCATTGGGACAGTTTTACGGAATCCAGTCTTTTACAAGGCATTCACGATGTCTGCTTTGCGTCATTTTGTTCGAATAATATGAATGTAAAAGGGCTATTCGGAAAGGAACGAACGATAGGTCGCGAAATGGAAACCACAGTGAAAATCAAAACTGTTTTATTTGCAACGGTTAGCTACACCTTCCAGCTACTTCTCTACACAATCGCCGCTCAGACTTAGACATGTGTCATAGCGTTGTACCAGCATTTCAATTCCCTCGTTATGGAAACCAGCCGCCAGTGCTTTTCGACAATTTTCTACTCTGGCCTGCAGCTCGTTGTCTGTGTCGAAATATTGTCTTCATAGCCAGCGGTTCATTTGAGCAGAGAGGAACCTCAGGGGTAGCCAAATACGGTCTGCATTGTGGGTAATCAAACACCCATCGAAAACGCTGCAGGAGTATCTTCATTGCCCCTGCAGAGTGCGGCCGACAATTGTCGTGTAGAACGAACCGCATCACAGTTATGTTATGCGGATTGCATAGCTTCAGGCGGACTCTTTCGCCGGGCTCTCATACTTGGCGGGAGACGCTAATTCCCAGCCATCTTTACGTTCTCACTGTGAGCTCAGAACTTAAAAGAGCGACATGATGCGACCAACGGGCCTACTAGACACAGTGCCCAATGAATCTGTACAAAGCATCAGATTTTCACTGTATTTTCCATTTCGCGACCGATCGTTCCTAACTTTTTGAATAACTGCCGTAGATCTAATCCTGCAACTTTTCTGCAGTCCTGTGCAAATTTCGTCCAAGATGATGGTCCGCAATTGCTTCCATTGCTAGCATGTAAAACAATCTACCCCACGCCAAACGACGAAATACAGCCCCATACCAGAACTATCCTTCCGCCGTGTTTTACATTGGGTGGCAACAGATCAACCTACTGTTCGTAATTTGGATTTCGAGGTACCGTAGGTCTCCAGCCGAAAAGAAGTCGAATTTGATCTCGGCAGCAAATGTAACATAATTTCCCACAGTGATGTGGTCTGTTGCGAACTAGAGTTTTGTGCCTGGGTATTCGGTATTAACATATGGCATTAACTTCGCCGTTCTTCCGCTGTGCCCTTTAGTTACACCACATTCTTGCAGCACCTGAGTTGCTGTTGTAGCTGCACTTAATCGAAGTAAGCGCTTAATATGTCTTATGATTAGTTGCCGTTGTCTTTCATTTACCGTCCGTGGCTGTCCTCTTTGAAGGACAGACTCTGCTGGATCCTTCACCTCCAGTCGTCTTATAGCACCAACAGTCATTCTGGCTGTATTCAGCAAATTAGCGTTGTCTCTGTGACTGCGGTCTTTCTGAAAAGGGAAGGTGATAAATAATTGCTCTTCCAACGTCCTATAAATTCCCTTCTGTCTCATTGCTACCCTATTGACCAGGCGGCAGATCGGAGCAATAACAAGTGAGCACACTGGAAGAAACTGGCCCTATTGTACCACACACACCCCACATTTATAAAAAGGAACTTGTTATAGCAGTGAAACCTGTTACATCATAATGCAACATTACAAGTGTCACCACGCTGCAAGTTGGTTATGCATGTCGTATTCATTTTTCTCGCTCTTCATATTGTTGTTGTTGTTGTTGTTGTTGTTTTTGTGGTCTTCATATTAGTTTCCTAAAAACAAAATAATAGAATCGCCGCATTTCTTAACGTTTGCGTCAGCAATATTTAACCGGCCCCCCTCCCCCCGCCCCTCTCACTGCTCCCCTCTCCCCCTCCCCTCTCACAGCTCCCCTCTCCCCCTCCCCTCTCCCACCTCCCCTCTCCCCCTACCCCCTCCCCTCTCCCCCTACCCCCTCCCCTCTCCCCCTCCCCACTCCCCCTTCCCTCTCCCCCTCCCCACCCGCTCCACCCCTCTCCCACCTCCCCTCTCGACCTCCCTCTCTACCCCTCCCCACCCCCTCCCCCCTCCCATCCCCCCTCTGCTCTCCCCCTCTCCTCTCCCCCTCTCCTCTCCCCCTTCCCCTCTCCCCCCATCTCCCCCTCCCATCTCCCCCTCCCCTCTGCCCCCCATTTCTCCCCCCTCGCCTCTGCCACCCTCGCCTCTGCAACCCCTACCCTCTGCAACCCCTACCCTCTGCAACCCCTACCCTCTGCAACCCCTACCCTCTGCAACCCCTACCCTCTGCAACCCCTACCCTCTGCAACCCCCACCCTCTGCAACCCCCACCCTCTGCAACCCCCACCCTCTGCAACCCCCACCCTCTGCAACCCCCACCCTCTGCAACCGCTACCCCCTGCCCCCGCACCCTCTATTGCTACTGTCTATACCTACCCTCTATTCCTCCCCTCACCCCCTCCCCAATGTCATCTGGCACACATATACTGAATTTGAAATCAGATAATAAACCGCTTCAGTTGTAAGAGAGTTATTGGTTCAATGATAACCGCACTTCAGCTGAACAAGAACGGTGAGGTGGATGGCCGCCGCACACTGGACGCCAGGCGAGGTACGGTATAATCTGATTCCACGATGCTCAGCTGCTGATGTCTTGCCAACCAAATTTTCTGTATTTGAACATTTCTTCCACTGTCGGATTCAATTTGCCATCTCTGCATCCTGTCGCTATTTGCCTTCTGGACCACAAAGACACGACTGTGATTCAGTTGATCATCGTCTGTCAGTAAAATCCACATCCTAATTGTGAAGTGCTCAGCGTAAAAAAAAAAAAGACAGGCAATGCCTGTAAGCATAACGCTGCGCCTTAAGCCGTCGGCACACGGACCGTGCTGTCGAGCGTTAAAGTTGAGCGTGCCAAGTTCAACGTGCTGATGAACGTTCAGGAACGATGCGACTCGTGCGTACGGTACGTGGGCCCCAACGTGGTATACGCGATCGCAACGCACTCCAGCGGCAGTTGAGGGATGATGTTTCTAGTTCGTTAATCACACTGTTTACTGAACCGGCGCGCGTAAAATTGCCACGTTAGCTCTATTAAAACGCACATTTCCTTCATTGTTCATATCCTAGCCGCGTTGTTCTGTATTTAATATACACAACTAAAAACTTCAATAGCGATGTGCATGTTTTAAGACAAAAAGGAAAGTACCATGTCCAGTCAGTAAGGACACAGGCTTATAGAAGTTCCATTACAAACAGTGAGACACAAATTTGCAATAGTTCTCCACATAAGATAAACACTATTTTACCTTTCTCACATTTTAGTAAAAACCTAAGGACATTATTACTTGATCACTGTTCCTACCCAGTAGCAGAATCTTTACAACATGTAAATTACAAAACTCAAAAGAAAAAGGAAGAAAATATCTTTATACCAGTAGCGCAAGCTGTCCTGTAGATGAAGCCCATCGGACAAAATCACTCCTTAAAAAAAGGTGCACTTACGTTTAGATAACATCAAATATTGTAGTATATACTTACATTAAACTAATAATAAAGCATCAGAACCTATTATATAAGCGTATGTAAGGAAAAAACAAATTAATTTAACAAGACGCGAAGTACCATCAGATCACCCATTTGGTTCCAAATCATCAATGCTACTCACTACACTAAAGTCACAACAATTCATTGGTGGCCATTTTTAAAATGATGTCGCCTGCTAAATGCTTCAATCTTAGCTATGTTACTAACTGAAATTTAATTATAAGAAACTGTACTAAGAACAATGTGTTTTTGGTGGATCCTCGGTATGTCGCTACCTTCAAATGACATACTCTTATAATACTCAAGTTACAATAATTCTTTTGCCACGAATATGATGTCTCTCATTATTTTACTGCAACGAATCACGCCGTTAACAAAGGGTTTTCGAGTGATTCTCAATTTGCTGGTGCACAGAAACGTGTAGGCTTGAACCGAATGCCAATATGGTGCCTCATAGTTCAATGCTGAAGGGAGATGGCGTGAATGTGACGTATGTGGCGTTGTGCCATCTGATTGGTCAACGCTCAGACGTACGCCCAGAATATCTGACATGCCAGATATTGCTCTGCACGTTCGAAAGACTCCCGAACGCGCTATTCCACGCTATGACGTCAGAAACTCGGCACGCTCAGCGTTCAACATTCGGATGCACGGTCCGTGGGCCGAAGGCTTCAGACGTCGTGAGGACCGTGGGAGCAAAGGAATGCGGCCGAACGTGTGCTAGACGACTAGACGGTGCCAGCAGAACTGCCTCATGCTAAACACCTCACTTCCTGGTGCACTGCCAAACTATCGACCCGCTGCTCATCTTCATTCCACAGCTCTATACTCACTGAATCCTGTTCGAAAACGAAGGTTACGGCATTGTTATAAGGCGTTCCTTCACTTCGGAGGGGCAACAAGAATTCCGATAGGGACTTTACCGACTGCAAGCGACAAAATGCTGCGTACTTTGTGTCTCAGCAGGCTTCCGTTTGCCATTCGCAGAAAATTTTTAGAGTGTACGGTGTACTGCTCTTCGCCATCTAGTTGGCTTATTTTCCGTTGTGGTGATTCCCTCGTAAAGTAGTATATCTCACAGAAATTTACACTAACACTGAAGTAGTCTTCTGCATTAAGAACTTGGTGTGTACATTATTACGAAAATAATACAAGTACTCGGTTTCCCGAAAACAACTTGTGTGTGACGCAGTAGCGCAATGGTTGTTCGTCAGTCACTACTTTTGGTGATCATTTTCATTAAAATAGTAATTCTTTATGTATTCATCTACGCAGATCTACCTTCTCAGCGGCCTAAATGCCCAAGTAACGAATTCGATTTCCGGTGGGACTCAGAGGGGAGGGGGGAGGAGGAGGGCGAGAGAGAGAGAGAGATAGTGAGAGTGGGGGGGGGGGGGGGGGGTAGATGTCGAACGCAGACGCAGCCTACTCCGCTGCGTAAGTTGAAGTGAGAAATTGTTAGAACGAAATAATCAACTAAATAGACATAAATGTGCTGTGTTGGCAAAAAATCGAATGTCATGTTCAAGACTGACAGCAACACCCATTAGAGACAAACTTTTTGGGGCAAAATGGAAGAAGTTTTCTAACGCGGTCTCTCTCTCTCGCAGCATAGCTAGATGGAGTAACAGTGTCGGCGGCTGCCAGCGTGGCAGGCCTACGAGATTCAGTGCGCGAAGTGATACGGCAAGCGCCGTACTAGAGGCGGGGACTCGACTACAACTTTCGGAGTGGCTGTACAAAGAGAGAATAAGAAATTTCTTACATCTTCAAAGGCACATTTAAACGTAGGCTTCTGCGGCCATTGTCACGTTCAGTAAAATTTTTCTTGGTTTGTGACCGCATTGTCAATGTGTAAAACTACCAACGTTTCGGTCCCTGTTGCAAGTGACCTCCTTAGGGTGTTTTGGAAACAAAAACATCCTGAAGGAGGTCACTTGCAACAGGGACCGAAACGTCGGTATTTTTACATACTGACAATGCGGTCATACACCCAGAAATTTTTTTTTGAATTTGATATCTACATATTTATCTCACTCACTTTGTAACAGAACAACCCAAAAATCCTTACTAATGTCCCTGAAGTGCAAATAAATTAAACTGACCTACGACTAACGCTTTATAGTGATTATGAAAACCATACCTGCCTAGATTTCTACACCGAAAAGGTTTTTTTTTTTCATAAAATCCGACCACAATTGATTGGAATCAATCTAAATGAAGAAGGAAACCTGCAGCAAGAAAAATAATTGAATGATAAAATTGCTTTTATGAGTTAACGATTGATCGTTGCAAAACTGCGGGCACTTTCAGGATTTTCTATACGCTTACCTGATGAAACAAACTCCTCGTACTACAAAACTGGGCTCAGAGAGGGGGCTGAGCGTCTGGCTAAAAATACATACGATCAGTTTTCTATCCTTAGTCAGATTTGCATGGAATTCTGTACGACTTATACGTTCTGAAAAACTTCTGGCGTGTGAAAAAGTGAAATTTGCGCTAGGATTTGTGTTTTACCGTGAGTTTAGAGGATCTTATAGATGTTTGGACAAAATAGTTTGTAGTTTTGTGAGAGGCAAACACAACAGACTAGCCTTGGAAATCATGCCTAGCACTCTCTTTGAAAGAAGTGCTTTGATATGAACATCACCTGGATTGTTAAAATGTAGAAAAACAAAGAAGTGCTTAATCTATACAGTAGTCATTTGCCAATGAGTGCAGTAACACTTGAGCTACATCGACTACAGTACCACTGCTCACCAGGTGAGCTGCGATATGTTTGTCAGCGTAAGTTAAGGTACTGTTCTCTCTAACTCGATTCCGCTTCTCACAGGCAAGCTAACAACAGATACGTTGTGGGCATTCTAGTGCATTGTACGTCATAGATGGCATGACGGGACTTCCCCATTCCTTCCCCATGTTGACAAAAGACAATTGCCCTAGATCTAAAAATGGTGTGAAATTGAAATTTTGGCGGAAATTCAAATTTTGGAGGAGTTTTCCTCTGCTCCTGTGTAAGGAGGACTGTTGTCTTGCTGGTGAATCTCTGTGACGCCAGAATCAGAGCACTGTCATGCTGGTGGAAGTTGGTCACTTGTGCTAAGTATAGAACCCCTGGAAAACTACACCTCCCTAGTATGATACCTGAATCCGAGACTGGGTTCCAACATGGCGACCAGAGCACACTGATGCATCTCTGTGGCGTCATAATCCGTAATGACGAATCTACGGTACGGGTGCCACCTTGCTATGACGTCAGAATCATAGTGTTCAAAATGCAAATACATATGAAGGAAAAGTATGTTATTCTCTGCGAGGGTAGTGGTAACACCATACTAATAAAGCACATTTCAAAACGAAAAACTGATCTGCTATCACCAGCAGACTCCTTTACCATATACTGGCCATAAGATATAGTAAGATACAGAGAAGTCTAGAAGAACAGACACACAATTCGTCATAGATTATTTATAAATCTCCTGCACTGTCATGTCTAGAGCTATTTACATCATCTGTAAGTCAAAGACTTTCAGACTACTTCAGCTGAGTTACAAGCTGAAACCTTAGAAATTAGAGTAGGTAGATTGCGATTGCTTAACGTTGGACACACGCACTGCTGGAAGACCAATTTCAAAGCAAAATTCCTTGCTGTACATCGAATTCACGCTTTTTCTGTCACGCTTCAAAAATGTGATCTTAGATGGTGTTCGGAGGAAATAATTTAAAAACAAACCTTTTTTGCATTATGGAGTGGAACACTGCGACTGTGACGCGTAAAGGTTTCCAGAAATTTCTGCAACCAAGCTCAAAATGCGACTGTTTGCAGTAATTCGTGGAAAGTTATAATAATTTAGAAATCCCTCAGAGGCGTTTGAAGTATGTTTCTGTCGTTTATGTATGTTGTGATGTGGGGCATTCTGAATCCGAATCCTGTATAATGAGCTGTGTTGTGTGAACTGCAGAGAATGCTCCTTCCGTTGAAAAACTGTATCTCACAGCTGTGAAAGAGGGATGACTGCAGTTCTGTGTGTTCTGCAGGACAATGTGGTACTGCTCTATTGATTTTACTTTAACATATGGAACTAGGCACTGTTAGATGGAGTTAAATCATTATCAATACGTTCGCATTGTACGAGAGTTGCCTAGGAGGCAATGCACCGCATTTTTTTTTTCTCAGCCGAAGACAATACTACGAATGCGAAACGTTACGTATGGATAGTTTGAAATCTCCTGAGTGAGCGCGCCAAGTTTCAGTCACGTCCGACAGATAGCGTGGCAGCAGGACAGTTTCAAAATGGCGTCTGTAGGTGGTGTGCGTTACAAGCAACGTGCCGTCATTGAATTTCTCACTGCAGAGAAAGAAACTGTGGTGAATATTCACAAACGTATGTGCAAAGTGCATGGAGCATCTGCCGTCGATAGAAGTACAGTTTGAAACGTCCCCTTAGAAAAATTATTGAATTACTGTGCTGATAAATCCCTTACATTATTTGATTTTCAAACAGCTGAGCAAAATTGAACGAACCCAGACATTTCGCTCTTTACCTATTCTGATCAACACTAAACTGACACACAATATTTTTTTAGCGCAACGCAATCTGACTTTTAATAATCCCTACAAAAGAATGGCCCTGACTAACATTAACCTATAGCTTTCACAAATCACTTACCTCACAAAAATCTTCGTCACTCGAACTACTGCAATACGGCGAGCGCCACTACTGCCAGCTAAATAAAAGATTCAAACTACTGAAGGCACTAACTACTGATAGGCATAGTTAGCAAGTAAAAGATTTTGATAGAGAACAAACAACGTATTTACCTTAATAGTGTTCAAAGGTCGCCGGCTAGTGTGGCCGAGCGGTTCTAGGCGCTTCAGTTTGGAACCGCGCGACCGCTACGGTCGCAGGTTCGAATCCTGCCTCGGGCATGGATGTGTGTGATGTCCTTAGGTTAGTTAGGTTTAAGTAGTGCTAAGTTCTAGGGGACTGATGGCCTCAGATGTTAAGTCCCATAGTGCTCAGAGCCATTTGTTCAAAGGTCATAATATATATATATATATATATATATATATATATATATATATATATATATATATATATATATATATATAGCAGTTCATGACATCCATTCTTACAAATGTACTGTTTCTGATGGATACACGTCCATATCACCCGCTCTCAAAAATCCGCCATCTCACTTCCCCACATCCACCACTGCTGGCGGCTCACCTCCAACTGCGCAACGCTACGCGCTGTTAACAGCCAACAGCCCAACACTACAATAGCGAATATTACAACAATGCCACCCAGCCACAGACTGCACACAGCACAGCCAGTGATTTTCATACAGAGCGCTACGTGGCGGTGGCGTTACCAATATAAAAACCTAAACTGCCTACTTACAAGTTAGTCCCTGGGCACGGAGGGTGATGTTATCAGAAGGCGGTTCGGCGGAGCTCTACGATTTGCAGCAGTCGGGGAGGCCGTGCGCGGCTGTCACACCTGACATATTGCAGCGAGCTGCTGATGTCATTCGCGAGGACAGACGCATTACGACTCGGTAGTTGGCGCCGCATCTGTCAATCAGCAAAGGAAGTTCACACAATCACACAACGAAGCACTGGCTCCTCCACCAGGACAAGGATTGGTACCGACAGGGCAGACACGCCCTTGTTTCGCGCTGCAGGAAGGCCATAGAATGGGATGGAGATTACGTGGGAAAATAGGGTGTGTATATAAAACACCATTCGTTCGTATGTGTAATTCTCATTATGTTTAATAAAGAATTGTTGAAGAAAAAAAACGCGGTGCATTACTTTGTGGGCAACCCTCGTACGTTGTGCACTCTCATTTCGTGTGCATACGTCTGATTCAATAGGAAGCGTTTTCATCTGAATACATTTCACACAAGAAAGATGATGTGTGGCGGTGCGGTTATGTTCGTCCATTATCTGCACCTACCTGCGAACTCGTTGCAGCAGACCGCCGGCAGGAAAGCCGAGCAGAAACCTGCCGTACTGCAACTCGCACCACACTGCATACAACGTAACTATTCTAAGAATCGGGAAAAGGTCTTAATTTTGAATGAAAGGTGAAATACCGATAAAACGTCGGTATATTATGAAGCTTGAGATGTACATGTTCACTGCCAAGCCCGTGCTGATCTTAACACAGTCATGCACAAACCCTTCCCTTCACGTTAGCAAGTTTATGGTAACGTATTTCCCGAAATCTGAACAGCTAATAAGCACCGATTGTTCTTAAATGAAAATACTCGCCATACTAAGTTTATCGGTGTCTAATGCACTCAAGTGAGTAGTCACCGATTTCCTGAATATGCCACGCGGAATTACTGTCTTATCTCGTAAATTCCATAGTTCCTAATATGTGTTTACTTCAAAACACTTTTGAAACATGTTGCGTAACTAAAACCGGCTCATACTACGCACGACCGTAACATTGAAAGACTGGGCTCCGACCCCTTAGACTGCTGTAAGCATTCTATATCTCCACGAGAATAGACGCGCAAAGAATACTACGTTCTGTTTGGTCAGTTTTATTAAAGGCCAATAGAAAAACATTATTCTCTGTAGTTAGTACGCGCTTTTCATGACTAACCAATCAACAAATTACACACTTTCGAACTGTACTTTTTCCCGTAATAAATATTTAACATTCTGATATTTTGTTTATACCTGATGATATTAACTATTTTCATTTGTACTCGAATTAGCTTCCCTTTTGCCGTAAACTTACTTAACATATTATGATACAAAATTCCCCGTCGACTGCATTCACACTGTCTTAAAACAATCTCACACTAGTTCGTACAGAGTTCGTCAGTAGAACAATGATCTGCATATTTACTTTAGACCACATTCACGCGTCATTCACACTACTAAAAGCATATACAAAACTGTACAAACATAAATAAACAAAAAAGCCTTCAAGAAATAAACAGAAAAATTCACAAAAACTTTCTCTTGACATGTTTTGGTTTAATGTGTCTGTGCACTACTGGACTCTGGTGGTCAAAATTCTTAACTGTACTGTAGTTCTTTCTGTTTAGTCCTGTCCGCTACTGTCCTCTAGCAGACGAAAATTAGAACTACGTACTCGACTGAACGCACTTTAGACGATCTGTGACTGTACGCACGAGTCATTCTCCCGATACACAGGCTCTACACAGGAGCGATATAAGGCGCCGTGCCTCAAATGGCCTAACGGTTCAAAATTTGTACATTTCAGTCCATTTCAACCTATCAGGAACGTGTCCAGTCCATGTAACACACAATCCCGAAACTGTATTGGGCGAGAAAAGATGTAGACCTACACGCTAATAAATAAGCATTCCCATTTCTCAAGGAAGGTCATCGAGTTGATCCACATAACTAAAGGTCTATATCACTAGCGCTAGTCGCTTGTCCATTTTTGGAACACGTCTTGTACGCTTTTGGACACAAAATAACAACATGCATTGCATAAAAGTTGATTGTGTGTGGAGCTCAGCTCGCTCTGTTGGCTCATGAGACCCAGAAGGCTACATATCCCGTCTCCCTGACTTCTACTCGAATTTTTCGAAGCCTTTATGCATTCTGTCTCAATGATAGAAAAAGTCTAAGTACACCTTAGCGTGATAATTCAATGGATGTTCAATGATTTCAAGGAAAAATTCAGTGTTGACGGTACAATATTCGTTTTAAAAGAATGAGACTATACCTGGAAATGGGCTTAACACTTCTTTAGGTTCAAATTTCATTTATTTAGACATGTTATTTATTAATTTCATCATAAATTTGACGTAAAAATTCTGTGATTTGCTGTATGTTTATCGCCTGTCGCCGTGAAGAAATCCTTACGTCGACGTAAGTACCATAACCACTTAACCTCACATATTTATTTACGCTGTATTTCATCATTTGGAGGTTAGTTATTTTCACGTAGGGCGCTTCTAACACTGTTTTTCTACCGCAGGGCAACAACACACCAAAAATACTTCGCCACAGTGGAATAATAAAAATCGAAAACGGACGATAATGTAAAGTGTATCTTGAAAATCATGTGAACATCCGTCTGATGATGAACTTGCCAGTTCGAAACCGGTAACGGCGCTATTTACCTAAATAAATAGCAGTATGAATAGAGGCTGGTTGCTGTTTTCTTCTTTGTAAGAATTAACCTACATTAACTGTACACAGCCACAGTCTCACCATGTCAGTTTTAGAAAAAATAGCAATAGAGTTAATTCTTCGACGTATACGTTCAACCATAGGGGGTTAGATCTAATATGGAAATTCTCAGATTTACGTGGAAACTTGATTATTTTGTAGTATATTCGCTGATTTCGGTGCAATATTTAGTGTTGTCGGTACAATATTTGTATTAAAAGCATAAGCACACACATGGAGATCGGGTTTTACGTACCAAATTTTCATTGGTTTCATACTATATTCGATGCTTTCAAAAATGTTTCGATGTCTTTCTAACTGACATGAAACGGGGCGTTGTTGTGTATTGCAACGGCGATAGCATAGAACACGTTAATACGATCAATATTGTGTGCCTATCATACATTGCTAATAGAAGTAGCACTCTGCAGCAACAGCTTACGCACACGATTCGTAACCTTAGCTGGCAGTGTCACTCGTTGCAGGTGCCAGCATGCCGCGTGAATCATATAACTGCATATAACTCTAGTTTATTTACGGAAGCGCACAGCTTTCCCCCGTATTGCGAGAGCATGTCCGGCGGGAGGGGAGGGGGGGAGGGTTAGACTATATTATAAGATATAGATGGTGACCGATATGCTGATGATGAGAACAGTTCAGTTTTTTGCCTTGAAATATGGTTTACAATTATGGTAATGACCGCTGTTCTTCTAGCAAATATCTTACTTTCCTATCTTATATATCTGCCGCGTTTTTTATGGCTACGATTCGAATTGTAAATAACTATATGCATGTTTCACTCCCAAATATTGCTGCTACATGCATGCTGCTTATAAGTTCCCAAGTTTCATGGCTCTGTGGTGATTCGCTTTGTTACTGCTTGTGAAATAGCCATCATCCTTTCTACATACAAGTTTTATCGTGAATTTAAAAGCGTAGTTCCTGAACCTAATTTTTGGCCTTTTCAGTACACTAGTGTCCACCGAGAGGACGACGAATGTGCATCACTTAATTTTTCAGTATCCTAGCAGAATGTCTGTGTTGGTTGTAAGTTAGTTCAGTGTGAACTTCTGAAATGGTCTGGTAGCCAAGACCTGTGCCACTGAATAAAGAAGGCTAGTACAGTATGGGCATCGGCTGCGGTGCCTGCAGCCAGTTGCACAAGTAAAAATAAATCAGACAGCAATTTTACATGCAACAATACGTCATTTCTACAATTTAACAGAACTGTGGAACATAAACAACAAAAGATAAGTTAGATGGATAGATCACGTAATTAATATGGAGGTACCGGTACTAAATAGAATTGGGGAGAAATTTTTTTTGGCATAACTTACCTAAAAGGAGGGATCAAAAATGGCTCTGAGCACTATGGGACCTAACATCTGACGTCATCAGTCCCCTAGAACGTAGAACTACTTAAAACTAACTAACCTAAGGACAACACACACATCCATGCCCGAGGCAGGATTCGAACCTGCGACCGTAGCTGTCGCGCGGTTCCAGTCAAAGGAGGGATCAGTTGATAGAACACATTGTGAGACATGAACGATTCATCGGTATAGTATCAGAAGGGAGTGTGTGAGGGGAAGGGGAGGGGGGAAGAGGGAAGAGGAGGTGGAGGGGGGAGGGGGGAGAGACGAAGAAACATGTACAGTAAACAGTTCCAAATGCTGGTGGACTGCAGTCGTTATTCGGATATGAAGAGACTTCCGTGGGATACTGTGGAGGGATTAAACGTAACTGCTGCCGCTACTACTACTACTACTACTACTACTACTATTATGATCGTCTCCTTTTTTTTTTACCCTGCTCAGGGTCGTTACAGACTCGACATACATTACGCATTTACTCTAGCCCTTTCCCTTGCTTTTCTAAAAGCTGGACCTAGTTTTATTTCCGTAATTTTCCCTATCAATCTGTAAGAGTAATACTGTCTAAGGTCACCGTACCAGTAGTTACACAGTTTTGATTGTTTCCGTTTCTTACAAGGGAATCTCCCCATCGCACCCCCCTCAGATTTACTTATAAGTTGGCACAGTGGATAGGCCTTGAAAAACTGAACACAAATCAATCGAGAAAACAGGAAGAAGTTGTGTGGAACTATGAAAAAAATAAGCAAAATATACAAACTGGCTAGTCCATGTCCAAGATAGGCAACAACAAGGGAAGGTGAGCTCTCAAGCGCCGTGGTCTCGTGGTTAGCGTGAGCGGCTGCGGAACGCGAGGTCCTTGGTTCAAGCCTTCCCTCGAGTGAAGACTTAACTTTCTTTATTTTCGCAAAGTTATGATCTGTCCGTTCGTTCATTGACGTCTCTGTGTACTGTAATAAGTTTAGTGTCTGTGGTTTGCGACCGCACCGCAAAACCGTGCGATTAGTAGACGAAAGGACGTGCCTCTCCAATGGGAACCGAAAACATTTGATCGCAATGTCATAGGTCAACCGATTCCTCCACAGGAAAACACGTGTGATATATTCTATACGACACTGGTGACGGCATGTGCGTCACATGAGAGGAATATATTGTCGACCTACCTAACTTGTACACTTGGCGAATGGGTAAAAAGATTCTTCTACCTTGCCCGATTTAGGTTTTCTTGTGGATGTGTTAATCACTCCCAAAAAGTGATGAAAACATAAAGAGTTTGTCAGATAAACTGCAACAAATGAATGCAACAGTTTCACAGTCGCATAGTTTTCCCTGTGCTCTGTCAAAAGATATGTTTTTAACGTTTTCAAATTTTTCCGTTTAGGTGTAACGTCCCCATACTACGGCGCAGTTACCTCGCATCGGACGGTCGGACGGACTGATAATTATTGTCTGAAAATAAAAAATTAAAATTTTCACTTGAAGCACGACTTGATCCAAGGACCTCTCGCTCCGCAGCTGCTCACGCTAACCACGAGACCACGGCGCTCCTGGGCCCATGTCGCCGTTTATGTTGCCTATCTTGCACATGGCCTCCTCAGTTTGTATATTTTGCTTATTTTTTCATAGTTCCACACAACTTCTTCCTGTTTTCTCGATTGATCTGTGTTCAGTTTTTCAAGGCCTATCCACTGTGCCAACTTATAACTAAATCTGAGGGGGGTGCGATGGGGAGGTTCCCTTGTTAGTCACATTCCTCTATTACTACCAGCTGACCAGAACGTCAATTATATGATTCTTCCAATTTCTCTTAAGTATTTTTCAACTCCACAAACTCACGGAAGTATTTACATCAGGAACATGTTACTCCGCAATTTTTTTTCGGTAGGGTACATTCCAACATTTTGAAGTATTAGAGTTCGGCTATTCCGCAGCCGTGAGGGTAGAGTACAAAATTGCTGTCAGATGCAGTTCTGGGAAATTTTTGGGGCTGAGTAACTCACTGGTGGCAGCTTTTCGTAGTCTCATTTTTGATTGTGCATCTACTGTCTCTGAGATCTTCAGAAAGCTGACGAGGCCAGTCGTCAGTGATACCGCTCTCGTAATTCTTCCTTTATATTTTCTAATTTTTTCTAATGTCGTATTTAAAACACACGTTAATTACACCCTATTTAATGTTTGCAAATTCAAATAGACATTGGTTCTTGTGTGGAACTGGGTTTCGCGTCTTATTTTGTTTTATTTTTAATGTGTTTTCCAACATTATTATTAATATGATTTCCAATATTCCCTTTAGATATTTAATTTGGTTCATTGAGCTCTACCAATTTTTCGTGAAGGATGCTACTGAATTTTTCCTACTTCCCTCTAGTTTAACTCCTTTTCTTTTTTACTGCTTGCATGTGTCATTGCTGAGATTTTTACGTCTACAATCTTTTTAGCGGTTCACTTTTTTAAAATTAATTTTTCTCCACTTGAACATCGCAAATAGAGAGTTCTGTTTTTTACGTGAGCAAAAAAGTAACCAAGAAAACAAGTGAGGAAGAAAGCATGTTAGACATTAACGCCCACCAACAATGTGGTCATTAGAGTCGGCTTTCAGGATCAGTTGTACAAAGATTGGTTAGGACACTGCCTCCTTGAAGGTCCCAAATCAACTGCTGCGTTAGGAAATTTAGATGAACCGCTATAAACCTAAATCGAGATGACATTGGGGAGCGGTGTGAGACACAGCTCCTCTTGAATATGGGCCCAGTGTCTTAACCGCTTCACAGTCTCGCTAGTATCCATCACAAGTTAATGATTTCAGAAGCCCTAATATCGCCTGTGACGGGGGATAGATGGTGACGATTGTAATAAATCTATGATATAAGATGTTTAAAATTTTAGATGGGTGTTAATCTATTCTGGAAAATGATACAAGATTTTTAAAATGTTGCAGTTGTTTTAAGCTATTCTAAAAGTAATATTCTGACAATCTTAATTTGTTGTGTCCAAGCCGTTGTCCGCTTATCCTGCGACTGAACACGGTTCCTCAAACTACTTTTGTTTTGTAAATCAAAGTCGCAATGGCTGCCGCAGCCAGAGTCAGAAGACATAAAAGATTTCTGAGAATTGTACCGCGTCATTCGGTACCATACCTGTCGCTGAATAAAACAAACGTTTCGTGCGCTTCTTCTGTGTACACTGGTGTATTCGGTTGTTCAGGTTCCATTATGTTTTTTCATTACTCCTATACTGAACATAACATAACATCACGTCACAATTTTAAGACCGCGCGGTCTTGGGCGCCTTGCCACGGTTCGCACGACTCCCCGCGTCGGAAGTTCGAGTCCTCCCTCGGGAATGGGTGTGTGTGTTGTTCTTAGCGTAAAGTCAGTTTAAGCTAGATTAAGCAGTGTGTAAGCCTAGGGAGCGATGACCTCAGCAGTTTGGTGCCATAGGAACTTACCACCTACCTCCCACCATTTTAAATACGTTTATATTACTGGTCTCCTGAGACGGAAGGAGTTCGACAAATTATTGGCCCTTACATAACTGTAACGTCTGTGGACATTCTGGGAGTCATAAAGCACCAGTCAGGGTCTAGTATTAAACATTAAATTCCAAATTTGCTGCAGCATCATTAGGGATGTGAGCTACCCGTCGCTGCAACAAAAGGAGTTGGCTGTTTGTTGACGCTGTACTTCATACTATCCTTTCTCGAAATACAAACTGCTGTTACCGTTCGGGGCTCGTATTGTTAGCCAGTCAACAGATTGTAATAATACTTAGAAAGTGTAATTTTTGTTTAGACACGCACTTTTTAAATGGAACAATGCCTATTAACGTTAAAAAACTAAATGTTGGGCAAATTGGAATGTCAGTGGTGTTTATTACAGCATTCTAGTGCGAGTTGTTTACGAGATATCGTATTCTGAAAAGTTTCCATACCGGCATTCGTACAATACCTGTGGTAATACACACTAAAGAACAACAAAAGTGCATGCGTTAGTTGTGTGGATTCTTACCAGCAACCAGACAATTGATCATCACAGATTATGTTCAAATGACCACCCACCGCAGCGGCAATAAACGCTTCCAGTCTGGTAGGGATCGACTGCTGAACACGTGCTAGCGTTCCAGAGGAGATGTCCAAGCAAGCTGCAATAATACGTCGTTACATAATGTCGGGTGTAGTTGGTGTGTTCTTGTAGACAGCGTCTTTCAACTTTCCCCACAAAAAAGCCTACAGGCGTCAAATCCGGGGAACGTGATTGCCAAAGTACAGGTTCTATGCAACCAATCCAACAATTTGGAAACAATTCCTGAAGTCATGCTGTAGTACTTCGTGCACTATGCGTTGGACAGCCACCATATTGGTACCACAGGTTCCTCCCAGTCTGCAGCGAAACCTCTTCTAGAATCCGTGGAAGGTGGTTTGTTAGCAGGCTGCGATACCTGGCCGTTTTCATTGTTCCGTCTGTGAAAAACGAGCCTATAAGGTGATGGGATCACTACCCCACACCACTATTTACGCTGACGTTCGACCTGACGAAGCTAACTGGGATTGTCAACAGACCAACAATACATGTTTCGGTGGTATACGTGGCCATAATTGGTAAATGTGGTTTCATCACTGAACAAGATAGATGATACGTGTTGAGTATCCTGTCTTAAAGGCCACTTACAGAAGTTATGACGATTTTCATAATCGTTTCTATGCCGCTCTTGATGGAGAGTGATGTGATAGGTATGGAAATTATGTCGATGAAGGATGCGTATGACACTTTTCTGACTCATGCCACTTTCTCGTGCGATTGCACGGCAGCTAACGTGCTGATGAACTGCAGCAACAGCAGCAAGAACAATAATTTCCCTCTTTTCTGCCGTCACTTGTTTTCTACTGTTACGTATTACACTACAACTTTCACGTAACTGGTTGAAAAGGTTGATAAATAATTGACGAGATGGTTGACGTCTGTTAGAATATCTTGCCGCATTCACCGCACAAGAACGAACTGCAGTCTTCCTTCACTCTCCATACATCATCAGCATGTCGGCCTTTTCTGCATTGGTGAATCCCATCGACCACTCACGACTGGAACGTCACATATTTACTGACTAGCAAGTTGCAGTGCAGCTGAACAACACACTCGCACACTGTAAGCAAATATAACAACATCGTACCTAGAAACTAAGCAGTCTGAATAGCACCAACAAATGTCGGTGTGGAAACTTTTGAAAATAATATATCTCGTAAATGAGTCGCATTAGAATTCTGCAACAAACACCACTAATATTCTAATTTATCCTACTTTTAGTTTGCTAATGCCAATAGCCATTGTTGCATTTAAAAAAGTGTTTCTTTGCACAAAAAATATATTTCTGAGTATTATTACAATCTGTAGATTGGCTAACAATGTGATTCCCTGACTACCAACCAATGCTGTGAAAACCACACATCAATAGCACTTTCCACGACAAGTTTTGAGTGATTCACAGTATGTATATTTCTGACCCATCAAAACTGTTTACTACTTTGCAAATAATTAACATCTTTTTAGACTGTTGAGTGCTAAATAGTAAAAACAAATATACTGGAGAGTTTTAGCATGTCTTTTACTAAATAAATTTAGTCGATGAGGAAATTGATTACGCTTATCCCTTAACAACCCTTTCTTCTTATTTAGTTTGATGTCCTCGCCTTGGTTTTCATTGTCACTATAGTCGAAAGTCGACCTTCACATCTACTAATTGGCCGAATTAGATATTTATACCTTAAGAGTTTTTCCAGTATTAATGGCTACTATCCACCGAACTTTGTAACAAATTGCTACTTCCCTTGTCAATTTTACAAATCAGGAAAGTAGTTAGTGTTAGAATTTACTTGCGGCCGGTACCGGCTTTGCAAGGCGAGCACTACAGATCTACGGCCGAACGATTTGTCCGGTGTAGCGGTAATAAATTGTATAAGCAAACCTTCCTCGTGAATCAGTCTATTTCTATTAATGGAACCCATATCAAAATCTCTCCAGTAGTTTCTGAGATTAGCCTTCACAGACAGACAGAACACGGCGGCGGTGGACACTTCCTGCTCGACCAAGATGTTGCAGCACGTGGCCTGCCGTGACGTCTGCTGCCGTTACAGCAGTACACAAGTGGTCGATAAGGAAAACGCATCGCACTGTGAATGCTTTTAGGGCATTTATGCATATACTGTCAAGTAGTTCAGTGTGTCATGAAATATTACGATAAGCTCACCGAAGCACTCCAAGATGCAATAATAATGTGAAGTTTACTGATAACATGTGATGCAAGACAAAGAAATAGAAGAGTAAAAATGGCCTTTAGTGCTTTTAGTAAACTAGAGACATTTTCAAAACGAAGCGTCCGATTTGTTTGAACTAAAAGTTTACGATCAGAAGTCGTCTACTTTTACCGACTGGAGTGAGACTTGGACTTTTAGTCGAAAAAATTTAGCGTTTCTCGGCGACCAGTGGAATGATGCACGATGGGAATCAGTAAGAGAGCAAGAAAAACAAACAAAATATTAGTTTTTTCCTCCATCTTACATTGCCAGCTCTTGAGAGCAGTGTCGTAGAACTTGGTTTCAGCTAAATATCCCAGCAGGTAGAGGGAATCCCAGTTGTGACTCTTTGTAAACGCCCATTTGCATACACAAAGGCTAATAACCGAGCGAAGTGGTGCAGTGGTTAGCACACTGGACTCGTATTCGGTTCAAACCCCCGTCCGGCCATCCTGATTTAGGTTTTCCGTGATTTCCCTAAATCGATTCAGGCAAAGTCCGAGATGCTTCCTCTGAAAGGGCACGGCCGACTTCCTTCCCTAATCCGGTGGGACCGATGACCTCGCTGTTTGGTTACCTCCCCCAAATCCACCAACCAACCAACCAAAGTCTAAAAGTTTGTGTGTGTGTGTGTGTGTGTGTGTGTGTGTGTGTGTGTGTGTGTGTGTGTGTTGGGGGAGGGGGCGGACAGAATGGAGTGGAAGACGTAATGCTGAGTTAAATAAAAATTAAATAAATGTGAGAGAGACGTGTATCCAGGAGTACGTCGACATATCGCATAAGAAAGTTCTCCACTGGTGACGTCAAAAATACGCGGTGACTTGGATGCAAATCGCGGAAGGTCGCCATGTCCAGAGGACGCATTTATTCATCATTGGTTACCAGTTGGTCGATTATGGTGCTGATGCTGTGTTAAATATTAGGGTCTACCAATATAGTGATAAGAGATATATTTTTTTAATTTTACAAAGTAGTTACTAAATTATCATTGAAGCCGGCCGAAGTGGCCGTGCGGTTAAAGGCGCTGCAGTCTGGAACCGCAAGACCGCTACGGTCGCAGGTTCGAATCCTGCCTCGGGCATGGATGTTTGTGATGTCCTTGGGTTAGTTAGGTTTAACTAGTTCTAAGTTCTAGGGGACTAATGACCTCAGCAGTTGAGTCCCATAGTGCTCAGAGCCATTTGAACCATTTTGAATTATCATTGAACCCTTTTTGTTTTTCCCTCCCATAAAATTTTAATTAACTTTTCAGGATGATATCCTCCAGGTTGAGAAGACTGATTTAGTAATTGTGAGACAGTATGCCTTATTCATTTCAATGAACATCAATTTCCTTGATTCTGACGTCATATGTCTGCAACCGATTTCAAGACAATACTGCCTCGTGTGATTCTTAAAGATTTCCCGGCATAATGGGTATTCCATTAAGTTTCGCGGTTGAGCTGGGTGACGTCGAACATTTATCACGATTTTCCGGCTGACAGCCATTTAGCAATCTGCAGCTGTTTTTCAGTGTGTTTGCTCCTTTTAGAACTCACCTGAAGAATATCGTAGCAGAGTTCAATCTCCTCCAACTGCAATCCGGAAAATCAATGGAACACGATATTGTCTCGTCTACAAGTACCTGATGGCGTTCTTCATGAATCAAATGCTGTAACCTCTATAACGCCTCCCTTGATGGAACGACACTCACAGTAGTTACGCCATTTGATTAATGAAACACGGCTAACAGGTACTGAAGATAGACAATACTACCCTAAAATCGACTGTACGTACATGAGATAAGCATCAAAATCAATAAGCAGCGAAAGGCACTTTACAACTTCTACAGAAACCAGTCGGCAGTTATAAGTGACCAGGGACCTGAAAAGACAGCGACGGTTTCAACGGAGTGAGACAGGGTTGTAGCTTAACCCAGATGTTATTCACTCTGTACATTGAACAAGCAGTAAAGGATACCAAAGGAAAATTTAGAGTAGGAATTAAAGTTCAAGAAGAAGAAATAAACACCTCGAGAGGTCTGCCGATGATTCTGTAATTCTATCAGAGACAGCAAAGAAGTTGGAAGAGCAGGCTTGAAACTAGGATATAAGACGAATATCGACAAAAGCAAACAAGGTTAATGCGATGTAGTCGAATTAAATCTGGTGATGCTGAGGAAACTAGATTAGGAAAGGACACACTTACAGTAATGGATGAGTTTTGTTATTTGGGCAACGAAATAACTTATATTGGCCGAAATAGAGGGTATATAAATTGCAGAATGGCAATGAAGGTGAGAAATTTCTTAGCGTTAAATATAGAGTAAGTGTCAGAAAGTCTGTTCTGCAAGTATTTGTATGGAGTGTAGCCCTGCATGAAAGTGATATATGGATCATAAGCAGTTTAGACAGGAAGAGAATAGAAAGGAGACGAAGAGATGAATACAGAAGTGGATTCAGAGGATTGTGTTGCAGTTGTTATTAAGAGGCTTGCAGTGGATAGAGTAGCATGGACAGCTGCGTCAAACCAGTCTTCAGACTGAAGATGTAAGAACAATAACACAGTTGTAATGAAATTGACTTTCATTGGAATTAACAAATGACAGTGGACAGCTCGTTAAATAGCTGATTCCACGAAGGCAAATATGCCTTATTTCCTTCCAGAGTTTGCGACTGGCCAGTCTGAACAAGATCTGTTGGTATCTCGAAGTCAGCATCATCTCGAATCGAACGAGTGTACGAAAGCAGTTCATTCTGCAGCTTAGTATTAGATTCTCTTTGTTTTGTCGTTAAACACTTACCCAGTCCTTCGTTTAACCCGATTACTCAGTCTATTGCAACTTGTAAACTTCAGAGTAATTACTGCTTGAAAAATTCCACTCTTATTTTAGGCCATGGACTAATAAGTGGTCCACCATTCTTCGCGCCAGAAATAAACGTCAAATACAACAATGAATTGATGCACGTACATAATTTATTCCTCAAGAATGTACACATCTCCTCCTTTCTGTTTTCGAGTAGCTGAAAATCATCAAGTGGATGCACTAAAAATAGAACTGACACTGTAAATAGCAGAAGGACTTACATTTAATACAATTCTATTAAATTACTGATTTCATGACGTTTTCGAAATATGAGTGAACTTTGTCTTGCTTCAAGTGGCAGAAGTTTTCTACCAAGTCATAGAGGGCAATAAGAACGCCACAGGCGAATAGGCGTCCGGAGTAAGTCGGTCACTCGCCAGTGTGAAGCGGACGTTGCAAATGCTGAAGCTTGGCTAACTCATGGCCGCAGTCCTGACCAACATCGCCATGCCTTTATGACGTGTCATCAAACGCGCGACGGAAAACAAAAAATCGCACGATAAACTATGATCGATAAAGCTGGTGTTTCCTTTGTAGTTCCATGACATTCACTTTCTCGTTCTTAGTGTCTCTTACTTTAATAGAAAGTTATAAAAGTCCTTTCCCGATACGAAGGAAGACTGTTTTCGGTACAGGTGTAGTCCTTTCTCTTCCGTCTTCTGCATCTGTATTCATTCTCCGCAAGCTTCAGCAAGGTGTATAGGCAGATGTCTCGCGCCAACACAAAGCAATTTTAAACACGGAACTCACTTCAAATTAAGCGCGGTCGTAATCCCCTTCCACGATTCTAAATGAGCTGATTTTAAACCCACGGTTGTCTCAAGAAATTTGGATTCTAACGACACCAATGCTTCAAATGTCGTACGGAAAGATTCTTATTCAAAACTATAATTAACTTTTGCAGTTATAGCAATCCAGTCATAACTATGACGACGTCTTTCTTAATACCTTTTGAGACCTAATTAACATTATTTGCTGCGTTATTTAAATGTCATCCCTTGCGTCAGAAGAATTAATTTTCGCAGCAGTTTCAGTAATGAATAGAGCCATTTTTATATCCGTCCTTGCCTACTAAGGGGGTGTAAATACAAAAGTGTACCAGACAAAACTTGCTGGGTACTGGGTGTAAGGCGATCCCAGAAGCAAAATAATTTTAGCAGTAGACAACTATAGCGTATAATTCAAGCTTTGGTGCTGGTGAGCACGCTATGTAGATACAAAGCTACTGTGTACTTAGTGGACGTCTACAAATCAGTCAGCGTGACCAGTTCCAGCACAGTAAATCCCCCCCTGTCGTAAGCCGGCGTGGGCGGCGACCTGCTTACTTTAGACGCTCACTTTGAGATCAGAGGTGATGCGCGATTTTTGAGGTCATCCGTTTCCTGGTACACGACAGACTGCGAACAGGGGTGAAACGGCGACGGTGCAGAACCGAGATTTTTCGGGTCTCCTTGAATGGAGACAACACAAAATGACTTGGATGTCAGACTAAACGAGGTAGATACGGTATTAATAGTGAAATGAAGCTTTGGGTTGGCTTGTTGATCTGCTTCTCATTACGCTTCTTCGCTTGCTAGCGATGAACAGGGAGAAGAGCACATTTATGGTTTAGTAGAGTAAATGGGGCTCTCGGCCTGTAACTTGAAGATGCGGTAATATATGGTACTACTGACCTCGAATCATGGAAGTGACGGATTCTGTTGTTATAATCGAACTCTTAGGCTCAGACAGGACTTCATGATCACCGAACTACTATTGATGTAGACCCGTCCAGGCGACAGCAGCGTCACCTGGCGAGCAGTGACTACTAATCAGACGCACGAACGGTGCATGTAGTATCCGTGAGTGTGCTGTCTTTGTTTCGAATGGGGAAGGCACACGATCTATCTGAGTTTGACAGAGGGCAGATGGTGATGGCGACATGAGCATCTCGGAAACCGCACGACTGTCAGGTGTTCAAAGAGTGCCGTTGTGAACGTCTTCAACACGTGGCGAAACGAAGGTGAAACCACGTCCAGACTTTGAAGCTGCCCAGCCACCCCTCATTACAGGTATCGGACGTCATAGGCTGGACAGGCTGGTAAAATAGGACAGGCGGCGAACTGTAGCGGGACTAACATCGGACTTTAACGCTGAGCAGGGTGTGTAAGTATGTATGAAGTGACAGCGCACTGAACACACCAAGCGATGGGCCTCCGCAGCCGTCGACGCATGCATGTGCCAATGTCAACACCACGACAACTACCACATGACGTTGGCACTGGACGTTGGCGCCGTGGCAGAGCGCGTTGCATTGTCTGGTGAACCCCGATACCTTCTGCGTCATGCCGACGGTAGGTCGCCAAGCCGTCCTCTTTCAGAGGAACAGCTCCTCTACACGTGTACTGCGAAACGGACTCAAGTTGGCGGCGGCTCCATTATGCTCTGGGGGACACTCGCGTGGGCAGCCATGCGGTCAGTGGAACTGGTGCAAGGCACCATGACGGCCGCCGTGTATCGTACACTGATTACAGACCGTGTACACACCTTTCGTGACGATCATCTTTCTCGACGGTAGCGCCATTTTTCGACAAGATAATGCGCCATCTCGGAAAGCCAGGAGTGTGATGGCGTGGTTCGAGGAACACAGTGGCGAGTTCCAGCTGATGTGTTGGCCCCCATCTAGGCTGTTATTGAACGTGGCGTCAGAGACCGTGACCCCCTTTCCCAGAATTTACAGGAATTAGTTGACATGTGTGTACAGATGTGGTGCATCTCTCTCCAGCGACCTACCAACACTTCATTGCTTTCATACCACGACGCGTCGCCAATGTTATGCGTGACAGAGGTGAACACCTACATAGGTAGGTGGTCACAATGTTTTGGCTCATCCTTGTACGTAATATCTGCTGTTGCATGCTCGTTCATCCAAGATTGCCACCATTCGTCGGAAATCTCCATCTCTGCCGAACTCTGCCCTATTTGGTCTCTGGTGCTCTCTACGTGCGGCGTTTGGAGCTGTTTGCTTATAGATGATACGTGACTGTATCGCTTTTACAGTCAATTTGTAATCAGTGAGCGTGAAAATAGCGGTTTCTCAATGGGTATGACTTGTTAACGGACTGACGAAAGCGGCTTGCACAGTGCACATCTACGTACGTTAAGAGGCATATACACGCATCAAAATAGTTTTGTATCACCCCGATTCCCAGAACTCCTGAAGATAGACATTGACTCTCGATATTGTATCACAAACACAGTCCCTCGGACTGTTCAGAGATGTCACTAAACCCGCCGAAAGATGTAAACAACTACGCATGAGCAGCGCCTATTAGACGGAGGGGGGCCGACAGCCTATCACTTCGAGTCATTCCACCAAGAAGGAGGTACACAGCTCGTGTTGTCTGTAGTTCAACCAAGGCTAGACGGTCAATACCGCGGTTCGATCGAGTCCGCATTGGTACTCTGTGGCAGGAAGGGCTGTCAACAAGGGAGGTGTCCAGGCGTCTCGGAGTGAACCAAAGCGCTGTTGTTCGGACACGGAGGAGATACAGAGAGACAGGAACTGTCGATGACATGCCTCGCTCAGGGCGTCCAAGGGCTACTACTGCAGCGGATGACCGCTACCTACGGGTTATGGCTCGGAGGAACCCTGACAGCAACGCCACCGTGTTCAATAAAGCTTTTCGTGCAGACACAGGACGTCGTGTTACGACTCAAACTGTGCGAAATAGGCTGCATGATGCGCAACTTCTCTGCCGACGACCATGACGAGGTCCATCTTTGCAACCACGACACCATGCAGCGCGGTACAGATGGGCCCAACAACATGTCGAATGGACCGCTCAGGGTTGGCATCGTGTTCTCTACACCGATGAGTGTCGCATATGCCTTCAACCAGACAATCGTGGGAGGCGTGTTTGGAGGCAACCCGGTAAGGTTGAAAGCCTTAGACACACTGTCCAGCGAGTGCAGCAAGGTGGAGGTTCCTTGATCTTTTGTGGTGGCATTATGTGGGGGCGACGTATGCCGCTGGTGGTCATGGAAGGCGCCGTAACGGCTGTACGATACGTGAATGCCATCCTCCGGCTGACAGTGCAACGATATCGACAGCGTATTGGCGAGGCATTGCTCTTCATGAACGACAATTCGCGCCCCCATCATGCTCATCTCGTGAATGACTTCCTTCAGGATAACGACATCGCTCGACTAGAGGTGCCAGCATATTCTCCAGACATGAACGCTATCGAACATGCCTGGGATATATTGTAAAGGTCTGTTTATGGACGACGCGACCCACCAACCACTCTGAGGGGTCTAAGCCGAATCGCCGATGAGGAGTCGGACAATCTGGCCCAACAGTACCTTGATGAACTTGTGGATAGCCACGACGAATACAGGCATGCCTTGATGCATGGGGTCGTGCTGCTGGGTATTAGAGGTACCGGTGTGTACAGCAATCTGGACAACCACCTCTGAAGGTCTCGCTGTATGGTGGTACAACATGCAATGTGTGATTTTCATGAGCAATAAAAAGGGCGGAAATGATGTTTATATTCTCCATTCCAGTTTTCTGTACAGATTCCGGAATTCTCGGGATCGTGGTGATGCAAAACTTTGTTTGATGTGTGTAGCTAACAGTCATGCGTTATTATTCATACCCACAAGATTGTCATGTTTCGATCGTTACACTCCAGTTTGAACCTGAATGTAGTAACAATTCAATAGTTTCGTTCATTCTTCATTACTAGAGGAGCAATACGTTAGTAAAAAGGGTAAATAGCTTTTCAGACGACATGCACAAATTTTAATATTAAAACGAATTTAGGCAAATTGACATGTCAAACATAATTACAAACTGTTTAGAAATGTTAATCCAGTGGCATCAGAGACTTTTTTAAAACTTACTAAAGAACAAGGGTGGTAGAATGTTTACAGTGTTAATAGCGTAGACGATAAATATAATGCTTCCCATAACATAATTTTAATTCTGTTTGAAAGTTGCTTTCCATTAGAACGTTTAAAATAGGGTAGTCACACTACCAAGCAACCTGGGTGGTTATTAAAGGGAAAAGGACATCATGTAAAACGAATGGGAATTATGTCAGAATGTTAGCAATATTCACAGTCGAGCTGCAATAGCCCATTACAAACAATACTGAAAGTTGCTTAAAAATATCACTAGGAAGGCAAGAAGCTTTTGGTAAACAAAAAGAATAGCTAATTCTCAGGATATGATTACAACAACATGGTCAGTCGTAGAGGAAGTTCTTGTTCAACAGCACACGGTCGAGGATATTGAGTCAATATGTAGTAGCAAAATGTTTTTCTTACTGGTAGGTCATATACGTGCATACCAACGAACAGTTGCTTTCTGAATATAACGGGTGAACTAAACAGAAACATAGTTTCTAAAGGGAATCATACATTCTCTTAGAAAACAGCTTTTTAAGACTGCTGTTTGAAATGCCCCTATGTGATACTGACGACAGGGAGACTGAGTCAGTAATGAAATCGCTGAAGACAGGATTCTCGTGGATGTGGTATGTCTAACAGGGTATTAAAGCCCTGTTCTGCATATGTTAGCCCTGTACTTAGTTGCATTCGTAGTTTTTTCTTTAGAAATGATCACTTCCCGTAACGATTAAAACACTCAGTAGTGAACTGCAGAAAGCAAGAATGTAGGCAGCCTTAGACCTATTTCTGGGACATCGATGTTTCCAAAAGTTATTGAAAAGGCCGTACATAAAAGGGGAATTGGTCATTTTAGCTGACATAGTTTGCTGTCAAACGTACATTTCGGTTTTACGAGTGGTTCAACAACTGAAAATGCCATATTGTCTTTCCTCAGTGAGGCAATGGAAGGGACAAACAAAAAAGTTGCAAACATTTGGGTCTTCTTTGTGTTAACTAAGGCGCTTTACTGCGTTGATCACAAAATATTACTGCAGAAGCTGGACTGCTATGGAATAAGAAGAGCAGCTCACAGATGCGTCCTCTCTCACTTTGAGAACGGGCAGCAAAAAGGTCATTCTCTCCACAGAAATGAGAACGGCTAGAGGTGATGTCTGATCGGGGCACGGTTGAGTGGGGGGGGGGGGGGGGGGGCAGGACTCACAAATCACTGCTGTTTCTTAGATGTATATACAACTGATATGCCTTCTAATATGGCAGATCATTCTAAAATTCTTCTTTTTGCTGTTGACACCAGCTTGACGGTGAAGGATGTTGAGTGCAACATAGATAATTTATCAACAGCGCAGTTCAAGATATAAGCACACGGCTTGCAGAAAATAAATTTAAGCTAAAACTGCAGTAACACCCAGTTTTTACAGTATATTTCACACAATTCAGCGAAACACCGACATTTTGATCACACAGAATGGTCATATGATAGTGAGCGTGAACATTCCAAATTCCTGGGTGTTCAGATTGATGGTAAGTTGTAATGGGAAGCCCCTGTTCGGGATCTAGTACAAAAAAACTGAAAGCTGCTGTATTTACCGTTAGAACAGCATCTGCAATTAGTGATAGTCCAACATTAAAATTAATTTACTTTTCTTGTTTTCATTCGTTTATGGCGTACGGCATTATATTCTGGATTAAACTCATCCTCCACACAAGGGATATTTGTGGCAGCTCGAGCAGTACGTTTTGTAAGTTCAGGAACGTTTCGTCGGCCGCTGTTAAGTAGGCTGCTGGGGCTTCTGGTATTACCCTTAAGGTCAGTTGTTGATAACAGTACGAGCATATTCTCAAGAATTAGCAGATTTCATTCAGTTAATATTAGTCAAAAATCCCGTTTTCATTTGAATTGCACGTGTCCACTATTCTACTCCATCCACTTCCAGCAAGCTAGCACAAGAACTAACAAAATCTTAGCAGCAATCTTCGCACTTAAAAGTCGAAATTGGTAACTTTGATCATGGCTTAAACCTTCTATTCTGTCAGAGATTTCCTGAAAAAAAAATTAAGCAAATTCCTGTGTTATATAGTAGATTGTGCAAATGTACATATTATGCATAGGATTCATGTGAACATATTTTTTGTTTATTATTATTTTTTCTGATGTTGTTTCATGTACTGACTCGTTCCATGACCTTGGAAGTAGTCTGCTCAATTTGATCCTACAGAACTTGGCGTGTAAAATAAATAAAAATGAAAATAGAATAGAAAAGCGATCGCATCGTAAAAGAGCTGTGGGTGTGCTGCAACTTTCTTCTGTATTGCTTCTTTTACCTATATGAACACATACACTATGTGATCAAAAGTATCCGGACACCTGGCTGTAAATGACTTAAAAGCTCGTGGCGCCCTCCATAAGTAGTGCAGGACTTCAATATGGTGTTGGCGCACCCTTTGCCTTGATGACAGATTCCACTCTCGCAGGCATACGTTCAATCTCGTGCTGGAGGGTTTCTTGGGAACTGGCAGCCCATTCTTCACGGAGTCCTGCACTGAGGAGAGGTATCGATGTCGGTCGGTGAGGCTTAACACGAAGTCGGAGTTCCAAAACATTCCAAAGGCGTTCTATAGTAGAATTCAGGTCAGGACTCTGTGCAGGCCAGTCCATTACAAGGATTTTATTGTCGCGTAACCACTCCGCCACAGGCCGTGCATTATGAACAGGTGCTCGATCGTGTTGAAAGACGCAATCGCCATCCCCGAAATGCTCTTCAACAGTGGGAAGCAAGAGGTGCTTAAAACATAAATATAGGCCTGTGCTGTTATAGTGCCACGCAAAACAACAAGGGGTGCAAGCCTTCTCCATTGAAAACACGACCACACCACAACACCATCGCCTCCGAATTTTACTGTTGGCATTACACACGCTGGCAGATGACGTTCTCCGGGTATTGGCCATACCCACACCTCGCCATCGGATCGGCACATTGTGCACCGTGATTCGTCACTCCACACAACGTTTTTCCACTGTTCAGTCGTCCAATGTTTATCCTCCTTACACCAAGCGAGGCGTCGTTTGGCACTTACAGCGTGATGTGTGGCTTATGAGCAGACGCTCGACCATGAAATCAAAGTCTTCTCACCTCCCGCCTATCTGTTATAGTACTTGCGGAGGATCCTGATGCAATTTGTAAGTCCTCTCTGTCTGTCAACAGACGAGGTCGGCCTCATCGCTTTCATGCTGTACGTTTTCCTTCACGTTTCTGCTTAACCATCACATCGGAAACAGTGGACCTAGGGATGTTTAGGAGCGTGGAAATCTCGCGTACTGACGTATAACACACGTGACACCCAATCACCTGACCACGCTCGAAGTCCGTGAGTTCCGCAGATCGCCCCAGTCTGCTCTCTCTCACGATGTCTAATGACTACTGAGGTTGTTGATATGGAGTACCTGGCAGTAGATGGCAGCACAATGCACCTAGTACGAAAAACGTACGTTTCTGGGAGTTTGCGGATACTTTTGATCACATAGTGTATTTGAGGAATATTAATTTAATATTCACCATGCTTTTCGATTTGATCTTATAATGTTGTGCTGGAACGCAAAGATAAAGAGCGAAGCTGGTGGTATTCAAGTCTCGTAGACTGGTCATTTTTCTTTATGAAGTCAGTTGCTGGCACTCGTGTAGTCTCGTGTGTAACGTGCTATGACATATGAGCCAAGGCCCGTGGTTTTTCGTGGCTTTCGGGCGGCGGGAGATGACGTGATTGCAGTGACCCAATGACTCTTGTTGTCGGAGTCCCTGGGGCCGGGCGGGCCCAATGTAGCCATTATTTCAGGCTGGGCTACCATGAGGTAGAGTCGAAGTGTGGTCCCAAAACAGTATTCAGGGCGGTGGTAGAACCGTGAACACTAACACAAGCGGCTTAAGTACACAATGGATAAGTGTTCACACGCTTTCGGCCTGCGCTTGCTTCGGCTTTGCTATGCCTTGCTGCACGTACACGTACAAGGCGCCGGTGTGGAGAAGCTTCTGTGTCAACAATTTCCAGATCTCACCAGGCCGGCTCGCCTCGAAATGTTGAGACGGCTGTGTTATGTTTTGTAAGACATAACATCCGTGGTCGTCTGTGGCTGGTGCCACTGCAATCTACTTCCTATTTTGCACGGTTATGGCCGAATACGGTCGCTGCGCTACATCCTGAAACACCTTCTACATAGTGCAACGTTTTCAACACAATGTACACTTCATAGGTGCATCTCTTTTCATCAGCGTTTTCATATGTCCAGTCGACAACAACGACGCCCTTGTTTGTTTTCTCCTTATACTGTTCAATGAATCCAGTACCTCTGTGGTCGCTGAGGTGACGTGTTGATGGAGCACTGTAACTGGCCTTAATAGCGAAGACGATGGCAAACTGATGCGGATCGCTTAGTTTGTGCATCCTTTAACATTAGTAAAAAATATGCTGAGAGCATCAAAAGGAATTGTACCAATTCTCATGACCACATGCAGATTTCGTTAGAACTCTTTGTAAGCTCAACACTGTAATCAAAATAAGATTGTAGTAACTCCTGTAGAAGGCGTGCGCTAATGGGCGCTTATAAGACCAAAGTCACCAAAGAGAACGCTAAACCTTATTTTCGTCTCAAATATACACTCCTGGAAATTGAAATAAGAACACCGTGAATTCATTGTCCCAGGAAGGGGAAACTTTATTGACACATTCCTGGGGTCAGATACATCACATGATCACACTGACAGAACCACAGGCACATAGGCACAGGCAACAGAGCATGCACAATGTCGGCACTAGTACAGTGTATATCCACCTTTCGCAGCAATGCAGGCTGCTATTCTCCCATGGAGACGATCGTAGAGATGCTGGATGTAGTCCTGTGGAACGGCTTGCCATGCCATTTCCACCTGGCGCCTCAGTTGGACCAGCGTTCGTGCTGGACGTGCAGACCGCGTGAGACGACGCTTCATCCAGTCCCAAACATGCTCAATGGGGGACAGATCCGGAGATCTTGCTGGCCAGGGTAGTTGACTTACACCTTCTAGAGCACGTTGGGTGGCACGGGATACATGCGGACGTGCATTGTCCTGTTGGAACAGCAAGTTCCCTTGGCGGTCTAGGAATGGTAGAACGATGGGTTCGATGACGGTTTGGATGTACCGTGCACTATTCAGTGTCCCCTCGACGATCACCAGTGGTGTACGGCCAGTGTAGGAGATCGCTCCCCACACCATGATGCCGGGTGTTGGCCCTGTGTGCCTCGGTCGTATGCAGTCCTGATTGTGGCGCTCACCTGCATGGCGCCAAACACGCATACGACCATCATTGGCACCAAGGCAGAAGCGACTCTCATCGCTGAAGACGACACGTCTCCATTCGTCCCTCCATTCACGCCTGTCGCGACACCACTGGAAGCGGGCTGCACGATGTTGGGGCGTGAGCGGAAGACGGCCTAACGGTGTGCGGGACCGTAGCCCAGCTTCATGGAGACGGTTGCGAATGGTCCTCGCCGATACCCCAGGAGCAACAATGTCCCTAATTTGCTGGGAAGTGGCGGTGCGGTCCCCTACGGCACTGCGTAGGATCCTACGGTCTTGGCGTGCATCCGTGCGTCGCTGCGGTCCGGTCCCAGGTCGACGGGCACGTGCACCTTCCGCCGACCACTGGCGACAACATCGATGTACTGTGGAGACCTCACGCCCCACGTGTTGAGCAATTCGGCGGTACGTCCACCCGGCCTCCCGCATGCCCACTATACGCCCTCGCTCAAAGTCCGTCAACTGCACATACGGTTCACGTCCACGCTGTCGCGGCATGCTACCAGTGTTAAAGACTGCGATGGAGCTCCGTATGCCACGGCAAACTGGCTGACACTGACGGCGGCTGTGCACAAATGCTGCTCAGCTAGCGCCATTGGACGGCCAACACCGCGGTTCCTGGTGTGTCCGCTGTGCCGTGCGTGTGATCATTGCTTGTACAGCCCTCTCGCAGTGTCCGGAGCAAGTATGGTGGGTCTGACACGCCGGTGTCAATGTGTTCTTTTTTCCATTTCCAGGAGCGTATATTGATAACTAGAAAGTTGTAAAGAACAAGTTCTTGGTATTTATTCACTGAAAAGTCTGTTTTAAAATGTCGAAAATCAAAGAATAGGCTCCAATTCTGTAATGAATACGAAATCTACAGTAACAACCAATTAAAGCATGTAATGCAGTTCGATGATCTTACCTTTACACTGTTCCCCGTAGCAGAACGTGTTCAGATAGCGAGAAACTAAGGGAAGCGTAAAATCCAGGTGCTATAGAACATACGTGGCAGCATGTAATGATTTGGACAGTTGCATTAGGGTTATCAGTTAGTCATACGGTCAACTGATAGTTCAGTAGGCCTTACCAGGTGTCTTTTCTGTTCTAGATTAACAAACTCAATCAAAGAAAATGGTTTACATGGCTCTTGCAGTTACACTGCAAATGTCCAAACATTTTTTGATCAGAAACGGGAAGAAATAATACGTCATGACAGCACTCCGATGTCGCCTGATTTTCATACTGTTCAGTGATTGTGGTCTCTATTGGAAAATAAATTAAACTGATTAGTTTAATCCGTCTACTATCTTCGGAATAGCGTTTTTTGGTTCAAATGGTTCTGAGCACTATGAGACTTAACATCTGAGGTCATCAGTCCCCTAGAACTTGGAACTAATTAAACCTAACTAGCCTAAGGACATCACACACATTCATGCCCGAGGCAGGATTCGAGCCTGCGACCGTAGCGGTCGCGCGGTTCCAGACTGAAGCGTCTAGAACCGCATGGCCACTGCGGCCGGCAGCGTTTTTTGATTCGCCAATGTATATTTCGAGGTCACAACTTTATCAGTGGTTCGTTGAAAACTCAACATGTCAGAAATGCGTCTCTGCGAATTTTGCTCACTACTTTTGTATATGACATTACAATGATATCACTTCCACATGTTGTTTACACTTTTGAATCAGCATACACAGACATCACAGATGGCACTGGCGACCACAGCATGCGGAAATTACTTCTCTGTTATGTGTACACACAGGAGAAACCTTTGAGTTTGACAGGTACGCATTTCTGGCATGTTGAAATCACTATAAAGGTGCTTATGTTACGACAGAAGCCCTGGGTGATAAAGCTATGGCTTCAGACTGTATATTGGTGAAGTAAAAACAGTGTTAATTAGAGACTAGATGGATTTCATTATTAAGTTTTCCATTCATTTCACTGCTTGCGTTTTGCCAAGAATAGTCGGTATGGTTACCATGAAGGAAGGCCAGTTACCCTCTTCCCGAGTGCCCCAAGAAATTGAAGCTCTTACTCAGCAAGAAATAGTACAAAGTTTCACTCAAGACTGTTCATAACTTATATACCTCGATGTACATGAAATATTTGGGACTTTTCTATAACCAAATGTTGCCACATAGTGTATTCGGTAGCTCTTCATATTCTGTTATCCAACTATTGCAGATGACTCCAGTGGATGGGAAATTTTAGTCGTACTGTTTTCGCATGTTACTCATTAAGTCGATATCTACATCTACATAAGTGCCCAGAAAATCACTGTGAAGTGCGAGGCTTGAGGTACTTGGCATTGTACGACATACTGGTGTGTCGTCCTGTTTCAGTCGCGTATGGAGCGCTGGAAGGATGACGACTTGAAAGCCTAATTGTGCGCTGTAGTGAGATCAGTCTTGTGTTCTCTGTCCTTTCGGGCGCGGGCTGCACTGGGGGCTGAAATATACACTGCCTGACAAAACGAATGAAGCACCCAGAAGACAAAGCCGGGTGTCAATGTAACATTGTAGTTTGTATATGTACACGTCACTCACACACACACACACACACACACACACAGACACAGATTGCGCGGCCCCTCCCGCCGGAGGTTCGAGTCCTCACTCGGCATGGGTGTGTGTGTTGTTCTTAGCATAGGTTAGTTTAAGTAGTGTGTAAATCTAAAGACCAATGACCTCAGCAGTTTGGTCCCTTAGGAATACACACACACACACACACACACACACACACACATATATATATATATATATATATATATATATATATATATATAAGTTAGTTTTCAGCATATACTTCGTTAGGTTGGCAACATGTAGGTAAACAACCCAAACAGGATGAGAGACATCGTGAACTCACAGTGTTTATGTCTTTAAAGCACAATTTTCGAACATATATAAATATATAACGGCAGAAAAGTAATAGTGCACTGTAGCAGTAACGGAAAACGAGAGAACAGTGTGAAGAAAAAAGTTCTGAATGCAAAAATTTGCTTATGTTTCGTAAAAGAAGTGGCAGTATGACCTCCAGCATGCGACCAGATGTGAGGAATCGCAGATGCCAATCAAAAGCACTTATTTATATGATGAACGAGATGTGAACTGTTTTGTAATATAAAAATAACGCATATCAAAACAAAACAGTATCGTCCTAGATCCCACTGAAGATGCCTTAAAGGAAAGAAAAAAAAACGAATCTGGGGGAAATAAAATACAGTGCAGGCAAGAAAAGGCACTTTTTATTTCCAAACCGAAACCGTAAATGATTACATTTGCAATTGTGTGTTGCAGGCAGAACTGCCATCAGAAATCATAAGAGTTGTTCGTGTTTAGTGTTATCAGGCCTGGTAGCATACAAAGGGGATTATGAATCAAAGACGCACGACACTGGTGTTGTGTACAAAATATTCTAGATCCGACGGTACAGTCAATCGGTGCGTATAAAGGTGACGTAGACAGCGTCAGATGTTGGGTGGTCATTGTGGAGGACACGGAGATGCCTCCTGTGATGCAGCGTTATCAGCAACAGACAAAGTTTGGAAGGGACGTCATTCCGTGTGTCCATTTGGCAGGCCGGTCGAATCGTATACCGTCCAGATTCGAATGTGACCGTGGCCCAGTGTTGCAATTTATGGGAACGTGTTGGCAGGCATACTGGTAGTCAAGGTTCCGTTCTGACACGGCTGACCACCACAAAGGAGGGCAGCAGTACCGTGCACCAAGTACACGTGAGCCATTCACATCTGCACCTGCTGTCCGAGAACAAGTAATGCGCTCCCTGCAACATTTTGTGTCGTCCATCACCACTGGTCGGAGACTAGGGGCGGCTGGACTAGCAAATTACCGTCCCACGCACAGGCTGCAGTTACTACCACAATCGAAATGGGTGCGTTTTGAGTGGTGCTGTGATTGGGAACTATAGACTGCTGACGATTGGCGTCACACCGATTTCGGTGATGAATCGCGGTTTTACTTTACTGCCAATCACCGCCGTCGACGTGTGTAAGGCAGCGAGCGACCTGGGGAGAGGTGTCATTCCTCCAGTGTTTTCGAGAGGCACAGCAAATGTTACTCCTGCCGTCACGGTTTGAGGTGCCGTCGGGTATGACTTCAGGTCGCAGCTGGCAGCGACTGAGGGAACCCTAACAGCGCAACAGTGTGCTCGCCCATACGTGAGTCGTGTATCTGTGAACTGTCTTTATGTTGAAATACTCCAGGGGCAGCGAAGTTTCCCTCCTGCTCTATCTACAAGTAAGCTTGTATCATTATTCAGTTTCACATCCTCACGGCTTGTTACACCCAGGCATTTGTATGAGTCGACTGACTCCAACTGTGGTTCGTCCCTATTGTGGTCAGAGTACACTGGTTTTCTGCGTTTTGCGTTGACAGTTTTACACTGCTGTACATTTAAAGCAAACTGCCAATCTTAGCAGAAAGTTTAATTCTTATCGAGATCTGATTGAATATTCGTGCAGTTTTTATGACGTAGTAATTCTTTTCGAGTAAAGGCGTCATCTGTGAAAATTCTGAGGTTAGTATTAATATTGAGCGTAAGATCATGGAAGAGTCTGAAATCATTTTCGCTGTCGGCGACTCCATCCAAAACAGACTGTTTTATCAAAAACATCCAAACGCCCCTACGTAATGTTGAATTGACTACTAGATGTAAGGAGAGACTGAGCAACCGGTATAAAAGTAGGCGGGGCGTGCTGCAATGTCAGCAGAGAAGCCGTAAAAACAGGATGGCTCTGTCAGCAGAGATGAGTGATTTAGAAACTGAACTAGTCGTTGTGTGTCACCTGAGTATTCCATCAAGGACATTTCAACCCTCTCACGAGCTGTCGACTGTTGTGATTGTGAAGTGGAAATGTGAAACAACCACCACAGCTGAAGCAACTCCGGGAAAACCTCATTTAATGATGGACAGGGACTGCAGAGGATTGCAGATGGTTGAAAAAAAATCGCATAAAATCAGGGGAAGGGAACATCCAATGGCTCCAGAGAGCTGCCAGCAGTCTGGCTAGCACAATGACCGTGCCTAGAAAGTTAACAACGATAGGGTACAACGGGTGGAGCAGCTGCCTCTTGAAATTACTGTAGTCATTGATAAGTGAAACTTGAGGTGGAGTAAAGACCGACGGCACTAGCCGTGGATGACTGGAAACGAGTGATTTGAAGAGATGGATCACGCTATACCCTGTGGAAATCCGATAGACGGGTTTGGGTTTGGCGACTGCCTAGAAAACGTGACATAACATGTGTGTAGTGCCAGCTGTAAAGAACCGATAAAGTGGTTTTGTGCTATGGGGATGTTTTTTATGGTTAAGATGCGGTCACATTAGTGTTCATAAGAATACGCTAAATGCAGAGGAATAAGAACAAATTTTACAGTGTACTGCAGAGGACTCGTTTGGAGATGATGATTGTATTAACATGATAGTGTACCCTAACATAAAGCAGCGTCTGCGTGTCAATGGTTTATGAACAATAACATTACTGAAATGGTATGCCCTGCTCAGAGTCACTATCTGAACCCAGTGGTGCATCTTTGGGATGAGTTGTAACGAAGACTTCGCTCCAGACCCCAGCATCACTACCTCCTCTGGTTTCGGCTCTACATCTACATCTACATGATTACTCTGCAATGCACACTTAAGTTCCTGGTAGAGGGTTCATCGAACCATTTTCATACTACCTCTCTGTCATTCCACTCTCGGACGGCGCGTGGGGAAAAGGAATACCAAAATCTTTCCGTTCGAGCTCTGATTTCTCGTATTTTATTATGATGATCATTTCTCCCTACGTAGGTGGGTGTCAACAAAATATTTTCGCATTCGGAAGAAAAATTTGGTGATTGAAATTTCGTAAATGAATCTCGCCGCAAAGTAAACTGCGTTTGTTTCAGCGACTGCCACCCCAACTCGCGTATCATATCAGTGACACTCTCACCCCTATTGCGCGATAACACGTAACGAGCTGCCCTTCTTTGCACTTTGTCGATGTCCTCCGTCAATCCTACCTGGTGAGGTTCCCATATTGCGCAGCAATATTCCAGCAGAGGACAGACAAGTGTAATGTAGGCTGTCTTTTTAGTGGGTTTGTCGCCCCCTTGCAAGTGTTCTACCAACAAAGCGCACAGTCTTTGTTTCGCCTTCCCGACAATATTATCTATGTTGACTTTCCAATTTAAGTTGCTCGTAATTGTAATTCCTAGGTATTTAGTCGAATTGACAGCCGTTAGATTTGTGCGATTTATCGTATACCCAAAATTTATCGGATTTCTTTTAGTACCCATGTGGATGACCTCGTACTTTTCTTTGTTTAGTGCTCTTAAGGAAGGATGTGCTGGCATTCCTCTACATTCAGACACCTCTTTGAAAGCGCCCCCAGTAGATTTTAAGCCGTCATAAAGGCGAAGGGTGCACACCCTCCACATTAATTCCATCAATAGGCGTCCGGATACTTTTGATTAGACAGTGTATCATGCTGCGTCCTCCCCACCAATAAACTTTCATTCCAGTCACGCATCTTGTTTAATGCCTCGTACGATAGTACTTAAACGATGGCGTGGCACTTCAGTTAACCGTAGCGTCGGTAACATCGCTGCAAGGGGCGACCCGGAGGAGAGGGAGCGCGCAGCGGAGCTCTGCGCTGGCTCCAGCGGCCGCCGGCTGCTGCGTGAGCCAAGATGGCGGCCGACTGCGTGCGGCAGCGGCAGCGGGGTCGATAGCGCTGCGCTGCGGCGTCGCGGCGCCCCCCCCTCCCTCCCCTCCCCTCCCCCTAGCTCCCACCCCCTCCCCCCCCACCCTCCACCCCCATCCCACCCCACCCCACCCCCGGCACTCCTCGCGTGCCCGCGCGTGCCGGCTCGCGTGCCGACTGCTGCGACGCGCCCCGTTGTCCCGGTTTCGCGTGCCGGTCCTCGAATCGATTCCCTCAGTGGCCCAAAGCGGCGAGCGTCCTTCCGCAATGCGCACAGTACGCCGCGAACGAGTTAGCGTCACCCGACTAGTTGGCTGCTCTCTTACATTGTCGTATAGCCGGCGCGGAGCACCCTGAAAGCCGTACTCCACGCCCGTCGCCAGTCCCTGAGCTCCCTACATCCCTACACCCCACTCTTCTCAGCTGCCGCCCCTCGGCCCCTTCACTAGTTCAACGGACTGCTCCTGAAATACACGAGGTAAATGATTAATAGCGAGCACAGCAGCGACGGTTGTGGGTTGCTATAGGTGCTGTCTCCTCACCAGTATTATCTAAGATGAAGGCCATTCCAAGCTCCCGAAACAATTGTTCAGACAGTATAATCTGACAGTATTCTCTACCAGTGAAAGGACTCGTAATAGACTCCCATGGACTTTGAAGAAATGTAGCAAACGCAGGCATTGCCTGCGAGGGACACAGTGACTTTTAATGTGATGTACAGAGAATTCGCCGATAGGTATTACTTGACTTTTTTGACTAGTTTCTCTGCGACTGAGTCAGTTGCAGTGATTTTTATTATTTCTAAATCTAATCAAAAGACCGTGATTGTTATTTTTAGTCAGTTAATTCTCTTAAATATAATCCTCAGATGTATAATAAGCGAAACCCCTAGTTTGATTAAAATTACTTGATAGTTGACATTTCACGCGCTGGAGGTGGTTACTCAAAATCAGAGCGCTCAGCGTCACGCTCGAACAGTTCGCCGTTGCCAAACTGTAACAACAATTGGTCAGTTCAGTACGAATTCCTTGTCTGGCTTTCTTAATGTATTTGGATCCAGAATCCTGGGTCTGGCCCTTTTATTTCGTGTTTCGCCACACACAATCACAGCGCGCGCACACACACACACACACACACACACACACACACACACACACACACACACACACACACACACACACCGATGGTAACGAAATACACACACATCATAAACAACGCTAACCAGACACTATTGGATACTTTCGTACAGAACTTGATTCAGCGTTACTTATACGGGGAGTATCATAAGTAATGGTGTACACGCCTACAGTTGAAAGTACACTATACTAGAAGCAAAAAAGTATCAGTAAACATAGGTTCGAAAATACCTTAAGAGCTACGAGCAATTTTTCATCGTCGATACTGTGAAGCAAATCTCTTCTACCGCAAGCTCTTTTCTTTCCAGATTTTGGGAAGTAGTAGTATGGACCAAAACAAGAAAAAATGTCCAGTAAACATTTGCTCTAAAATGTATACCTTAAAAGTTATGATCAATTGTTCATTAGAAGAGTTGTGTTTCCAAGTAGCGAAGATGAGCACGTTCTCATAACGCTTAAGGTATGCCTTTTAGAGCACATGTTTACCGGACATTTTTTTCTTCTTTTGGTCCACATTACCATTTCCCAAAATATGGAAAGCAAAGAGCTTGCAGTAGAAGAGATTTGCTTCACAGTATCAAAGATGAAAAATTGTTCGTAACACTTAAGGTATGCATTTTCGACCCTGTGTTTACTGAGACTTTTTTGCTTCTAGTATCGTGTACTTTCAACTGTATGTGTTTACGCCATTAATTGATACACCCTGCATAGTAAGTCACAGAGGTCGGCTTACATTAGATAAGTTTAGCACGACACTGCGTCAAGCGAAATTTTTAAAGGTTACAACTGCTCGTTGCTACTAAGTCATTTGCTGCGTTTTTTTTATTATTATTTCTAAATCTGAAGACCCTGATTGTTATTTTTAGTCAGTTATTGGTTTTAAATGTAATTTTCCCTAAATTTCTTCCGCGTCATTTTCATCATCGTATTGACTTTTTCATTCGCTCTTTTTTTTTTCTTGTCATAATTTTTTCGTTTGCAATCTGCCTGAGTCGCCTACAATATGCTACCAAGTGCCAACCAGGACTGGTCACTGGTTGGTAACGCTGCAGCTCGTGTATCCAACGTAAGAACAGTTCGAGATAACCAATGACAGCAAGAAATTTCAGTTTGTTTTTATCGCTGAAACTGAATTTATCTGTCTTGACACTCCTCATAGAGGTCATCTTTAATCGTCGTAACGAAGCTGTCGTGATTTTAGTCCTGCCGCCGACTGTTGTCCGCCATTTTCTCGGATACATTGCACAGCGGGAGACTGTGGCTGGGTTAGGGCAGATTAAATTCAGGGCTGCAAAACGCGTCTTCTGCAGCAGTTCAGTCACTGGTCACTTAATACAAGCCTTCGACACAGCATCTCGTATTTACGTCATACCTCGCGGCGGCGGCTTCCAGCATTGCTCCGCGTGGCATATTAACAGCATTCTTGAAGTGACACGCGGTATTTGTGTGTCGCGACAGCCAGCAGCCGATGTCGCAACACTGTAGCGGCAAGTGACAGGTATCACTGTCAAGCAATTTTAACCGGACTATGGTCACATAACTTGAGTAATACGCGACGTGTGGTGGTTCATCAGTGCAAAATAATTTGCAACCCAAACATGGTTTGCAGACTAAAGAAAATTCAGTTTACGTAGCTCGAATCAGTAGCATTGGTGTGTTTGCCACGTGACAGTTCATAAGTCCCGTCAACGCATTGTAGGGGAAAAGACTGCAGCGTTGTACTCACATCGCTATGCGCTTTCTTTACAACAATACGCGGTTACAAACCTAAAACAAGACTGGATGGTTTTCAACAATGCGGACAAACTGCGGGAGACGATTTTCGAAAGGACAAGGTCTAATGAACACATGCGGGAAACACTGGCGTGTAATGGAGAAACTACACTCCTGGAAATTGAAATAAGAACACCGTGAATTCATTGTCCCAGGAAGGGGAAACTTTATTGACACATTCCTGGGGTCAGATACATCACATGATCACACTGACATAGACACAGGCAACAGAGCATGCACAATGTCGGCACTAGTACAGTGTATATCCACCTTTCGCAGCAATGCAGGCTGCTATTCTCCCATGGAGACGATCGTAGAGATGCTGGATGTAGTCCTGTGGAACGGCTTGCCATGCCATTTCCACCTGGCGCCTCAGTTGGACCAGCGTTCGTGCTGGACGTGCAGACCGCGTGAGACGACGCTTCATCCAGTCCCAAACATGCTCAATGGGGGACAGATCCGGAGATCTTGCTGGCCAGGGTAGTTGACTTACACCTTCTAGAGCACGTTGGGTGGCACGGGATACATGCGGACGTGCATTGTCCTGTTGGAACAGCAAGTTCCCTTGCCGGTCTAGGAATGGTAGAACGATGGGTTCGATGACGGTTTGGATGTACCGTGCACTATTCAGTGTCCCCTCGACGATCACCAGTGGTGTACGGCCAGTGTAGGAGATGGCTCCCCACACCATGATGCCGGGTGTTGGCCCTGTGTGCCTCGGTCGTATGCAGTCCTGATTGTGGCGCTCACCTGCACGGCGCCAAACACGCATACGACCATCATTGGCACCAAGGCAGAAGCGACTCTCATCGCTGAAGACGACACGTCTCCATTCGTCCCTCCATTCACGCCTGTCGCGACACCACTGGAGGCGGGCTGCACGATGTTGGGGCGTGAGCGGAAGACGGCCTAACGGTGTGCGGGACCGTAGCCCAGCTTCATGGAGACGGTTGCGAATGGTCCTCGCCGATACCCCAGGAGCAACAGTGTCCCTAATTTGCTGGGAAGTGGCGGTGCGGTCCCCTACGGCACTGCGGAGGATCCTACGGTCTTGGCGTGCATCCGTGCGTCGCTGCGGTCCGGTCCCAGGTCGACGGGCACGTGCACCTTCCGCCGACCACTGGCGACAACATCGATGTACTGTGGAGACCTCACGCCCCACGTGTTGAGCAATTCGGCGGTACGTCCACCCGGCCTCCCGCATGCCCACTATACGCCCTCGCTCAAAGTCCGTCAACTGCACATACGGTTCACGTCCACGCTGTCGCGGCATGCTACCAGTGTTAAAGACTGCGATGGAGCTCCGTATGCCACGGCAAACTGGCTGACACTGACGGCGGCGGTGCACAAATGCTGCGCAGCTAGCGCCATTCGACGGCCAACACCGCGGTTCCTGGTGTGTCCGCTGTGCCGTGCGTGTGATCATTGCTTGTACAGCCCTCTCGCAGTGTCCGGAGCAAGTATGGTGGGTCTGACACACCGGTGTCAATGTGTTCTTTTTTCCATTTCCAGGAGTGTATTTCAGTCGTATCACGGCGCAACGTCTGCCATACATTCCAGCCGTCGCTTCGTGGTAGAGATCAGCCCCTTGTCGCATCCCCTCTCTTCTCTGTTATTCATTTCCACAATTATTGCTAGCTTCGCTGGACTGGTCATGTATGGTAGACGCTGGCCTGGTATTCGCCTAGAGAATAAGCCGACTTGGTCTTCGCATCTAAGACTGACCATGGCCACTCACCTAGACAGCTGTTGCTGGGAAAGTATCCTCGCTGACAGCAGCCACCACAAGAAATGTTTTTAATGTTTTTAGTTTCCTTTAATTTACGTATATGGTCACAAACTTTTTGTTGACAGATTCCCGTCGTTTGCATTTAACATACGACGATGCCACTATGGCTGCAGTACATTAGGACTTTGTTTTTATAAAACAGATCTGATGATGGTCATTATAGACCGAAACCGGTAATCTGTTAACAAAAAGTTTGTGACCGTAGACGTAAGTTAAAGGAAACTTATTGTATATACGTGTCACTGTTTTATTCGTGACAATGTCGCAGCTTGTGAAATTGTTTGTAGTATTGTTTCGCTATCTGAGAGAGTTGCGATAGCAGCAACACTTATCATGACGGCCATGCCCATCACTTATGTTGACTGACTTGGGAAACATCTGCAGGATGACTCAAGCATCACGAGCATGCCAGAAGGCAGTAAGTATAGGGTCTTGTGGGAAACCGAGTGGGCCATATGGCCCAAAAACCTACTACTGCTGCCACCACCACCACCACCACCACCACCACCACCACCACCAGTACTATTTTTAGCACATGGAAAGTTTATTACCGATGCTCTTCCCCCTAGGGGAACACTTCGTCCCTGGCTCGTTCACAATGCCAAAACCTGTTAGAGATTCCGATCATCCGCCTCACTGACAGTGAACCCACTATTGCGAGGGCTGGTATTGTCGCAATACTCAGAACTGGCGCATTTTCGGTCTCGTAGGCACTGCCTACAGGTACTGTCTGCCTACAACGCCTCGCTTCATACCAGAAACCTCAGCTGTTATAACGCACTCCCTGGTCTCCCCTAGCACACGGTTGTCAACACCTCTCTTGCAGTGCTACTAAGTCTACTGACCGAATCAGTGTACGCTACACACTCAGTAAACAAGTTCATATGTGCCATCAGGCTTAACACACTATCCAGAATGAGATTTTCACTCTGCAGCGGAGTGTGCGCTGATATGAAACTTCCTGGCAGATTAAAACTGTGTGCCCGACCGAAGCTTCGGTAGCTCAGATGGTAGAGCACTTGCCTGCGAAAGGCAAAGGTCCCGAGTTCGAGTCTCGGTCGGGCACACAATTTTAATCTGCCAGGAGTTCATTTTTGAGCATCGATATGAGTTCATCATTTGTTCTTATGTTGCTCACTTGTATGAAGTTTCTCTCTTCTCACTGGTAGGATTGTCAGCATTTTCAGAATATTGTAGAGATTTTAGAGACACTTCAATCTATAATATTTCCGTAAGTGTTTGCGTGTTTTAGGTGCATATTTTGCCAGAAATGTCTGAGGCAAACTTTTTGGACACGCAGACCTTGGATTGACGTACTGGGTGTTTCAAAGTGTTTGTGACAAACGACTACGGGTGATACATCACGACATGGGGAACAACTTTTCTTAGAGGTAAAACGTTCACTGGCGCTTTCCTGCGAGCCAAGCGTCCTTCAGGTTTCATCGGCTCTGAGGCGACGAAATTTCACCGAATTGCCAGGGTCTACCAATGAGGTGTGCAGGATACTACCTACCTCATTATGTTGCTATTGGTTCTCGACAAGGAGAGCATAACATTGAGTCTCGGCTTAGGGACAAAGATAGTTTACAGCTGAACCTGGAAGTCTAGTACTGCACGTCTTACCACCTTTCTCGTGGAGCAGTTGACTGAGTGATAGGCAACACACATTGTACTTACGCCGGAGAGTGCCTATGCCCTGCCGCCTCTCTCGGGCATAGGCTAACCTTAAACGATTCCTATCGTTGCCAGGAAGCGTCAGCGAACAGTTTATCTCCATCAACTGTTGTTCTGCATCACTTGATCTGTGTTTTTAAGCCTGACGTCATCCATCACCCCTACAGGTTTTGTCACGAAGATTTCGAAATTCATGTTACAAATGTCTAGAAGTTGTAGAGGGTAGAGAGTGCATAATATTCTGAATAGGAACCCACGTCCGGAAACGTCATTCAACGACGCTACAGAGCGGCAAAGATATTATAGAGGAGATAGGTTTCACAGTAGAGGAGGTGAACAAATGCTCATAGCTCCTCAGGTACGCATTTTAGAGCCAATTTTTCACGACATTGTTTCCTTTTTTTGGTACATACTACCTCCTCAAAGCTGCCTGTCCTACATTCTTAGCAACAGCATATTCCACTGTCATAGGTATCAGAATCATTTTCGCTTAAACGAGGGTTGCAACTTAAATAGTGGCAACTATTTATTCACAACCGATACAAAAGAGTTACATGTTTGCACTTGTTACTGTCCTTCAAAGTAGTCACCAGCGTTGTGTAGAACCCGTTGTCAGCGATGTGGAAGGCGTAGTATACCGTTAGCAGAGCCTGTTCTGTTGATGGTGCGAATGGAGCGGTCTAAAGTTATGGTGATTCTCGTGTACGACTGTGATGGTGTTATCCTAACGCATTACGTTCCTCCACGTCAGACCGTCAGTGCACAGTATTACTGTTCGTTTTTTGGAGCATCACCTGCGAACAGCTTTGCGAAAGAAGCGGCGACACTTTCTGCGCAACCCACCCATCATTTTGCACGACAATGCGCGGGCGCGTACAGCGCAAGCTGTGGCTGCTCTGTTCGGTCGATGGGACTGAGAAGTACTGTACCATCCACCATACTCCCTGGACTTAAGTCCTTGTGACTTTGATTCGATTCCGAAGATGAAGGAACCACTTCGTGGTTTTCGCTTCAGAACTGTTCCAGAGATTCGATTGGCAGTAGATCGCTCCATTCGCACCATCAACAGAACAGGCTCTGCTAACGGTATACTGCGCCTTCCACACCGCTGGCAACGGGTCTACACAACGCTGGTGACTACTTTGAAGGACAGTAACAGGTGCAAAGATGTAACTCTTTTGTATCGGTTGTGAATAAATAGTTGCTACTATTTAAGTTCCAACCCTCTTAACTTTCGACTCGTCCATTTCCGGTACAGAGACACTTACCGCAGAATAATATATTTATTCTACTCCATTTTCATAGAATCATCTGTATACATATACATATTTACAAGTGCCGGCGCCTATAACTTTGACGCACTCTTGCGTCCTTGAATGACGTTTCCGAACTTGGGTTTCTATTCAAAATATTATGCACTCACTACCCTCTACAAGTTCTAGAAGTTAGTAAGGGGGATATCCGAACACACTGTATGTAGCAGCCCTTCCGTGTCTCGTAAAAAGTCAGAAACGTTTGGCTTTTTATCCACTTGGACCGATATCAGTCCGTAATTTTTGTCTGTAAATAGCAGTCCGAGTGAGGACAACGAGAGGTTGAGAGGCTGCCTGTAGGGAAATCGTGAATAAGTCGCTGACACGATGTACAGGCAGTGGCAGTGGCTTCAGCAGATATTTCAAACTTCGTTTTTGCAGTGTTGAGCTGGAGTTCAGCCCAAACGAACATCGCTCATCACGTCTTACATGCGACGCCCATTGTCGATGGGAAGCGTCGGTTTCTTTCCCATTACAAACAAAAGTATCTTCAAAACTGAATTTTACGTGCCCTTGTGATAGAACGGTCCCATATTAGTCTAGTGCAATATCTGTTTTATCAGTACGTTTTAATAAAGACAGTAAAAGAAGAAGAATAGCCAGCCAGTATGGCGGTAGCAGTCAGCGATGGCCAGGATGGTGCTGTTGCTGCTGAGCTACTGGCTACTCTTCTTCTTCTTCTTCTTCTTCTTCTTCTTCTACTGTCTGTTGACGCATATCGATAAAACTAATATCGGACTAGACTAATTTTGGATCGCTCTATCGAATAGTCACGCGACATTCTGCTTTAAAATTCATTTTGTTTACAACGCAAAAAAGCCTATTCCACCGACACAGGGCGTCGTATGAAAGACTTAATCCTTACTATCTGTTAGGGCTGTCTCCAGCTACTAATTAGAAAACAGAATTCCAAATATCCTAAGACTGGCGCCACAAACAATGTTTCAGTGAATATATATTTCATAGCTCTAGATCCCTTGGAATAAGTTCCATCGTATGATACATATGTGATTAAATACCTGTGAAAATGTAATGATGCGGTAAGACGCGTATTGAACGCTTAGAGATGGCGTGGAGAAGTGAAGGGACGATACATAAAAGTAATAGAAAACAAACCCATAGAGCTCTGTGCTCCGCAGGTTGATTATAGTTCCCAATGACATTTTATCCCTAGTGAAGCAGTGGTGATAGGAAGGGGTGATTTGTAACTCAGGAACGCAGTTTCAACTAAACACGGAACAAACATGACACACAATTGTGGAAGAAAAAGAGGGTGGAACTAAAACGTCTGTAGCGTTTTAGAGATTCAGACTAGGTGTCGAATTGGAATGAGAGCGGGGGGCGGGGGGTCTGGAAGAGAAAAGGATGACACACTTTGAACCAAATGTAATTCACGTCTGGCTTACCATCTAGTGGGGGGCGGATGTTGGAAAGAAGTGGTGTGTGAGCGTAACACTGGAATACCTAGAATAATTTGAATCTGACTTATAAGCATATCACTAATTCCATTCTTAGTCCACACGCGGCTTACTACCAAATAAATAACGGTACCTGAATACATTGGTAGCAACAGTGTTGTGTGGCCTGTTTGATTTCAGGCTTGGTTGTATATTTCTTGTTTTATGCTATGTGCTCTGCCTGGCATATCTTGCAGTAAAGGAAAGTATTGTGTTTTGGAACACTTTTCAGACTTCCACCTCTGTATAAATGTATATAATGCATGTTTGACCGTTAGCTGCTTTCATTTTAAACCCAAATATCAACCGGTTGCAGTCACTGACCATCTTCACTGATACTATCCGAAGGTGCAATTAATTATATGTAGTATAAAGGAAAATCTAACAGTTCGATTTCAAATAAATGATTGAAGACGAACAAAGCAATGTTAACAGTTTGTTTTCAAAGAAAAAATTACCGTTTGAAATTTGGGTTTAAAATAAAAGCAGCTGATGGTCAAACATGTATTTCATACATTACTTGATGGCTGTTCATAGTCACCTTCCAAAAATGACTGTAATAGATGTTTAATATGTTTTCTCACTCCATATTTAAATAGTAGCATTCAAGTTTTTTATGCGGCAGTATATTTCTGAATTATTGAAAATACTCTATAAATTAGGAAAACTGCTCCAAGGTAAACCATGTTCATATACCCACGAACACTCAGTCTATTAAGATTAAAATGCACTGCAATCGATTAAATCTGGTCAATAATGCATTTAGTCTGCTACATACAAATTATCTGTTAGTGAAAGTAAATTAAGTACAAAGGGCTGTCAAATCAAAACGAGACAGATGTAGAAATGAAAGGCAAGAAAACTATTATTTCAAAAGTAATCGACGGAACTGTTAATGGGTTTATACCACTGTGAGACAAGGCGGTCACTGCCTTCTTAGAAAAATGTTTCCAGTTGCCTACGCAAACGTGACTGTACCCAGGTGTGCATCTCTTTATCCGAGGCAAATCGGTGGCCGCGAATGTCTTTCTTGATGTTCCCAAAAATATGGACATCACAGTGGGCAGAAGTCTGAGCTGCACGCAGGACGCGCAAGAGCTTCACAGCGAAACTTTTGCAGCATGTGGGCGGGCATTATGCTGCAACAGAAAGATGCCGTCCGTCAACATTCCTGTGCGATTGATCAATGGAACACGCAACTAAATAACTTACTAACTAACTTCATGGCGCGATTCAATTTTTTGCAGTGTGTCCACGTTCCAGTGTGCTTTAGGTGTGGCACCGTGCTCCAGAAGTTAGTCAGAAGCGGTTAATGCAGGCAAAGAAAAAGTTCGTCATGACTTCATCCTGTTCTTTGCGTTTCTCTGAGAAGCCCTCACATATCCTCCGTACAGTCCCGGTTTCTTGCCATGCGGTTCTCACATTTTTGGAGTCGTGAAGAAAGACGTTCTTGCCTGTCGATTTGCACGTCTGGGTACAATAATGATTCCATATGTAACCGCAAACATTTTTCCGTGAAGGCATTGCCGGTTTGTCTCACTGTAAGATAAAGGTATTAACAGTTACGGCGACTACTTTTGAAACAATGGTTCAGTAACTTTTTGTCCATCTGTTTTGTTTTGACTGCACCTTATATTATCAAAAATCAGCTACAGCTTAGAAACATTTTAAAATAGAATTTATTGGAAACTAACACAAATTTCCGTTTTCAAGAAAAGCAAAATTGTTAATACGTTAAAGAAAGTCAATTCATTTGCTAGTATCACATGTTTTATGGCAGAAGATTTTCTTCGGTTCAAGATGCCTTAATCGACCACGCCGATATGTACGACTACTTCCAAAACTTTATAGAATATTACTTATCATATAATTCTGTAGTTGAAGACCTGTCAATATATTACAGATACCCTTAACACATTATACAGTACTCAAACGAGTAGGATTAAAAATATTTACAATTGCTGCCCAAAGAACCTCCTCATATAACACAACAATAAAAACAGTAGAAAAAGTCGGAAAGTGGTTATGGCTCTCGCTAGTGCGCATTCGCTTACGTGATTCTAGGTAACTAGGTTGGAACATCGACCAGGAAATATCATGTGTTCCCAGGTAACCTGTCATCCAGGTACGACAGACTCCGGTATACAATGTCGCCGGTTACCGTAGGTAGAAGAGCGGTGTGTTATTACTGAACGGTGTCTCTAGCCTGTTGCTTCCTAGTCTTCTCCGGCAACTGCTACCCAATACCTGGAGAGTTTTCTGAACGCAGCGTAACATGAATACATATGTATATATACGCAGGTGCCAAAAGTCTTGGGACACCGCGTAATATCGAGTCGGACGTCCTTTCTCCAGGCATGGTGCAACAACCGGACGTGTCATGGACTTAACACGTCGCTGGAAGTCCCCTGCCGAAGTACTGAGCCATGCTGCCTCTACAGCCGTCCATAACTGCGAAAGTATTGCCAGTTCAGGATTTTGTACACGAACTGATCTGTCGATTATGTCCCTTAAATATTCGACGGGATGATCTGGGTGGCCAAATCATTCGCCCGAATCGTCCAGAATGTTCTTCAACCGAATAGCGGAAAACTGTCTCCCGATGACATGGAGCACTGACGTACGTAAAATTTCCATCGTTGTTGGGAACATGAAGTCCACGAAAGGCTGGAGATGCTCTCAAAGTAACCGAACATAATCATTTACAGTCAATGAACGGTCTAGTTGGACCAGAGGATTATACCAGAGGACACAGGTCGATCCACGAAATCATAGCTGCCGGCCACAGTGGCCGAGCGGTTCGAGGCGCTGCAGTCTGGAACCGCGCGACCGCTACGGTCGCAGGTTCGAATCCTGCCTCGGGCACGGATGTGTGTGTTATCCTTAGGTTAGTTAGGTTTAACTAGTTCTAAGTTCTAGGGGACTGATGACCTCAGATGTTAAGTCCCATAGTACTCAAAGCCATATGAACCATTTGAAAAGATAGCTCATATAATAATGAGCCACCACTACCTTGCACAGTGCCTTGTTGACAAATTGTGTCCACGGTTTCGTGGTGTCTGCGCCACACTCAAACCCTGCAGTCAGCTCCTAGGAACTGAAATCGGGACTCGTCTGACCTGGCCCAACCGACACGGTCACCAGCCCAAGATAGGCGCTGCAGCCGATGTCGTGGTGTGAGTACAGGTACTCGCGACGGTCGTCTGCTGCGAAAGCGCATTAATGCCCCATCTCGCCGTCCTCTCCTAACGGATACATTCGTCGTACGTCCCACATCGGTTTCTGCTGCTATTTCGAGCAATGTTGCTTCTCTGTTAGCACTGACAACTCCACGCAAGCGCCGCTGTTCTCGCTAGTTAAGGCCGTGGGCCAGTGCGTCGTCCGTGATGAGAGGTAATCCCTGAGTTGTGGTATTCTCGGCACACTCTTGAAACTGCAGATCGCGAAGTATGGAATTCCCTATCGTCTTCCGAAATGCAATATCCTATGCGTCTACACCGACTACCATTCCGCGTTGAAAGTCTGTTAATTAGCGTCGTGTGGCCATAATTAAGTCGGGAGCAATTGCCTGAATACAGGTGACAGCTCCGGCAACACATCGCCCTTTTATACAGGGTGTTTCAAAAATGACCGGTATATTTGAAACGGCAATAAAAACTAAACGAGCAGCGATAGAAATACACCGTTTGTTGCAATATGCTTGGGACAACAGTACATTTTCAGGCAGACAAACTTTCGAAATTACAGTAGTTACAATTTTCAACAACAGATGGCGCTGCGGTCTGGGAAACTCTATAGTACGATATTTTCCACATATCCACCATGCGTAGCAATAATATGGCGTAGTCTCTGAATGAAATTACCCGAAACCTTTGACAACGTGTCTGGCGGAATGGCTTCACATGCAGATGAGATGTACTGCTTCAGCTGTTCAATTGTTTCTGGATTCTGGCGGTACACCTGGTCTTTCAAGTGTCCCCACAGAAAGAAGTCACAGGGGTTCATGTCTGGCGAATAGGGAGGCCAATCCACGCCGCCTCCTGTATGTTTCGGATAGCCCAAAGCAATCACACGATCATCGAAATATTCATTCAGGAAATTACAGACGTCGGCCGTGCGATGTGGCCGGGCACCATCTTGCATAAACCACGAGGTGTTCGCAGTGTCGTCTAAGGCAGTTTGTACCGCCACAAATTCACGAAGAATGTCCAGATAGCGTGATGCAGTAATCGTTTCGGATCTGAAAAATGGGCCAATGATTCCTTTGGAAGACATGGCGGCCCAGACCAGTACCTTTTGAGGATGCAGGGACGATGGGACTGCAACATGGGGCTTTTCGGTTCCCCATATGCGCCAGTTCTATTTATTGACGAAGCCGTCCAGGTAAAAATAAGCTTCGTCAGTAAACCAAATGCTGCCCACATGCATATCGCCGTCATCAATCCAGTGCACTATATCGTTAGCGAATGTCTCTCGTGCAGCAATGGTAGCGGCGCTGAGGGGTTGCCGCGTTTGAATTTTGTATGGATAGAGGTGTAAACTCTGGCGCATGAGACGATACGTGGACGTTGGCGTCATTTGGACTGCAGCTGCAACACGGCGAACGGAAACCCGAGGCCGCTGTTGGATCACCTGCTGCACTAGCTGCGCGTTGCCCTCTGTGGTTGCCGTACGCGGTCGCCCTACCTTTCCATCACGTTCATCCGTCACCTTCCCAGTCCGTTGAAATTTTTCAAACAGATCCTTTATTGTATCGCTTTTCGGTCCTTTGGTTACATTAAACCTCCGTTGAAAACTTCGTCTTGTTGCAACAACACTGTGTTCTAGGCGGTGGAATTCCAACACCAGAAAAATCCTCTGTTCTAAGGAATAAACCATGTTGTCTACAGCACACTTGCACGTTGTGAACAGCACACGCTTACAGCAGAAAGACGAGGTACAGAATGGCGCACCCACAGACTGCGTTGTCTTCTATATCTTTCACATCACTTGCAGCGCCATCTGTTGTTGAAAATTGTAACTACTGTAATTTCGAAAGTTTGTCCGCCTGAAAATGTACTGTTGTCCCAAGCATATTGCAACAAACGGTGTATTTCTACCGCTGCTCGTTTAGTTTTTATTGCCGTTTCAAATATACCGGTCATTTTTGAAACACCCTGTACCTTGTGTACACGAAACTACCGCCATCTGTATATGTGCATATAGCTATCCTATGGCTTCTGTCACCTCAGTGTATTTACGAAACGTGAGCTTACAATAAAAAAAGAAGTGTATAGTATATTCCCACACTCAAAAAAATACAAGGTTTTGCAACCACTGTTGGTAGTATGTTATTTCGTGTAATTACTCTTGTATATAACAGCCAGATTACAGACTGTCGACTGATTAATTATCGACGTACTAACGGAAGTATACTTATTTCGCGAGCACGTAAAATGACGGTGATGTCCTTGTAATTCATTCTACGCCCACCAATCAGCGTTTTCTTGGCTATAACCCCGATATGGAAGGTTTAATTAATTCGGGTTTAACCATCTAGCGCCTCTTTTTGTTCGTCATTCGGTTCGTCACTTTTATTACAGAACTTAATTTCTGATACACACTGATCCATTTTAAATTGATGCTCATACGTCATAACTACTTCAGTACTCAATAAAAAACTGTACTGTTGAATTTCGTGCGCCAGCTTACACTGTAGGGGATCTTAAACACCAAGCCCTCTACCGGCGTTCATTAACAACTTTTCCAACTCGTACTGTAAATAATCACGCTTCTAACTTAAAAACACTGTCGAAGTTACATACTCTTCACACTCAGGGATGGAAGCCGGCTCGTTGTCCTCTACTCGGAAGGCTTACCTGTGAGGGTCATTCGTAAAGAAACGAGGTGGATGCTGTAAAATGAAAACCGTTGAAGGTATCGTAACGCCATTGGTTACGGAAGGAGGTGTGCTCAGTATAAGAGCGCTAAAGGCTTAAAGTCGCCGCTAGGGGGACAAGGGTGCATACGGTCGCGAGGACAGAGCGAGCAGATGCACGCCTCGACAGTTCACTGCAGGCAGGGGAATGCAGGGTTCAAACGTACAGCAAAGAGGCGTAGGGCGTTTCCTTGCAGCAAAAGGAGTGCGGCGAACAAAAATTCACCGAAGAATGACACAAGTGTACGGAGAGCACTGTTGCAATTCCGACGCTCAGTCAAACCTCTGGGGCAATGATTGGCATCGTCCACTCGCCTGTCCTCAATAATGAGGGCATCCACATGCTGGACAATGGTTTCGTTAATGCGGTGTGGCGTTCCAGATCGCACATCATCGCTGAACAACATCCATTCTTCCTTGACTAGCTTGTGCAACGCCTTGATCATTGCTGCGCACGTGCAGTGCTCTCGTACACTTGCGCCATTCTTCGACGAATTTCCTTTCCCCGTAAGCCTTCCGCTGCCAAGTATCGCGCCACCCCTTCTTTTGAAGCCTTCATTTCCCTGTTTACAGTGCGGCTGACAGCTGCGAACGGTCGGCGCCTAGAAGTGCACGGTTTGTTCTAACGTCTGTGTGCGCCCCTGCCCCTCTAGCGGTGAGTTAGGTGTTTTAGTGTCCTTATAGAAATCACACGTTCTTCCAGAGGTAGTGGCGTTACCATCCCTTCCGCGGTTGTCATTTTACATCCTCCTGCACATTTCTTTTTGAATGGCTTAACATCTGAGGTCATCAGTCGCCTAGAACTTAGAACTACGTAAACCTAACTGTCCTGAGGACATCACACACATCCATCCCTGAGGCAGGATTCGAACCTGCAACCGTAGCAGTCGCGCGGTTCCGGACTGGAGCACCTAGAATCGCTCGGCCACAAGGGCCGGCTCTTTTTGAATGACCCTGATAGGATGTGAACTGCACGTCTTGTTTTCTGCTGTCGAGTCGACTTGCTTTTGACAAATGCGTACGCCTAGACTGCATATTGTTTAAGCTGCTGCATTCGGTAATCACTTTTATTCGTGGCGAATGTCACGAAATGAAAGTAATATCTGCAACAGGAAAGGCGTTACACCATTGAAAGCTAGGCAGAGGTAGAGGTTGCCTGGCTGTAGTAACGAATGGACGTGGGCTGCTTTGCGCGCTATAGAAGTAAACCGAGTGCGTGTTATGTGAAACATTTGCTGGTAAGAAGATGTGTGTTACGTGCCGTGGCCGCTGGCGCTCTTTCCGCGAAGTGAGTGTCTGCCGGGCTGAGGTCACGCCCACAGGGAAATCTGCGGCCAGTGCACTTGTCTGACAACAGAGCCGCGCCCATCCGCGCCAGCATCCACAACGCAGGGCTGCCAACGTCGACTCAACGCGCACTCTTCTGCGTCCTGTTGGAAACAGAATTAGTACAGAAACTTGCTGATACGGAGCCGTATCCGGCCGAGAGACCTGGCTGTTGCCTTTGTCAGTGATACTGGAGATAATATATTCCAACAGGTGGTGTAACCAAAAAGTATTTGGAAACTTGGGGATCGTATTTCCTTCACACAGAAGAAGAAAACAACAAACAAACACATCTTTGAAGTCCTGGGACTTTCAATTATCAATTAATTCTTACGTGACAGTGCTCGTGTAGATGAAATTGGGCAAAGATGCAACATCTACTTCTCACAACCTAAATTTGTAGACCGTTGGAAAATCGTCGCAACTTAAACTTGACGATTCGGATAAAGCTGTAGTAACTGTTCGGCCCATATGTTCTCCTGGCACGTCTTACATGTGTTGGATACGAAGCCTCCATTTAGAACTCTCTTTAGGATTTGCATCAGGGTGTGCATATGCTAATAAGACGAAGTACGTGGTTTATGCGTGGTGGGGATGCAAATCGTTTCAGCTACGTTGTCCGTGAAGCTCTGGACGTTATCTGGGATGACGGGTGAATAAATGGGGAAGGACAGGTAACAAGATCTGCGCGTTAGCCCTACCTCAGTCTATTCGATCGTGGCACTGAAACTATTAGTTTGTACTACATACATTATTGATACAGTGGCGCTTCGTTCAAGTGTCCTAGATATATTCCACATGGTCCTCAGATTCTCAAAAGCTGGTATGTCTGTAGGTAGGTGCGTATGTAGCAGCAAGAGGAGCTTATTTTTGTATATTATTCTTAATCACTGACCTGAAAACTCTGTAAAATATGATTCAGTGAATCTGTCAGAACTACGGACTTTTTTGCTGTCATTATGTGAGGAATCTGACCCTCAAAGAAGAGTAGAAATACTCTGAAAAGGCACACCAAAAAGAAATTATCCGAATGGGACGGAAATCTCTACATGTCATGTACATGTACAGGCAAACAGATGATTACAGTTTCAGAAAAAATGAATGATTTATTCAAGAGAGAGGAGTTGACAAACTGAGCGCAACAATAAAGTGTTGATCCAGTCCTGGCGTTTAAGCAAGTAGTTGTTCTGCTGGCACTCACTGATAGAGCTGTTGGATGTCTTCCTAAGGGATACGTCGCAAAATTCTATCCAATGGTGCGTCAGATCGTCGAAATTGCCGCAGTGATTGGAGGCCCTGCCGTTAATGCTCCGAACGTTCTCATTTGGGGAGGGATCCGGTGGCCTTGCTGGCAAAAGTATCGTTTGACAAGGACGAAGACAACAGAGCAAACTCTCGCCGTGTGCGTGCGGGCATTATCTTGCTGAAATGTAAGTCCAGGATGGCTTCCCGTGAAGGGCAACAAAATGGGACGTAGAACGTCATCGACGTGCCGTGTGCTGTAAGGGCGCCGCAGATGACAACAAAAGGGCGCCTGCTATGAAAAAAATGGCACCCCAGACCGTCATGTGTGGCTGCCGGGCCGCACGCTGGGCGACAGTCAGCCTGATATCCCACCGCTGTGCGACGCGTCTTCAGAGACGTCTTCACTAGTCATCAAGGCTCAGTTCTCAGCGGGACTCGTCACACGAAGACATTTATAGTCCAGTCAGTGAGATTCCAGGCCGAAGACGCGTCTGGAGACGTCCCAGAGAACGGTGGGATACCAACATGACTGTTTCCCGCCGTGCGCCCCGACAACCAGCGGTGGTTGTCTGGGGTGGCATCTCTCTTCATAGGAAGACTCCTTCGGTTGTCATCCGCGACACACTCACAGAACAGCGGTACGCCTATCACATTCTACCTCCTGTTTTGTTGCCGTTCGTAGCAAGCCTTATGGGCTTTTTCTTTTTTCTTTCTTTTTTTTTCTCGTAGAGTTTTATTGCGGTACTCCGTGCATAAGCCATGGAACGATTATAATTACTTCAATGTGGAGGTACTATCGAAACAGCTGTTGTGATATACAAATTTGACAGGAAAAGAATAGTCCGAGTGGTGGGCACGATGGACTCATATTCCGGACGATGGCGGTTCAAACTCCCGTGGGCCCTTCCTCTGAAAACACTCAGTCGACAGGAAGTTGAACCCAACTCTTCCTGCTTCAGTTGTCCGCTTATGATGAAATACGGAAGACACAGTGTGACGTGAAATACAACGCCGGATATTATCGAGGGACAGGGATTGGCATGAGGAAGGGATTACCGCTATTTCATACTCGTATCTTGGAGAACGTAGGCAGTAATGCTACGTGACGGTGTATCTGTACGCCTGGCAGTACCTGATGAGATGGATTTCTCTTTTGCACCGTCCGCAATGACTGTGACTGCGACGTGACGTTAAACTGCAACCTTCCTTTCATCCTTCCGTATTGCATCTCTCTCTCTCAGCTATGAACAGCATGTCCCTCTACATACACAGGGTGAACTAAAACAACTACACCGACAAAATTTTAAAGCTCGTTGAGCGACATACAGTGAATAATTTGGCATAAGCGACAAATAATCTCCGGTGTCTCTTTAGACAGTAAATACACTGTGTTTCATTTCTTAGCTCCCGCCACTCTCTCAACCCTACTTACGTTTCTATCTTTATTGCACTGAAAATGTCGTGGGTATGCACTGTGTGTGTCCTGGTTGGGAAAACCTTTTTCCGTTCACTGACAGTACTTACTGTTGACTAAAAGTATGGCCCACCTTACTCTTCGCTCTCTAGCTTCCGTTAATGCTGCTAGGTTCTGTTCCGCGCTTGTTTTTCCATTAACAGAGGCACAGGACAGTACAGATAGGTTTACTGATGAGGAATAGGTCGATATACAAGTCCTTAATAGGTTCCAAAACGCCGCGCGGGAGTTTCCAGGGCTCATAGCTCAGGTTCCATTGCTGATAAAAAGGTGGGGTCAAGAGCTTTGGATAGCTCTTGGACTAGTTGCCATTTGTACACCCAAAAGAAGGGTCGTCTTAGTGTTACTACCTTACAGTAAAGGATCAAAGTATGAATATTACACACTTCCTCCTGCTTAGGCAAATGGATCAAATGGTTGGTTCTTTTTGCATTTGATGTGGTACACAGTGAGCTTGATGAGACATGTGGAAGCACTCAGCACCTTTAAAAATTTTCCCAAAAATTTTTGCATGCCAACATATTCGCGCAATTTTATGAAAAGAAGACAGTGGCAGTGGCAAAGAGACGGTAAAGTAATAAATACTGGAAGATAGTTAACAGTGATAGTACTATAGAAAGCGCGAAGGAGTCAATGGCAGTGAGAGAGGAAGAGGAGGCGGACGCAGTGGCAGTGGAACATTGTTGACAGTGAGAGAACCGTCCTGGGTAAATGGTGAAGGAGACAGTGCCAATGGGAGAGGAATAAAGAGAAAAAGAAAGTGGATACGGTTGAGAGCCAGTGATAGTGAGAGTCTTATTACAATGACAACGAGGAAGAAATAGATAGTGACGCTGAGAAGAGACAACAGCAGTGGGAACGAATAAATGAGATAGTAGCTGTAAGAGAGAAAAAGAGGGAGACAGTAGTAGCGAGACAGAACGAAGGAGAGTGTGGCTGTGAGACAGGAGACAGTGGCAGTTGGAGGGCCACAGAGAGAGAATTACAATGAGTTGCGCTGAATGAGTGAGTGAGAAAGGGAAACTGGGAGTAGATGCGTATGAGAGACTTAAAGCGTCGGTGAGTTAGAGTTAGGGGAGCTTGTGCGAGTCTGAGGTGAACTGCATATTAAGAAAAGCTCAAAATGTTCGCATGCCAAAATTTTCGAGAAAATTTTTAAACGTGATGAGGAAGGTGGAATAGGGCAGTTGGTACCCCAGTTTTCAGTCAGTCTTGTACATAAACAGAAATATACTCAAATTTTTTGTAATACGATAGGAACATTTTACCGCTGACCACTTTCTTACTTTCTAACGAGACGCTGGAGGTCAAGTACCCTTTCTTGAAAATAGGCAGAAAATATCCCCGAACAGCCTCCGAAAGTTTTCCGGTGCGGTTCGGATTGATGCCTTATAAACCGGAACTCTCGTTCGGAATTGAAACTGAAGTGACGATCACCCAGTTCTGCGAACTAACAGGGTGCTCGTGTTCTGCCAGTAACAGCTCGGCGTTGCCTTCACAGGCCGACCGACTCGTGCGACGCACGAACGCCGGTGGCTGCGAGCAACACGGTTTGCGTGGAAGCGTCAGAGACGCGGCTCGCTGTCTTGAGGAGCACGACAATCGATATAAACGTGGCGCGGCCGGGTAATCGAATAAGAATGTTATTGGGTTTCGAGGCGGCGGCGGCGGCGGCGGCGGCGGCGGCCAGTCGCCTAGGAGCGAGGTGGCGTGGCCTGCTGCCTAACCCAATCGCGGGCGCGTTTTTAAGGTGCAGGGGGGGAAGAGGAGAGGAGAGAGCTGTGCTGCGCGGTACCTCGCGTGCAACTTCCGCCGCGTCTCCGCCTTGCGAGAATTCCCCCCACCCACACCAAATTTAATTCCACGCCCTTGGTTACAAACAAAGAAGAACAAAGCAAAGGCGCTCTTACACACACACACACACACACACACACACACACACACACACACACACACTCTTCTCTTTGCAAAATTCTGAGTTACTGCCTATCGAATACAGGTTGTCCCGTTTGTCTTGAACACCCCAAATAACTTTTCGCCCAGAAGGAAAATAAAAAGTCTATCAAGCAAATCAGTTGCTTTTATTTCCGAGAGTAATTACAGAACTTTTATCCTTAGATTACTGTTTTTGCTGAGTGATGACCATTTTCAGATCTGCAACAAAACATGGGAAAACCATACAGTAGACATTCAACATCGTAAAACAATAAAATATCCTCAATACTGTCCCGATCTCTTCTCATGTGATTTCCATATTTTTGGAGCCCTGAAGAAGGACATTAGGCGCTTCGAAAGAAGACGTCCACGTCTGGTAACAATGGTGGTTTCGTAGTCAACCGTAAACGTTTTTCCATGAAGACACTGACCGTCCTCTCCATCATCGGGATAGTTGTATTAACAGGTAGGCCGATTACTTTTGAGATAATGAACAGTTTACTTACTTTTCTTCCCTAGTGTCACTTCCATTTGACTGCCCCTTACAGATTGTATGCAGTTCTGTTCAGTCGGGAACTGGTTTCGATGGACCTGCATTCACTAACAATATCAGTTTCTGTCGGGTCTGAAGGCAATTGTTATAAGGTCAATTGTCTGTAAGGATCGCTTGTGAGCCTCTGTTCATATGCCATATTATACGTCTGCGTGCGCTATGGACTCTTTGCACAGCCCGTGTTGATACACCAAGAAATCGGGCGCCTTTAGTTACAGTGTCGTCTTGCGCACGTCCGAAGACGTATAAGTTTTCTTGAGGTTAGTGTAAGTTTTCTTGGGTCTTAACTTTCCTGTCTGTGTGGCAGTCTACGTGGTCCAGCTTCATGCTCGTTGGTGGCTGTGTATAACCATTAGTTGTACGACGTGACCTAGAAGTACAATAACTGTACTACTTTCGAATATAAACATTAACCGCGTAAATTTCATCCTGTATTCCTCAGAACAGAGTTTTACGAAGCTGATAATCTCGCCATTGAGCGCAAATAAGCTTCTTGAACTTGACATCTGTAAATTATTAATAACTGAAATTAAAGAGTAACTATCTGCTATATACGGAATACTTTAATCAATTATCAGAAGTTACAATGCAATTGTCGCGTATTAAATCTGTATGCTGTTATAAAATGTAACTTTTGGGCTATATGAAAAACATGATTCTTACTCACGAAGCTCGTCTTTGTTGATTGTCAATGGCGCAATGGAAGAAGCTTCTCTGCTCTCCTGTGCTTCAGCGTCTGAATTAAAACAGTGAGCTTAATGTTCCTGAATGGAATTACTGCGCGGCTGATAGCCTTGAAATTTATTTTAGTTCCTGCCCAGTAAGGATTGATATCTTGCCAAGAATGCAGTTAACTGATTACGCAATAGAGCAAGGCACGGCAGCAAAGTTATGATGAGTTTTATTATAAAACTGTGGGAGGAAAGATTAACGTACTCGTGGCAAGTAAAAGAAAACGTTGTTTCAAACAGACATTATACTGTGACTTATAAAGACAAAAAAATATGAATAACATTACCATGAGAACCGCAGATTCCCTTTAGCCATTGTCACAAACAATGAAACTGATTCACACATAAACTAAACAACTGTCAGTATTTAAGTTAGATGAAATTTTCCTTTTTACTTTTGTTTCGAAAAACGTTTAACGGAAAGAGGAGGGTTAAGAATAGTTATCAAAACTCTGGACACGTGATTACTGATTTTGGGATGAATACCAGATGTTGATCGGAATTCAGCTTTCGCATTACAATTCGCGCAAGGCTAAGTGTGACCCAAAACAGCTAGCATTAATCTTACAATTTACATCGCATCACATAAAAACATTGCTCATATAACCACATTCCTAATGAACGTCGCACCAGAAAGAATCTCAAGAAAGCCGTCCTCTGCCCACCGTGTTCGCCACCCAGCCTGCTCGCTCACCGACTACCGACAACAGACAACCTCCCGCTGCATTACGACACTGACATCATCTGCTCCCAGCACAACATACCGGCCATGTATTCAGGTATCAAAAGACACTCTGCGTGTCATGTATTACAAAGAAAATTGTCATTTCTCTTAATGTAGAAACATTCGGCACGTTAGTCTTTTCTTGCTGTCTTACTGAGCCGATTCTATACAATCTACTTGCCCACACACACCACTCCCGTGACTTTCGACAGTGGTAGAGGGTCACAGGTCTGATTGCTACATGTCCTAGAGAGTCTACGGCGCTCCAAAGCAACCAGTGAGCTGTTTTATAGAGGTGAAAGTATCGCGTGCGGTGGCAGCGTTAGACACGGTTAGGCAGCAAGGTCGACACGTTTTACCTGATGTGTCGCGGGAGTGTCCGTTTCTTGCAGAGCGCTTCCGCCGTGGCCGGTCAGCAGCGGGAAGAGCTCGGGGCTGGCGAGACGAGCGCAGCGCACTCTCAATAATTCGTCGGGATGCGACGCGCCTGGCGGCAGCTGTGCCGCTGCAAGATTTACGCGGCTGTCCTGCGGGCCGCGCTACCGCTCAGAGCTCAGGGGCAGGCGGCTGGAAATTTCCGCCTCTCCACGGGGGCAGCCCGAGCTACTCTGCCGCGTCATTCACGCAGCCAGGACTGCGCGTAATATTTTAGTATCTGCAGACCGCAAGGTTGAACCTGTAATGCAGGCTCTACCGAAGGAAATATTGCGATAACGACGCAATAAAAACATCATTTTAGAGCAATACTCGAATTCAAAGGCTACAACGAAACATTCACGGTTTATTATATAGCTGTATAACATTTGACTGTACTATTTATGACTTGATGAACTGATAACATTAAGAAATGAAAAGAACTTCAGTCTGCGCTGGCAGCATGAAATCCTCCTTACGTTAATGCCACTTAATTTCTAAAGTAAATGCCCCCTCTATTCCACTCCCTCCCCATTTCACAATTCTTTAAAGAATCGCACTTCCGAGTATAAAAACTCCGTTTTGGAAACAGCTGCTTTTGCACGCACTTAGACGTTTATTTTGTCATATCTTTTGAAATACACTCTAAGACAAATAAATTCCGGTATACGCACCACAAAGAACTTATCCGACTAAAAATAAACTCGGTAGGAGGGATGTACACATGCTGACAAGCAAATGATTACAATTTCAGAAAAACTGCATGATTTAGTCAAGAGAAAGAGCTTTACAAATTGAGCAATTCAATAACGCGTTCGTCGACATCTGGCCCTTATCCAAGTAGTTATTCGGCTTGGCATTGGTTGATAGAGATGTTGGATGTTCTCCTGAGGGATGTAGTGCCAAAATCTCTCCAACTGGGGCGTTATATCGTCCAAATTCCGAGTTTGCTTGAGGGCATTGCCAACAGTGCTCCAAATGTTCTCCATTGTGGAGAGATCCGGCGACCTTGCTGGCCAAGGTAGGGTTTGGCAAGCACGAAGGCAAGCAGTAGAAATCCTCGGCGCGTGCGGGCAGGCGTTATCTTGCTGAATGTAAGTCCAGGATAGTTTGCTATGAAGGGTAACAAAACGGAGCGTGGAAAATCGTCCACGTACCGTGGTGACCTAAGGATGCCGCAAATGGCAACCAAAGCGGTCCTGCTATGAAAAGAAATTGCATTCCAGACCACCATTCCTGGTTTTCGGGCCGTATGGGGAGCGTCTGTCAGGTTTGTTATCGCACAGCTGTCCGGGATGTGACCAGAGACGTCTTCGCTGATCATCACTGAAAATACTGCACCAATCAATGAGACTGCAGGCCGAATGTGCCCACGGGCCTATTGGGTACAGAGGTCAATGGCAGTCTGCGCCTTGAGGTCAGCTGTCTTTCTGTGCGCCGCCTACTCAAGCTCCTTGTCATCACTGAAGCAGCTATTGCACGTCTGACTGAGGGCAGTGATGTATCCGGGGCTCTGACTGCCCCTCTGAAGACTACTCGCTGCTCATGTTTTGTAGTCTCTCTAGATCGTCCGCTTCTTTCTTGGCGGTGTATTCGGCCATGGTTCACCCATTCCTTCCAAAACTGTCGAATAGCGCATCACTCCTATTCAGACGTCGAGCGATTCGCCGATCACTCCAACAAGTCCTCTCTCAAATACTGACGTCTGCGTATATTGCACGCGTCTGTGAGGCATAGTTACTCTCCAACTGAGTGCATGGAATGAAATTCGCAAAGACGTTAAGCGCTCGTATCTAGATGTCTCCCGTTTACTATTCTTGCCAGCTGCAGAGTAAAATAGACTGCAGGGCCACACATTCATCCACTGGCCGCCAAAGTTTACAATTTTTCATTTTCCGTCGATATGTGTGTGGATATCAATTTGTCACCAATTTGCGTAACTCTCTCGTGCAGTTTTTCTTAAGTGTTTGTGCCACACAATGATATAATTTTGCATGTATATTCAAAGATGTAAGTGAATAACGTCTCCATAATGTGTTACTAACAGAGTTAACAAGTAAGAGAGTGAATAAGTAAGAGAGTTAATAAGTAATAAATTAAAACGTCATGTCTGATGCCGATATACCAGGTGATGAAAAAGTCAGTATAAATTTGAAAACTTAAATTTTACCTCTCTATCTACATTATTCCGTGGTTTATTGACACACGTGCTTAGAATGACGTGGGGTTTTATTAGAACAAAAAAATCAAAGTTCACAAAATGTCCGACAGATGGTGCTGGACAGCAAAACGTCGGTGACTGCTACCAAGACGGGTGAGAGGTACGCCGATATGTTAAAGAATCGCATCATCCCCAGCCTGGCTGATAAATACCTGCTGGAGCGTACGATGTTTACGCAGGATGGCGCTCCACCCCCCATATTGCTAGGCGCGTGAAAGATCTCTTGCGCGCGTCGTTTGGTGGTGATCGTGTGCTCAGCCGCCACTTTCGTCACGCTTGGCCTCCCAGGTCCCCAGACCTCAGTCCGTGCGATTATTGGCTTTGGGGTTACCTGAAGTCGCAAGTGTATCGTGATGGACCGACAACTCTAGGGATGCTGAAAGACAACATCTGACGCCAATGCCTCACCATAACTCCGGACATGCTTTACAGTGCTGTTCACTACATCATTCCTCGACTACAGCTATTGTTGAGGAATGATGGTGGACATATTGAGCATTTTCTGTAAAGAACATTATCTTTGCTTTGTCTTACTTTGTTATGCTAATTATTGCTATTCTGATCAGATATAGCGCCATCTGTCTGACATTTCTTGAACTTTTGTATTTTTGTGGTTCTAATAAAACCCCATGTCATTCCAAGCATGTGTGTCAATTTGTACCTCTCTATCTGCATTATTCCGTGATTTATTTAGTTTTCAAATTTATACTGACTTTTTGATCACCCTGTATTACTGCATGAACAACGAAAAAATAATAAGCAATTTACATTTTTTTCTTTCATCATCTCATGGAGGTTGTGACCGGGAAAAAGTTTCGTAGAGGTTTCAAACTGTGTGTATAGTCTGTTGCAATACACTAACAGCTCTCATTCTGAAATACTTGATGAATATAGCCGGGGGATTTGCGTGCTGTGAGTTACATTGCCTCAAGACTTACCCACAGTTTCTACGTGAAATACTTGCCTTATGGAATTCAACCTTTAACATAAGTGTAAGGTATGCCAAGTTGAAAAGGAGATATTAGCTGTAGCGCGTTGTACGTAATCCCTGTGGGTAAATATGTTGCCCGAGAAATGGCTTGATGGTATTCGCGGTTGCACAAGCGGAGTTACATGCTTTGCAGAAATTTCCTAATTCCTGGAGAATCGTTTTTGCAGTTCGTTGTATGATGTGGTTATTCAATTCCATCGTGCGTTAGGGAAGCAAGCTTCAAAAATGTACCAAAGAATGAAAAAGGTGTACGGACAGCTGTGTATCGCACGGACGTGTCAGCGTTATGTACACATCAAGTGTGCGAGGAACGGATTTCATTGCTCAGATCGTGGCATGTTATGAAACGTGGTGTCATCACATCGACGCTGCCCCCAAACGGATGAGCATGGAGTGCCGGCATTCCGCCCCCCCCCCCCCCGTCCAAAAAATGCTCACCATGCCTCGAAGGCCAGAACGGTGATGTGCAGTTTCTTTTTTGACGAAGAAGTACCTTTGCTCATCAACTGGCTAGCCCTGGGTGCAACAGATAACACTAACCAGTATTGCAACGAGATGCTGAGGCTCATAACACGCCATTAAGAACAAGGGCAAGGAAGAAAACTCTCGAATGGGATAGTGCTTCTCCAGGACAACGCTAGGCCCCATGTGGCAAAGAAGACCTCCGAGCTCCTTCAGGTCTTTTGATGGGAGGTTCTGGATTATCCTCCTTACAGACCCGCTATGTTCCATTGCGACTCACATATCTTCGTCCCCCTAAAACAGTATCTGAAAGGTCAGAAGTTCACCTGTGACAAGGAAGTGCAGGACATCGTGGAAAACGTGATCCATTAGCAACACTGAAGCCATCCACTCCCCTCCTACACGCTAGGTTCGTTGCCAATGACAATCACGTATAGCTGTAATGTTACACATGAACTGTAATTTTAATATTATTAAAATTTCATTACATATAACTGTAGTCTCCTTTCCATTTGAGGACACGTTATAGATTCTGGCAGTAAGTTAAGGAAAGGCAAACTTACGTCTGTAGCATTTGTAGGCTTAGAGAAAGCTTTTGATAATGTTGACTGAAATGCTCTCTTTCAAATTCTGAATGTGGCGGGTGTAAAAATACAGGGAGCGAAAGGCTATTTACAATTTGTACAGAAACCAGATGGCAGTTATAAGAGTCGAGGCGCATGAAAGGGAAGCAGCGGTTGGGAAGGGAGTGAGACAGGGTTGTAGCCTATCCCCGTTGTTATTCAGTCTGTATATTGAGCAAGCAGTAAAGGAAACAAAAGAAAAAATTTGTAGAAGGAATTAAAATAATGCAGATGAAATGAAAACTTTGAGGCAACAAAGGACCTGGAAGAGCAGCTGAACGGAATGGAGAGTGTCTTGAAGGGAGGATATAGGAGTAACATCAACAAAAGCAAAACGAGGATAATGGAATTTAGTCGACTTAAATCAGGTGATGCTGAGGAAATTAGATTAGGAAATGATACACTTAAAGTAGTAAATGATTTTTGTTATTTGGGGAGCAAACTAAATGATGATGGTCGAAGTAGAGAGGGTATAAAATGTAGACTGGCCATGGCAAGGAAAGCGTTTCTGAAGAAGAGAAATTTGTTAACATTGAGTATAGATTTCAGCGTCAGGAAGTCTTTCCTGGATGTATTTTTGTGGAGTGTACCTATGTATGGAAGTGAAAGGACGACGATAAAATGTGTAGACAAGAAGAAAATACACTCCTGGAAATTGAAATAAGAACACCGTGAATTCATTGTCCCAGGAAGGGGAAACTTTATTGACACATTCCTGGGGTCAGATACATCACATGATCACACTGACATAGACACAGGCAACAGAGCATGCACAATGTCGGCACTAGTACAGTGTATATCCACCTTTCGCAGCAATGCAGGCTGCTATTCTCCCATGGAGACGATCGTAGAGATGCTGGATGTAGTCCTGTGGAACGGCTTGCCATGCCATTTCCACCTGGCGCCTCAGTTGGACCAGCGTTCGTGCCGGACGTGCAGACCGCGTGAGACGACGCTTCATCCAGTCCCAAACATGCTCAATGGGGGACAGATCCGGAGATCTTGCTGGCCAGGGTAGTTGACTTACACCTTCTAGAGCACGTTGGGTGGCACGGGATACATGCGGACGTGCATTGTCCTGTTGGAACAGCAAGTTCCCTTGCCGGTCTAGGAATGGTAGAACGATGGGTTCGATGACGGTTTGGATGTACCGTGCACTATTCAGTGTCCCCTCGACGATCACCAGTGGTGTACGGCCAGTGTAGGAGATCGCTCCCCACACCATGATGCCGGGTGTTGGCCCTGTGTGCCTCGGTCGTATGCAGTCCTGATTGTGGCGCTCACCTGCACGGCGCCAAACACGCATACGACCATCATTGGCACCAAGGCAGAAGCGACTCTCATCGCTGAAGACGACACGTCTCCATTCGTCCCTCCATTCACGCCTGTCGCGACACCACTGGAGGCGGGCTGCACGATGTTGGGGCGTGAGCGGAAGACGGCCTAACGGTGTGCGGGACCGTAGCCCAGCTTCATGGAGACGGTTGCGAATGGTCCTCGCCGATACCCCAGGAGCAACAGTGTCCCTAATTTGCTGGGAAGTGGCGGTGCGGTCCCCTACGGCACTGCGTAGGATCCTACGGTCTTGGCGTGCATCCGTGCGTCGCTGCGGTCCGGTCCCAGGTCGACGGGCACGTGCACCTTCCGCCGACCACTGCCAACAACATCGATGTACTGTGGAGACCTCACGCCCCACGTGTTGAGCAATTCGGCGGTACGTCCACCCGGCCTCCCGCATGCCCACTATACGCCCTCGCTCAAAGTCCGTCAGCTGCACATACGGTTCACGTCCACGCTGTCGCGGCATGCTACCAGTGTTAAAGACTGCGATGGAGCTCCGTATGCCACGGCAAACTGGCTGACACTGACGGCGGCGGTGCACAAATGCTGCGCAGCTAGCGCCATTCGACGGCCAACACCGCGGTTCCTGGTGTGTCCGCTGTGCCGTGCGTGTGATCATTGCTTGTACAGCCCTCTCGCAGTGTCCGGAGCAAGTATGGTGGGTCTGACACACCGGTGTCAATGTGTTCTTTTTTCCATTTCCAGGAGTGTAGAAGCTTTCGAAATGTGGTGCTATAGAAGAATGCTGAAGATTAGGTGGGTAGATTACGTAACTAATGAAGAGGTACTTAATAGATATGGGGAGAAGAGGAATTTGTGGCACAACATGACCAGAACGAGGTATCGGTTGGTAGGACACGTTCTGAGACATCAAGGGATCACAAATTTAGTATTGGAAGGAAGCGTGGAGGGTAAAAATCGTAGAGGGAGACCAAGAGATGAATACACTAAGCAAAATCAGAGGGATGTAGGTTGCAGTAGTTACTCGGAGATGAAGAGGCTTGCAAGGATAGAGCAGCATGGAGACTGAAGACCACAGCAACAACTGTATGAAATTTTGAAAATCAATTTTTTTAATCCCTGGAAGCCATTAGATAGGGAACTTCTAACTGCGACCGGGTCAACAGAAAAGTAACATTGGTGTTAAATTCGATACAAGAGGACGACACCATAGCAGAAATCGTGATCGTAAATAAATAAATTACATCGTTTAATAACAGTCCCGTCGCAAAAAGTTGTCCGTCTTAAAAATCTGCGAAGTGCTTTTCCCGGCCGCTCGAGTCCCGAAACTGTGCGAGCCGGTGCCGGCGACTGCGGGGGCGTGGCGCGCCCCAGTGACGCGCGCCCAGCGCATGCGCAGACGCGCAGCCCCTCGAGCCGGCTGCCGGTAATTGCCTGTCGGCCGGCAGTGGGCCGCTGGCGCTCTATTATCCCGGCGTGACGCGGCCACCGCCACGCAGAACGCGCCTCCGCGCCGCGCCGCCCTCAGCTGACGCCGCCTCTCGCTGTGGAGTGCCGCGGGTAAACACTGCCCGCCGCGACCGCTCCTCGTGCTCCGCTTCACCTCGTCTTTCAACGAGATGACGCAAGGCCGCAATTCGTCCGTTCTGTTGCGGCGTACCGGGGTGGTTAAGGGTAACAAAATCGTGAAGTGAAACTAATTGTATGCTGTACCAAATTGTTACTTTATAGCTACAGCGTGGGCGAGCACACAACCGTATACCACTTTAATGACTCAATCACTAGTTTAGGGTCCGGTTGTGCATTGTGCATTGAGTCCTAATGAAATCTTTTGAATCGTGAAAGCTCAGCCTAAGGAACAGTCGATGAATAAATTGCAAAAGCACAAGTAAATGTTCATCAGGTTACCTTCCATTTGGAAAGCGGTTGCACTCGGCGACTGTTATATTGACTTGTAAATTATAGATTGCAGCAATCAGTCGTCCTTGCTTGAATTTTATTATGCAGATCTAGGTTTCAGCTAGAGTCTAGTCATTCTCAGTGAACTATTATTTTCGCTAAAATGAGTATTCAGTGAACTGTGGGTGAAGCCCGATCAACAGGGACTTACATGCTTTGAGAGAAAATAATAGTGCATTGAGAATGGCTAGACTCCAGCTGAAATCTAGATCTGCGTAATAAATTTAAGCAAGGAGAGATGATTGCTGCAATCTATAATTTACAAATAAATGTGAAGTATTAAGTAAGGTGATAATCCGCCAGGTTATCCGAAAGTCCTAATGCGCTGCTTCCTGGACTCGGGTACTCGCGCCAGCCCCAGATCGAATCAACCCGGCGGATTACCTACGTTGCCTGGTGTGCTGGCCAGCCTGTATGTGATTTTTAGGCGGTTTTCCACATCACGCTAGGTGAATACCAGGCTGGTCCCCTCGTTCCGCCTCAGTTACGCAACTCGCAGACATCTGAACACGTTCTCCCTATTCCATGGATAACACTTGACACAGACAGCTGGGGTACACCAATTCCATCGCGGGAGGTACGGGGTGGCGACAGGAAGAGCATCCGACCACTCCTTAAAAAACTAACCTTGCCAAATCCGTTCCTAACCATGCCGACCCTGTGATACCGCGGGACAAGGCACCAGCTAAAGAAAGAAAGGAAGAAGATTAAATAAGATGATGTAGGAACAGTGCGTTAGTGCAAGGACATACCCTGACAGCAGTATAATATACAAAACAAATTTTGTTTAGTTTTAGAAAACGTTGTTAGTTTCCTAACATAAGATTACGTATTATATTTTGCATGAACCGGAACAGTGATTGCTAATCAACAGACCATCTTTATTTTCTCTTGTCAGTTTCGTACATCTGGTTCAGATATCTGCCTTACAAATTTTAATCGACAAATTTCTTCTTGAATGAACATAAACCATAAATGCAGTGGAATAAACCACTCCCACAGTGTCTGACCTTTCCGTGTAACTGTGCGAATCTCTTTGTTTTGCACTTAGTGCACTCAGCAATATTAATGTATATTTTTATTTGCAATAAGTATGAGTACATAGTCCATATATTTTACACTGGATCTCGGGCACTAACGGATGATGTCTCCTATGCATTTGTAAAATGTCTGTAGCTTTTGTTGCTGTTCTTATAGACAGTTTCATCCACAAATGTTAATAACTTCATTGATAAACATGTTAGTAATAATTTCGTGGGAATTCTCTCTTCATGCGATTTCACCATTGTCTTCGATTTTCTATAGCTCCTTTGGAAGTAATTTTAGCATTTTTGCTGAATATACAGTGTGGTCCACTGATAGTGACCGGGCCAAATATCTCACGAAATAAGCATCAAACGAAAAAGCTACAAAGAATGAAACTCGTCTAGCTTGAAGGGGGAAACCAGATGGCGCTATGGTTGGCCCGCTAGATGGCGCTGCCATAGGTCAAACGGATATCAACTGCGTTTTTTTTAAATAGGGACCCCCATTTTTATTACATATTCGTGTAGTACGTAAAGAAATATGAATATTTTAGTTGGACCACTTTTTTCGCTTTGTGATAGATGGCACTGTAATAGTCACAAAGTATAAGTACGTGATATCACGTAATATTCCGCCAGTGCGGACGGTATTTGCTTCGTGATACATTACCCGTGTTAAAATGGACCGTTTACCAATTGCGGAATAGGTCAATATCGTGTTGATGTATGGCTATTGTGATCAAAATACACAACGGGCGTGTGATATGTATGCTGCTCGGTATCCTGGACGACATCATCCAAGTGTCCGGACCGTTCGCCGGATAGTTACGTTATTTAAGGAAACAGGAAGTGTTCAGCCACATGTGGAACGTCAATCACGACCGGCAACAAATGATGATGCCCAAGTAGATGTTTTAGCTGCTGTCGCGGCTAATCCGCACATCAGTAGCAGGCAAATTGCGCGAAAATCGGGAATCTCAAATATGTCGTTGTTGAGAATGCTACATCAACATAGATTTCAAATGGCTCTGAGCACTATGGGACTCAACTGCTGTGGTCATAAGTCCCCTAGAACTTTAGAACTACTTAAACCTAACTAACCTAAGGACAGCACACAACACCCAGTCATCACGAGGCAGAGAAAATCCCTGACCCCGCCGGGAATCGAACCCGGGAACCCGGGCGTGGGAAGCGAGAACGCTACCGCACGACCACGAGATGCGGGCACATCAACATAGATTGCACCCGTGCCATGTTTTTGTGCACCAGGAATTGCATGGCGACGACTTTGAACGTCGTGTACAGTTCTGCCACTGAGAACAAGAGAAATTACGGGACGATGACAGATTTTTTGCACGCGTTCTATTTAGCGACGAAGCGTCATTCACCAACAGTGGTAACGTAAACCGGCATAATATGCACTATTGGGCAACGGAAAATCCACGATTGCTGCGACAAGTGGAACATCAGCGACCTTGGCGGGTTAATGTATAGTGCGGCATTATGGGAGGAAGGATAATTGGCCCCCATTTTATGGATGGAAATCTAAATGGTGAAATGTATGCTGATTTCCTACATAATGTTCTACCGATATTACTACAAGATGTTTCACTGCATGACATAATGGCGATGTACTTCCAACATGATGGATGTCCGGCACATAGCTCGCGTGCCGTTGAAGCGGTATTGAATAGCATATTTCATGACAGGTGGATTGGTCGTCGAAGCATGGCCCGCACATTCACAGGATCTGACGTCCCCGGATTTATTTCTGTGGGGAAAGTTGAAGGATATTTGCTATCGTGATCCACCGACAACGCCTGACATTACGGAATGTGCGAATATTACGGAAGGCAAACTACTCGCTGTTGAGAGGAATGTCGTTACACGTATTGCCAAATGCATTGAGGTTGACAGACATTTTGAGCATTTATTGCATTAATGTGGTATTTACAGGTAATCACGCTGTAACAGCATGCGTTCTCAGAAATGATAAATTCACAAAGGTACATGTATCACATTGGAACAATCGAAATAAAACGTTCAAACGAACCTACGTACTGTATTTTAATTTAAAAAACCTACCTGCTACGAATTGTTCGTCTAAAATTGTGAGCCATATGTTTGTGACCATTACAGCGCCATCTAACACAAAGCGAAAAAGTGGTCCAACTAAAACATTCATATTTCTTTACGTACTACATGAATATGTAATAAAAATGGAGGTTCCTATTTTAAAAAACTCAGTTGATATCCGTTGGACCTATGGCAGAGCCATCTAGCGGGCCAACCATAGCGCCATCTGGTTTCCCCCTTCAAGCTAGACACGTTTCGTTCTTTGTAGTTTTTTCGTTTGACGCTTATTTCGTGAGGCCAGGTCACGGTCCATGGACCACCCTGTATGCAGGGAGGTTTAACTGCCCCTGTCGCTGGGTCTTACGCAACCTGCAACGCCTTCAAATATCATGTGAAAGATTTTCATATTCCCTCACATGTTACGCACAAACTGTTAGTCCAACAGAAGAAATGAACAGGACCTTTTCGTAAGAAACTTAACGTTTTTAAATTTGGTACCGGGATGCGTTTACGCTAAAGGCCGAATTCTTCGAATTATTCAAGAAAAGCGTAGAAAAGTAATCTCCAAACGCGTTTTTCTTGAATAAATCGAAAACCGTGTCCTCCAGCGGAAACGTGTCTCGGTGTAAAATTTAACTACATTAAACTTCCTGTAAGATGGTCCTCTCCATTTTTCTGGAGGACTAATAGTGCGCACGTAGTGAGCTAAAGAATGTGAAAATCTCGTGCGTGGCATTTGAAGGCGTAGCTGGTTGCATACAACCAGGCGGTAAGGGCAGCTGAATGACGCTGTATAAGTGTTCCAGTAGGAACCGTCAACATTCAGGGATGTGACAGGAACGATCATTCGAAGCAAAACGTCTAAGAAACATGGGCTCCAAAACTCATATCATAAGAGCTATAAGCATTTCTTCGTCTTCGCTTCTATGAAACACATCGCTTCTATTGAACAAACTCTTAAGATATGCATTTTAGGGCTCATGTTGACTAAACTTCTTTGCTTCGAACAACTGTTCCTGTCATATCCCTGAATATCCACCATTCCCCCAGGGACAACTTGTATGTTTTAATTTTATACACTGTCGGAACCTCGTCACGCAGCTAGTATCCATAGCCACGTGGTAGCTTTGTTCTACCCCTTTCCCCTATGAAGAAATTCGACTCCGCGTCGCTCGCTCTGGCCCCACGGACAGCCTGGTGGCATTTACATACTGGTCTGGCGCAGCCACCATGCTGAAGCTTGCCAGCCATATACAGACAGAGTTAAGCGGTGAATCTGTGTGCCGTTTAGATGTTTTGACCCGAAGAATCGTACTATCTCGAATACACAAACTTTGTAATACGTCACCATTTGCGGCGACATTTCACCCCCGCGTTTTGATACACCTGGTATCTGTACACCTGCGGAACACTCTCTACAAGAAACCCGGAAACGTACATTCTTCTGACAACGCGGCAAACTTGTTGGGCGACGATCTTAGCGCGGGACGACATACAAGTAGGTGATGTACACTGAGGCGGCAAAAGTCATCGGATAAGTCCTAAAATCGTGTCGTACCTCCTTCTGCCCGGAGTAGTGGAGCAATTCGACATAGCCTGGACTCAACATGCTGCCTCTACAGCCATCCATTATTACGAAATTTTTGTCGGTGCAGGAGTTTGTGCATGAACAATAAAATGGTTCAAATGCCCCTGAGCACTGTGGGACTTAACATCTGAGGTCATCAGTCCCTAGAACTTAGAACTACTTAAACCTAACTAATCTAAGGACATCACACACATTCATGCCCGAGGCAGGATCCGAACCTGCGACCTGAGCAGTCGCGCGGTTCCGGACTGAAGCTCCTAGAACCGCTTGGCCACTCCGGCCGGCTGTGCATGAACAGATCTTCCTATTAAGTCCCATAAATGTCCGATGGGATTTATCTCGGAGAATCTGGGTGGCCATAGCATTCGCTCTAACTGTCGAGAATGTTCTTCAAACCAGTGGCCAACAATTGTGGCCCGATGACGTGGTGCATAGCCATCCATAAAGATTCTACATTGTTCGGGTGCATGAAGTCCGCGAATGGCTTCAAATGGTCTCCTGGTAGCCGAACATAACCATCTGCAGTCAATGGTAGGTTCAGTCGCACCAGAGAACCCAGTCGTACACAGCCCGTACCATTATGGAGTCGACACCAGCCTTGTTGACAACTTCGGTCCATGTGGCGTGCACTACACTCCAACCCTACCATCACCCACAACCAGCCTACGGTTTTCCAGTCGTCTAGGGTCCCACAGATACGATCACGACCCCAGGACAGGTGCTGCACGCGATGTCGTGCTGTCACCAAAGGCAGTCTCGTTAGTCGTCTGCTCACATAGCCTATTAACGCCAAATTTTGCAGCATTGTCCTAGCGAACACATTCGTCGTACGTTCCACATTAATTTCCGGTGTAATTTTAGCAGTGCTGTTTCTCTGTTAACACTGGCAACTCTGCGCAAGCGCCGCTGCTCTGGATCGTTAGGTGAAGGCCGTCGGCCAGTGCGTTGCACGTGTTAATATCCAACGCCTGAACTTTAGTATTCTCTGCACATTCTTGACACTGTAGATCTCGGAGTACTGAACTCCCCAAGGAATTCCGAAATGGAATACCCGATGCGTCCAGCTGCAAGTACCATTCTGCCTCGAATGTCGTCGGACTCCTTTGCACGTGAATCGCCTGAGTACAAATGACAGCTCCGCCAATGCACTGCCCCTTTACTCCTCGTGCAAGTGATACTGCCGCCATCAGTGTATGTGCACATCGCTATCCCATGAATTTTGTACCGCAGTGTACAGCGATACCAAGTCACTAACACCTTGCTGCGGTTCACAGTCGAAGCCAGCAATATCTGCTGTGGAAAGCCTGTCTCAGCTTACGAGCGCAAGAATGTTACAGTTCCCTCGATCAGTCGCTCGACAAATTTTGAAGACATATGGCAGCGGCTGATGTGCCACATATCCGCACAAGACTTGCCTGTACTAGTCCATACAGCGACTCATTGTGGCCGGTACGGACGCTGCCGTTGTACAGCCCTCGAATTGCAGCCAAAAAACTAAAAAGAAGATGTATTTCTTCAGCATCTCTCGCCGTACTTCATGCCGAAACATTTCACGGGCGAACTATGGGATGTCAGTGTCCCATGGGCAGAATATTTTGGCAAAACGGCAAAGTTTCCATCATTGACAAGGGATTTCAGATCGATTCTGTATTTCTGGATTTCCGGAAGGCTTTTCACACTGTACCACACAAGCGGCTCGTAGTGAAATAGCGTGCTTATGGAATATCCTATCAGTTATGTGACTGGATTTGTGATTTCCTGTCAGAGAGGTCACAGTTCGTAGTAATTGACGGAAAGTCATCGAGTAAAACAGAAGTGATTTCTGGCGTTCCCCAAGGTAGTGTTATAGGCCCTTTGCTGTTCCTTATCTATATAAACGATTTGGGAGACAATCTGAGTAGCCGTCTTCGGTTGTTTGCAGATGACGCTCTCGTTTATCGACTAATAAAGTCATCAGAAGATCAGAACAAACTGCAAAACGATTTAGAAAACATATCTGAATGGTGCGAAAAGTGGCAGTTGACCCTAAATAACGATAAGTGTGAGGTCATCCACATGAGTGCTAAAAGGAACTCGTTAAACTTCGGTTACACGATAAATCAGTCTAATCTAAAAGCCGTAAATTCAACTAAATACCTAGGTATTACAATTACGAACAACTTAAATTGGAAAGAACACATAGAAAATGTTGTGGGGAAGGCTAACCAAAGACTGCGTTTTATTGGCAGGACACTTACAAAATGTAATAGACCAACTAAGGAGACTGCCTACACTACGCTTGTCCGTCCTCTTTTAGAATACTGCTGCGCGGTGTGGAATCCTTACCAAATAGGACTGACGGAGTACATCGAAAAAGTTCAAAGAAAGGCAGCGCGTTTTGTATTATCGCGAAATATGGGAGAGTGTGTCACAGATATGATACAGGATTTGGGCTGGACATCATTAAAAGAAAGGCGTTTCTCGTTGCGACAGAATCTTCTCACGGAATTCTAATCACCAATTTTCTCCTCCGAATGCGAAAACATTTTGTTGACACCGGCCTACATAGGGAGGAACGATCACCAAGACAAAATAAGGGAAATCAGAGCTCGTACGGAAAGATATAGGTGTTCATTCTTTCCGCGTATTATACGAGGTTGGAATAATAGAGAATTGTGAAGGTGGTTCGATGAACCCTCTGCCAGGCACTTAAGTGTGATTTGCAGAGTATCTATGTAGACGTAGATGTAGATCAGTTGCGCTAATGAATTGAGTGATGGAGGGCCGGCGCCACGCTTTCCACTTCTCCTCCTCCTCCTTCTCCTCCTCCCCCCACCCCTCCCCCCTCCATCTGATCGGTCGATCTATCAGCCGTCGGCGTTCAGTATCCCAACCCCCTCTCTTCCCGCCAACACAGTACATGTTACTGCTAGAACTGTACATCCAAACACACATCTGGTATGTGGCAGTACGCCAGTTTCAATGTTTTTTTTGTTTTTTTTTTTTTTCATGTAAATCTTGCCTAGTGCCTGCCGTCGATCACATTCCGATTTTACAACGAATAGAAACTATGTTAAACCTGTCGCTACCACAAGTAGTATACGAGATCAAACAGACCCAGAATTTCAGTAGTTTTTACATGGTGACATTGGTTTTTCATTTGAGGATTTAGTTTGTGATTTATTGGCGTATTATTTTGGTGCCTTTCTCAAAATCAGCATTATTCACTAGTTACTGTCTAAAGTTAAGAAGATTTATACGTATACACCTAGCTATTCCGATGTCTTATCCCATACTGCTGCTAAGCCGGCCGGTGTGGCCGTGCGGTTAAAGGCGCTTCAGTCTGGAACCGCGTGACCGCTACGGTCGCAGGTTCGAATCCTGCCTCGGGCATGGATGTGTGTGATGTCCTTAGGTTAGTTAGGTTTAATTAGTTCTAAGTTCTAGGCGACAGATGATCTCAGAAGTTAAGTCGCATAGTGCTCAGAGCCATTTCAACCATTTGAGCCATACTGCTGCTAAACTTACTGTTTTTCACATTAATTTAATGACTGTCTTTACATCCAAACACGTTGGGATTAAAATTACGAATTACATAAGTTCGAATCATCGCCTTGACTATGTTGTGGGGAAAGCAAACTAAGACTGCATTTTACTGGCAGAACATTAAGAAGAAGAAACAAATCTACTAAGGAGACTGTCTACACTGCGTTTGTAAGTCTTTCCTTGAACTATTGCTGCATAGTATAGACTTCTTACCACACAGGATTGGAGAAGCATGTGGAAAAAGTTCAAATAGGGACAATTCTTTTTTTATTGTCATGAAATAGGGGAGAGAACTATTTTTTATATTTTTCGTTCAAATGGTTCAAATGGCTCTGAGCACTAATGGGACTTAACATCTGAGGTCATCAGTCCGCTAGGACTTAGAACTAATTAAACCGAACTAACCTAAGGACATGACACACATCCATGCCCGAGGCAGGATTCCAACCTGCGACCGTAGCAGTCGCGCGGTTCCGGACTACAGCGCCTAGAACCGCATGGCCACCGCGGCCGGCTATATTTTCCGTCGTTCCTTAGTTGCTTCTATATTCTTGGAGATGTGGTTTCCTCTAATGCAAATAAATAAAATGTTCTTTGCATACGCATTTCGCTTCTTTTTCTTTCTTAAGCATATTCAGTGGCCTGTAACACACATTTGTTTTTGTATATAATAACTAAGTTATACAATAATTACAGGTTCGTTACTAAATTAGCTTATTCTCTTCTTAGGTCATAAACAATTTTCTGCAGCACAAATTTCGTGAAGTAAAATAGTTGTTTGCTTTTACTTACGATCCATGATGTTTTTTGGAGGCTATTATTTGGTCTGGCTATGTTCTACATCTCTGTTTGTTATTGTTTTGGTGGCTAGCGTGATCAGCCAATTACTAGCGACTAAAACAATAACGAACAGAGATGTAGAATATAACCAGTCAACATACAGAAATTCTATCTCTCTCTCTCTCTCTCTCTCTCTCTCTCTCTCTCTCTCTCTCTCTCTCTCTCTCTCTGACACAGACAGACAGACAGACAGACAGACAGACAGAGCGCGCAAATATAGATAAAACTACCTGCGGAACCCACATACCACAAATCGAAGAAAAGACGAACGAAAAACTCAGAGCGTCAGTTTGCAACACAACATACGGTAGACACTCGAAACCCAAACACAGTTAACAGTCGAAGTGCGATGTTAAATCGAAATGTGACAGTAAAATGCTAAAATTGCACATGCTGGGTAATCATACCAAGTAAGTACACTTTCAGGACGACACATATGCGCCAATAAGATAACAGAGCCGGCCGGTGTGGCCGTGCGGTTCTAGGCACTTCAGTGTGGAACCGCGTGACCGCTGCGGTCGCAGGTTCGAATCCTGCCTCGGGCATGGATGTGTGTGATGTCCTTAGGTTAGTTAGGTTTAAGTAGTTCTAAGTTCTAGGGGGCTGATGACTTCAGATGTTGAGTCCCATAGTGCTCAGAGCCATTTGAACTATTTTTTTTTTAAGGTAACAGATCGCAAGTAACAGCAAGTTGTAATTCAATATCAATAACCTTGGGCTATAAAAAATTGTTTCTGCAGTCATTTCTCACCTAATAGCAAGAGAGTACAAAAAGTTGTAATGCAGTGACACATCTGTAATTATTATACCCCGAAGAGCCAAAGCAACTGGTGTATGTGCCTAATATCGTGTAGGGCCCCTGTGAGCACGCATAAGTGCAGCAACACGACGTGATATGGACTCGACTAATGTCTGAAGTAGAGCTGGAAGAGACTGACACTATTAATCTTGGAGGGCTGTCCATAAATCCGTAAGAGTACCGAGGGGGTCGAGATCTCATCTGAACAGCCCTTTGCAAGGAATCCCAGTCACGCTCAATAAGGTTCATGTTTGGGATGTTTGGCGGCCAGCGGAAGTGTTTAAACCAAGAAGAGTGTCACTGGAGCCACTCCGTAGCATTTCTGGACGTGTGGGGTTTTGCACTGTCATGCTAAAATTGTCCAAGTCCATAGGAATGCACAATGGACACGAATGGATGCGGGTGACCAGAAAGAATGTTTACATATGTGTGTCTGTCAGAATCGTATCTAGACGTATCAGGGGTCCCATATCACTCCAACTGCACACACCCCACACTATTACAGAGCCTGCACCAGCCTGAACAGTCCCCTGCTGACGTACAAGGTCTGTGAATTCGTGAGGTTGTATCCATACCCGCACACGTCCATCATCTCGATACAATTTGAAACGACACTTGTGCAATCAGGCAACATGCGTCTAGTCATCAACAGTCCGATGTCGGTGTTGACGGGCCGAGGCGAGGCGTAAAGTCTTGTGTCGAGCAGTCGTCAAGGGTACACGAGTGGGCCTTCGGCTCCAAAGGCCCATATCGAATGTTTCGTTGAATGGTTCGCACGCTGACACTTGTTGATGGCCCAGCACTGAAATCTGCAGCAGTTTGAGGAAGGCTTGCACTTCTGTCAAGTTGAACGAGTCTCTTCGGTCGTCGTCGGTCCCGTTCTCGCAGGACCTTTTTCCGGCCGCAGCAATGTCAGAGATTTGATGTTTTACCGGATTCTTGATATTCACGGTACAGCGTGAAATGTTGTACGGGAAAATCCCCACTTCATCGCTACCTCGGAGATGTTATGCCCCATCGCTTGTGCGCCGACTATAACACCACGTACACAACTCCGCCAGACACATGCTGTCTTTTATAAGCGTTTCGGAGCGCAGCGGCCGTATTCTGCCCGTTTACATATTTCTGTATTCGAATACGCATGTCTATACCAATTTCTTTGGCGCATCAGTGTATATTGTCCGTTGAACAAGTTGGTGAGAAATGTCCATTACTTTCTGATTCTTACTCAAAATACGAAGAATTGTGTCTGACTGTGGAATGCCATCCAACGAGGATATTGCGTTAAAAATATAGCGACCGAAAATAACCAGTTACTGCCAAACTCAGTTGCTTTCGTTTTACTACAAACTCTGCACCAAAGGTACTGTTGATTTGATATGCTTGAAAACTGATAAATCGCACGACATTTTACATGTTCGATATTTCATCATTGGTCTTCACTCAGCTATTTACAACAGACTTTCTGCACTCAGATACAGAGCCATGTCAACCAGTAACCCCACCCCTGAGTCTTTAAAAAATCGGACTCCGTATAAAACAGTTTACAATGTCTGATCACTTTACAAATTAATTAACGGCTTAAATATTTAACTTTAAGCATGTAAAACATTTGATTAAGATTAAAGTTCTTAATGATAAGATTACGGAGGCACTTAATTTTTTTTAAATTAGGCCAGCAGTGACATGAAAAACTGGAAATAAATTAATATTGTGTTTCTGGGTGTTCTGCCGAGTTGTTGTTTCCATTTTATTCACAAGACTTCAGCAACCAACCCAGCCATCTTCTTCACGTGCTGCGAGTTGTGCTGTTACGTGTACTCATTGCCTGGACTTCAGCCACACTGACAACGATTTGTGGTCTCATGTCGCTATTTATAGCCGAGCTCGATTAGCAATGATCACTACGATCTTTGATTCTCGTTTGATTTTCAGAAACAACATTTTAATAAACTGAGTGCCGCATTCCAAGCACTACTCAAAGATACACTTTTATGAGCTGGCACAGCAGCAGATGTGGTTTATTTACTATAACTTACGAATCTGTCAATTTTGTTGACAATAATCGCATACAAAATCAACATTTTTGGACAAATCATAGCATTATGCTTCTGTGAACAAGACATTAACGTCTGTTACAGCAAAACTAACTAATTTTTAACAATGACATTCGCCAAAGAGCTGTGCAGTTGAGATATTATTTTATTTTAGTTTCGTTACCAGCTTCGGCAATTCGTTATGCCACCTTCAGGCCGCATATGCACCTCTCGAAAATAATCGATACTGGCAGACTGGGGGTATATGTTTCGCCGGCCGGTGTGGCCATGCAGTTCTAGGCGCTACAGTCTGGAACCGCGCGACCGTTACGGTCGCAGGTTCGAATCCTGCCTCTGGCATGTATGTGTGTGATGTCCTTAGGTTAGTTAGGTTTAAGTAGTTCTAAGTTCTAGGGGACTGATGACCTCAGAAGTTAAGTCCCATAGTGCTCAGAGCCATTTGAACCATATGTTTCTGGGTGTGAATTCGCAGTTCAAGTACTTCCTTCGAAGAGCAGAGAATTCACATCCAGAAACATATGGCCCCAGTATGCCAGTATCGATTATATTTGAGTGGTGCATATGGGATCTGAAGGTGGCATAGTGAATTCCCGAAACAGATAGCGAAAATAAAATAAAATAATAGCTCAATTGCACCGCTGTTTGGCGAATTTCATTGTTAAATATTAGACCAGCCGCCATCCCATGTGCACAATGGATCAACAGAGACTGAGTACTAAGTGAGTTTCTGTAATATATTTTACACTCGCGTGGAAGGCGATGCACACTCGGATTTCAGAACCTAGATCGTCTTTAATGTTACAAAGAATACTTTTTATCTTAATTGAAGAGAGCGAAGTACAGTGGATGCCATATTTAAGCACGAGCCTACCCATCCTTCCGGATACTGAACCAGCAAAAGGTAGAGTGCGATTTTTCGCTCTTCATTTTGACTGCATGGCCCGTTCAGTTTGCTTCCTGAGCGCCCATTCTTTAGTCGTAGGCGTTGCAAATTCTTTGGTGGGGCTCTCATTATCTGAATATGCCAAATTCTTCTTCATCGAATTTCTTGGTGACGATTGGCGATGGTTCGAGGCCTGGGCATAGATGCCAGTGTGCCGAGTTTTTCTGCGACAGCTGTTCGGGATGTAAGGAACGGAAACCACTGTGACAATCCGGACTGTTTTATTTGCAACAGTCTGCTGCACCTTCTAGCTATTTCTCTAGTAGGCGCCGCTCCAGCTCGTAATCTTCCATAGCATTGTACCAGCTTCCCAATACGTAGTCATAGAAGGCAGTCTCCTGTGCTTTCCGATCATTTTCTGCTCTGGACTGCACCTCGTTGTTTGAGCCAAACGTTTTCTTCATAGCCAGCTGTTCATTTGAGCAGAGATGCAAAACAGAGGGAGTAAAGAGCGGGTTGTATGGTGGTTGATTACGCACTTCACATCGAAAACGCTGCCGAAACGTCCTCGTTGCCCTGCAGTGTGCGGCCTAAGACTATAACGAAGGAACTGCAAGACAGTTACGTTAAGTGGGGATGCATGTAATCAGGTGAAATCTCTCGGCAAGCATCTACATTTGGCGGGACATACTATTTTCTAGGCATATTTATGCGCTCACTGTACGCTCAGAACTGAGAAGTGCCACGTGGCGCAATCTACAGGCATACTAGAGACACTGCCCAACACATTTGTTAAAAGGTTCATTACATTTTCACTGTGGTTACATTTTGCGACCGATCGTTCCTCAGTTTCCGAACAGGCTCCGTTTATAAACCAGCCAACTGCCTTCGCTCGACGAGGTAGTTAAGAGGAGAAGGGACGGATTCCTGGGTCAAAGTGTACACAGAAAATCCATACACACTGACCTCTATCTCCATAACTCGACCCGTGATCAGCCGTCACAAAGAAATTCAGAGGTACGTGCTCTGGCCCTTAGAGGTCGAACATTTCCAGACAAGAAGAGCCTCGCCGAAAAGTAACAACACTTACGATAAGTGTTCCGAACGAAAGGGTGCTCAGACCATCAAAGTGAACGGTTGTTGCAGTCAAAGTGAACAACTCCTGAGAAAGAGGTTGAGACTGAGTCAGAGGAAGAGATGCAAAGCTATGAGATGCAAAGAATAGCTTATCTACCTAATGCTGGCCTAATATCGAGAACAATCGGCAGCTATTTCGCTCTCTTCAACTAAGATAAAAAGTATTCTTTGTCACATTTAAAGACGGTCTAGATCTCGGAAAGCTGTGTGCGTATCGCCTTCCATGCAAATGTGGTACAAACTATTAGAACAGCCGAGAAGAGATGAAAGGAACAGCGACACAAGAGAACAAATCAGCTGTCTCCGGGCACTGCCTAGAATGTAACCGTATAATGAAATTTGCCGAGACCAATACCGCGATGAAAACGTCAAGTTTCTGGGAGAGTTGTATTAAGGAGTCTGTCGAAATAAATACGTCAGAAAACCAAAGAAACAGCGGCTGCGGTCTCAACATAAATAAGTCTTGGGATGCGGCACTCAAATTTTAAATATCTCTTAGTTATCACATCCTCCACAGTTGGAAAACGCTAAGACAATTACTTTATTCATAGCTGTCATTTTTCAGCAGCTGCAGTATATATTTCAGAACGAAATACAGTGGTCAGTTGCACAGATATTTTTATTTCGCTTTGCCGATTTAGACAAATTAATCTGTCATCTTCAGAAGCCTGGGGGATATTATAAATCTTAAGAATTTCGCTATACCTTTAAGTATAAGGAGTGTATTATAGTAACTTACTTAGTACTCATGTAGCAGATGTCTTCTACACAGAAGCATAATGCCATAATTTGTCCAAAAATGTCGATATTGTGTGTGATTATTCTAAAAACAATTGATAAATTGGTAATTCACAGTAAATGAATCATATCTACGCACATATCTAGCTGCTTTGTCACCAGCTAGGGACCTTAATAAAATGATATAAAAAGTGTATCTAAGGTATGTAAGGAAGTTATACGTAATACATTTGAAAAAAATAGCACATTTTCTAATATATAAAAGGAAAGGGCAAATTTTCACATTTTGTAAGAGATGTTGTACAATCACAGTGGCGCTGTTTTTCAATGCAAGCTGATAGTTGAACAACCATTTGAATTTAGATGGGAATGTTAATATATTTCAAGTTCTTCTAAAAGATCCATTTTGTACCCCTTGTCAAGTATACGGAAAATGTCCACATCAAGCAAGGACGGAAGAGCGTGTTTCTCAATTTTAAGATGTTCTGCAAAACTTGACTTCTCACCGTCTTTGTTGGGCAAGTGGTCACGAAAGCGGCTATTAAATGCTCTCCCTGTCTTTCCCGTATAAATGCCAGCGCGAGCTCAGAAAAACAAAAGAGCATCAGACCGCGTAGCGGGCGTCGGGATATCGAACTCTGCAATAAATAGGGGCGTGTGACCAACAATAATTCAGAGTGTGATTTGAGACTAGGCAGCGAGTACACATAACAGCAAAACGGCTGGCTCGGTGGTCCAAATATTGTGTGCAAAGTGGAAACGACGGCTCGGCAGAACATCCGGAAGTTCACTATTAATCACTTGTGACGAGATAACCTGAGAGATCGCACCGAAAATCAAATTTTTGTTGTCCTGAAGCCATTAGGTAGGCAACGTGGAGCACAACCATCGGTTTAGACGTTTAGTAGCATAGAAGAGCGAGGCGCATACCTAAGCGAGAAAAGTTGCTCTGTTTGCTAGTCTCGTGTTTTTTACCGTTGCCCTCAGCTCCATTGAAAAGCATTTAGCGTCGCAACGAACATCGGTAACGTACTCCGCTGAAACTTACGGCAAGAAAAAAGGAATAAAAGTGAGATAGTGTTAATACTTTCATCCTTCTTTACCTCCTCTGGATTACTGCAGATGACGTGTCACTGAGCACATTTGTACTGTGCATGCAGTACACGTGAGGTCCCTAGTTGTTTCCACTGCCCTGTGTGGAATACGTAAGTTCTTGTACACTTCACTAACCTGCTGTCTTCATGATGATGATGTCCCCAGCGCAGAAAACAGCACGCAGGTCGTGGATTCTTTTTCTTGAGGCTGAAATTAACTTCGCAAGGAACTGCTGCTACGAATAAACTATAGCTCATTTGGGATGCCACTCTTCGTTTTTATTGATATAGACACGAGAAACTATTCTTGATCACAACGTATTGAACATATCTTTCCACAGTCATTATATCTGGCTAAAATAACATGAAATACATCCTGCCACAAACAACATGTCTGTCTATTGGAACCGTCAGAACTGGAGGATAAAATTACACTAATCAAACACTACTATTACAGACAACATGTCTGTACCTAGCGACGGTCGGACGTGTAGTAAATAAAATTGCATGAAACAAATACCGCTATAACAGACAACATGTCTGTCTGCTGGAACGGTCAGAACTGGAGAGCCGGACTGCCCGAGACACTTCGCGCGCCAAGCCAGCAAGGCGTGACCCGAACGCCACCGAAGTGCATCGGCAGTAATATCGTCAGTCTTTTGTTTTAGTAATACTTTGATTTTAATAATTTTGAAATGACTGATTGATAGCTGGCTGTTGAGAGATGTTTATTTAAAAAAATGAAGTAATTTGGATGACAGGTTTAATTAATAATAGCAACTAAAGTTTAACGTTTTGGCGCCCTACCGCCGAACACAGCAGCCAATCACAGAGCAGCAGCATCATGCAGGCTGTCTTTCCCACGGGAATGGTACCGAATCTAACATCTGTCACCGGTACCTCATCCCACGTTGCGTCATCTCTATGCTTCTTGCATCTCCACTGCCCTGGGAATAGCTTCCTGGAGCCTAATATGATGGCTGAATAAGCCAGAAATATTACAAACTTGCGCGCTAAAACTGCGGCGCGACCCCATACCACGTTTCAGACGCCTCAGGGTGACAAGGAGGGGGCAGGCTGTGTTAATCATTGGATGGGTTTTGGCGCACAGAAGCGGATGTGGACGTCGCCTCTCCGTGAGCTGCGGCTGTACCAGCGGCAGCCACTTCCTGGGAGTAGAGTGTTGTACGGCTGTACGGAGGCTCGGCTGCGCGGCCGGGCCGCTTCGCTTTCCGCCTCATTCGCTCTCAACGGCCGCGGGGCTGCCGCTTCAGAAGCAGCTTCCCAAGGCCGCCGGCGATAAGGTCTCTCCCTGGCACTGCTTCTGAGGGCGTGCTGGCGCTTAGGAAGCACCGAGAGGCGCCGCTTGCGGCATGACGTGCCGAGCCCAACGTACAAATCGGATTGGTTCGCATCCCAAAGGCCACTGTATACATTTTCGATCAAGCCGAAGGGACAACGTCATCCCTTCAGTTTTGCTCTTACTTATTATACTGACCAGACTACTACATAACAGGCCAAAAAAAATTGATGGTGAACGTGTCACTGACTTCAATGTGCAGCAGGATTATGGAGCATACGCTGTACTCGAACATTATGTATCACCTTGAAGAAAATGACTTTTTGATACATAACCAACACGCATTCAGAAACTATCTTTCGTGTGCAACACAGCTAGATCTTTATTCCCATGAAGTAATGAGTGCTGTCGACAAGGGATCTAAGATCGATTCCATATTCCTAGATTTCCAGGAGCCTTTTGATACCGTTCCTCAAAGCGACTATTTATCAAATTGCGTGCATGTGGAGTATCGTCTCAGTTGTGTGACTGGATTCGTAATTTCCTCTCAGAGAGGTCACAATTCGTAGTGATAGGCGGTAAATCATCGAGTAGAACAGAACTGATATCTGGCGTTCCGCAAGGTAGTGTCATAGGCCCTCTGCTGTTCCTGATTTACATAAATAATCGAGGTGATAATCTGAGCAGCGACCTTAGACTGTTTGCAGATGACGCTGTAATTTAGCGTCTAGCAAAATAATCAGACGAACAATTCCAATTACAAAATTATCTAGAGAGAATTTACCTATGGTGCGAAAAGTGGTAATTGGCACTAAACAGAGAAAAGTGCGAGGTCATCCAGATGGGTACTAAAAGAAATCCCATAAATTTTGGGTATACGATAAATCGCACAAATCTAAGGGCTGTCAATTCGACTAAATGCCTAGGAATTACAATTACGAGCAACTTAAAATTGGAAAGACCACTTAGATAATATTCTGGGGAAGGCGAAACAAAGGCTGCGCTTTGTTGGCAGAACACTTAGAAGGTGCGCAAACCCACTAAAGAGACAGCCTACATTGCACTTGTCCGTCCTCTGCTGGAATATTGCTGCGCGGTGTGGGATCCTTACCAGGTAGGATTGACGGAGGACATCGAAAAAGTGCAAAGAACGGCAGCTCGTTTCGTGTTATCGGGCAATAGGGGTGAGGGTGTCACTGATATGATACGCGAGATGGGGTGGCAGTCACTGAAACAACGGCGGTTTTCTTTGTGGCGAGATCTATTTACGAAATTTCAATCACCAGCTTTCTCTTCTGATTGCGAAAATATTTTGTTGACACCCACCTACGTAGGGAGAAATGATCATCATAATAAAATAAGAGAAATCAGAGCTCTAACGGAAATATTTAGGTGTTCCTTTCTCCCACGCGCCGTTCGAGAGTGGAATGGTAGAGAAGTAGTATGAAAATGGTTCGATGAACCCTCTGCCAGGCACTTAACTGTGAATTGCAGAGTAACCATGTAGATGTAGATGTAGATTAATAAAACTGACAAACTGCAGGGACGGATTCCCGAGTGAGTGGAAATCGAGGGAAAGAGGTCCTCTGAACGCGTGCTGTGTGTCCCTTGTGTGTCGCAGGCTACGTGACAGACGCAGCGTACTGCAGACAGCAGAATGGGCTGCTATTCGTGTCGGGAACAAGCCGATACTGGGTTTGTGTAAGGCCACCAAGCAGCAGGAAACGGTCGAGAGCCAGCACGGCTGTACAAAGAAGAGACACCAACCATATAACACAACATTTCAATTCCTTTTTGGGCGTTTGTATGATCACGAGTTCTTTCAGACAGACCGACGTGCAAGAAGGTGGGGGACTATGGGTACACCACATGTGGAGGACCGGGTTCTACTGGATATTTTGACGAACCGTAGCACAAGCTCCAGGCAAGTGGCCCACCAACAGGGTGTCACCCAAATTACGATTACGTGTATCCTGCATGACAACCGCCACTATCCGTATCACCTGCAATCCCGTGGACGCCACGATGAACATCTGTTGTGACGTGGATGCGATGCAAGTCTGACTGTGTTCGGGACGATTTGATGTCGTTGTTCGCACATCGTCCATTTCCGGACTGATGTTCATTAGACCTTTTGCTCCTCCATTTCCAGCCAGGAATGAGTCCCTGCAGCTTGTCGGTGTTATTAATGTTCATCCTCTATTTGCGACAGCTACAAACGTGTGTGTGTGGTTGCATTCAAGAGTACCACGAACTGAAAGAGTACGAACGGAAATCACTCAGTTTTAACTATCCAAATCTACATCCATACTCCGCAAACAACCGTACGGTGTATTTCGGAGGGTAACTTGAACAGCTGCTAGTGAGTCATTTCCTTTCCTGTTGGATTGTCAAATAGAGTCAGTATGACAAGACACTTAGCTTTCGCTATTCTTTAGGATATTACTGACTTGTTTACGTCCGTTACTTCATTTTCGCGTACACGTATCTCATTACTCTAAAATACCAGTGCTCGTTGTTAATTTATTCTGGAACACATTTGGCTAATATATAGGAGTTGACAGAGCAAGTATTCTGAAAATAGTCTCCTTCGTTGTTTCGCGAATTTGTAGGTACGTGTGTACTACCCTGAAGCAAACTGAGACCATACAATCATGATGCAAGCAATAATAAATGAGACAACATAAACTGCAGAGAAAAGAAGCTCGATTCCCACGTTGTGTCACACTTTCGAAAGCCGGCTTTAGAATACATATAGCTCACCACTAATGCAGCTGCTGCCGTCACTAGGACAATTTGTTTGCTGCTTCCGTCCGTACAACTTTCACTTACATTTTACTGTACGAAATGCACCATTGACAACCATCGCACTGCTGCTCTGACTACTCAAACACTTTGTCCAGTTGCAGAACGATCTCGATCTCTCTTACATACAAAATTTAATTCCACCAACGATAAAAATATAATCATTTCATTTTTTTTCTTATAAGTAAGATTTGATTTGTAAATGCACTAGGTGAAGAAAATCGATTTGGATTATAAATCAGCAAACATGTAAGGGTTGGGTCTTTTGGGATAAGAAATAGCGGTGCTTCGTTTATGATACATTACAAAAATGTGTGCTGCCTCTTACAAAGGTAGATAAACAGTTCACTACAAATATCCAAAAAAATTACAGAAATGTGAACATATTACCGCTAAAAAGAAAAACAAGAAATTATTAAACATCTTAAGACGTAAGATTGAACTGCAATACAATGCTTGCCAAAATCCACAGAAAAATACTTCTTTTTTATCTTAATCAAATTGAGGATCTTTTGATAGGACCCTTCCAACAGCCTCAAGGAGTCATTTATTTAGTAATGGAGGGAAGTGTGGGGCGTAAAAATTATAGACGGAGACGAAAACTCCAACACACTCTTCTTCTTGGTCGTAATACCGAGCACTTCATTCTTCACTTCTGACTAACAGCGTAAAAGTATGCTCATAGTGTACATTTATCAAGCTGCAGTGCCGTTTTTGTTCCAGCTCACCCTTCTTTGTAACGTGTTTGAGTATTTCAGTACTGTAGGAGAGAGAGCGCAAACGTTTAGGTTTTGTTCCTGAGCGTTAGTCTTCCTGTCCGCAGGCAACCACGTTCGTATCTTCTGTGACAGCGTGGAGTAACTGTTACTCGTATAAACTGAAACATCGCCTTAGAAAAATTATACATGACTGTGCTTAAACTGACACACAATATTTTTAGCGCAACGCAATCTAACTTTCAAAAATCCCTGCAAAAGAATCGGCCTGACTAACATTAACCTATAGCTTTCACAAATCACTTACCTCACAAAAATCTTCGTTACTCGAACTACTGCAATACAACGAGCGCCACTACAAAAAATTTTACAAATTGTTTTGGGCAGTGACCAATACAGATTTGAAAAAATTTTTCATAATTACAATAACAAAGAAATCAAATGCACACACTTATCGATGCAATGTTGGTCAAAAGCTAAAATTTTCTCACAATCCTGGCAGGGTCGCCATATGAAACATCCCCTTAGAAAAATTATACATGACTGTGCTTAAACTGACACACAATATTTTTAGCGCAACGCAATCTGACTTTCAAAAATCCCTACAAAAGAATGGCCCTGACTAACATTAACCTATAGCTTTCACAAATCACTTACCTCACAAAAATCTTCGTTACTCGAACTACTGCAATACAGCGAGCGCCACTACTGCCAGCTAAATAAAAGATTCAAACTACGGAAAGCACTAACTACTGATAGGCATAGTTAGCAAATGAAAGATTTTAATAGAGAACAAACAATGTATTTACCTTAATAGTTATAATATATATAGCAGTTCATGACATCCAGTCTAACAAATTTCAAAACTCCGCCATCTCTCTCCCCACATCCACCACTGCTGGCGGCTCACCTCCAACTGGGCAACGCTATGCGCTGTTAACATCCAGCTGCCCAATACTACAATGGCAGACAACAATGCAAACTAGCCACAGACTGCACACAACACAGCCAGTGATTTTCATACAGAGCGCTACGTGGCGTTACCAATAAGGAAACCTAAACAGCCTACTTACAGAATCTCTCTAAGTATCATTCTCGATAGCCTTATAGACATAAAATTTTCTCAGTTCGTGGATACATCCAAGATGTGTATCCATTCCCTGTTTAAAATAAAACTGAATAATCTGCTTTCAAGCCTGGCAACGCGATGAATCGTCTTGTGATGTTGTATAAGGGGCGATCAAAACGTTTCCTTTCTAAGATCGTTCGGTCCAGAATCGGTATGCCAATCAGGTAAAATTGTGGTAGTTACCCTACGCACCAAGCTGAAGGTACCAATTGGGTAAAATACCGTGTCTTGCTGCGAGGAGAAGTGTCTGCTGCTCATTCTCGTCCGACGGGAATCTTCGACCCTCCATGGCTGTTTGTAAGGGACCGAAGCCGTGACAATCACATGGGCAGAGATTAGGACTATAGGCCACGTGGTCGAGTGTCTCCGACTTGAGTTGCCATAACTTCTGCGTTACGACATCTGCGATATGCGGACGTCCGTTCTCATCAGGCCGCGTACCATTCCACAACGATGGCTTACGACGGTCATGCAGGGCCATACACATTCTTCATTCTCCGAGGGGTGTCTACCGGTGTTTGTCCTTCGACGGCCAAGAAAAGAATAACCACACGTTGTTCCTTTTTGGACGTGTTTGGTAATAACGCCGCCATAGTCCACGTTCCCGCACGTACGTGTGAAATACGCGGATGCCACATTAATCCCTTTCCTACATGTCGGTGCTTCCCGTGATTTCCAAAAATCGCTTCAGGCGAATTCCGGGATGGTTCCTTCGAAAGGACACGGCCGATTTCGTCCTTCATCCTTCCCTAAGCCGTGTTTGCGCTCCGTCACTAATGACCTTGTTGTCGACGGGACGTTAAACACAATCTCCTCCTCCACATGTCGGTGCTTATACAGGGTGCTCCATTGATAGTAACCGGGCCAAATAACTCACGAAATAAGCATAAAACGAAAAAACTACAAAGAACGAAACTCGTCTATCTTGAAGGGGGAAACCAGATGGCGCTATGGTTGGCCCGCTAGATGACGCTGCCATAGGTCAAACGGATATATACTTTTTTTTTTAAATAAGAACCCCCATTTTTATTACATATTCGTGTAGTACGTAAAGTAATATGAATGTTTCAGTTGGACCACTTTTTTCGCTTTGTGATAGGTGGCGCTGTAATACTCACAAACGTATAAGTACGTGGTATCACGTAACATTCCGCCAGTGCGGAAGGCTATTTGCTCCGTGATACATTACCCGTGTTAAAATGGACCGTTTACCAATTGCGGAATAGGTCAATATCGTGTTGATGTATGGCTATTGTGATCAAAATACCCAAAGGGCGTGTGCTATGTATTCTGCTCCGTTCCCTGGATGACATCATCCAAGTGTCCGGACCGTTCGCCGGATAGTTACGTTATTTAAGGAAACTTGAAGTGTTCAGCCACATGTGAAACGTCAACCACGATCTGCAACAAATGATGATGCCCAAGTAGGTGTTTTAACTGCTGTCGCGTCTAATCCGCACATTGCGTGAGAATCGGGAATCTCAAAAACGTCGGTGTTGAGAATGCTACATCAACATCGATTGCACCCGTACCATACTTCTATGCATCAGGAATTGCATGGCGACGACCTTGAACGTCGTGTACAGTTCTGCCACTGGGCACAAGAGAAATTACGGGACGATGACAGATTTTTTTGCACGCGTTCTATTTAGCGACGAACCCCCACCAACAGCGGTGACGTAAACCGGCATAATATGCACTATTGGGCAACGGAAAATCCGCGATGGCTACGACAAGTGGAACATCACCGACCTTGGTGGGTTAATGTATGGTGCGGCATTATGGGAGGAAGGATAAATGGTCCCCATTTTATCGATCGCAATCTAAATGGTGCAAAGTATGCTGATTTCCTACGTAATGTTCTACCGATGTTACTACAAGATGTTTCATTGCATGACAGAAAGGCGATGTACTTCCAACATGATGGATGTCCGGCACATAGCTCTCGTGCGGTTGAAGCGATATTGAATAGCATATTTCATGACAGGTGCATTGGTCGTCGAAGCACGTTCACCGGATCTAACGTCCCCGGATTTCTTTCTGTGGGTAAAGTTGAAGTATATTTGCCATCGTGATCCACCGACAACGCCTGACAACATGCGTCAGCGCATTGTCAATGCATGTGCGAACGTTACGGAAGGCGAACTACTCGCTGTTGAGAGGAATGTCGTTACACGTATTGCCAAATGCATTGAGGCTGACAGACATCATTTTGAGCATTTATTGCATTAATGCGTTATTTACAGGTAATGACGCCGTAACAGCTTGCGTTCTCAGAAATGATAAGTCACAAAGGTACATGTGTCACATTGGAACAACCGAAATAAAATGTTCAAACGTACCTACGTTCTGTATTTTAATTTTAAAAACCTACCTGTTACCAAGTGTTCGTCTAAAATTGTGAGCCATATGTTTGTGACTATTTCAGCGCCATCTATCACAAAGTGAAAAGAGTGGTCAACTAAAACATTCATATTTCTTTACATGCTACACGAATATGTAATAAAAAATGGGGGTTCCTATTTAAAAAAAAAAAAAGCAGTTGATATCCGTTTGACCTATGGCAGCGCCGTCTAGCGGGCCAACCATAGCGCCATCTGGTTTCCCCCTTCAAGCTAGACAAGTTTCGTTCTTTGTAGTTTTTTCGTTTGACGCTTATTTCGTGAGGTATTTGGCCCGGTCACGACCAATGGACCACCCTGAATACGCGAATCGGAGTGTCGCTACTTGGCAGCAACGCCCTCAAGCGGAAACTTTTTGATCGCTCCATGTACTTGAAATTAACTCCAGCACAATCTTCATCATTCTTAAAGTTGGGTAATGCCGTTTATCATTTCAGCCCACTAACGCAACTTGCACAAAAATTAATTCTGTTCCATGCATTTTTTAAAGCAATGAATTTATGCACGCTCTTTTGTTGCGTGTATCAATAATGAATACGCCACGATTTGTTGATTTTAGTCGCAAAAATAGCGCCTTTCAATTACAATGAAAACTATTGTTATATGGACGATTCTTTTTGCATATACGTCATTCGAAGACAACACAGACTCACACTGCTGGATCTGAACCTTAAATGCTTATGGTAGCGTCGATACATCGGTCATACTTAACAAACCGGCTTGAGTGTTTCCCTAGCGACGAAAACATTAAAAATTTTGACAGCTAAACTTAATGCATTTACCCCTCTCTGCACTCCTCAATAATGTGACAGCGCCTGTGTCAAACTGCGGTAATACTGAACCAGTGCCACTTTGTACGTGTGTTCCAGGAGTGGGCTTCATTTTATGTTTACAGCACATGGTGATGCGGAATGTTTTTATTACCTTCTTTACTCTAATTTTTCATGTATTTTTCTATTGCAGATGATTCTATCATATTTGTTCATGTTAATTGCTGTTTGTTTCTTTCTGTTTCCCACTGTCTGTTGCATGCTCTGCCGCCGCACTCTAGTGCTGTGACGTGTAACTTATGTACAACTATACTTCACTGGTAAGACATCTTTCAGCATCACGTTTTGCTTGAGCTCAAGTGCCGCTTCACTGACACAAACACTGAATTACAAGCTCACACCTGAGTGCACAATTGTTTTCGTTGAAGTACTGAGTTCGTTGCTATGGATGGATGCTTCTGAGTATTTGCTGCTGGCTGCATTTTTCTGCCTGCATGGTACGGACGTACACACAGAAATGTCGCTGCGCTAATCCTCTTACTGTATGGTGTAATATGTCGTTCGTTATAGATTACTAGGGGTAGCTACCCAAGTTTGTTTCTTTTTACTTTTCTTTTCGTCGATTATGGGTGAATACTTATAAGTAACTGGTAGTAACTGTAAAAGCAATAGAACTGAAATTATATCATTGAATTGTAGTCTAATATGCTATAATTACGTAAAAAGGTGTGACAAAAATGCTTCATTGTAGCTAGAGTTAAATGTTGTTACATTAAAGTTAGTACTACAGCATACATCTTATGAGAGTAAATCACTGAACGTAGTTCTTTGAGAAATAATTGCGTAATATAAAGTTCGCTTCTGCTTTGGCAAACTTAATTTTTTTTTCTTATATCTGTATTGTAAATGTGCTCTAAAACACAAAAGTAATTGGTGCCATAATAGTAATAGCTTCATGTTCCATATTCGTTGCATTGATCATGGTAAGAAATTATTTTAAATAGCACTAAAAACTGTAT